>NC_059157.1:138770962-139075080 GCF_019923935.1 Bubalus bubalis | reverse complement strand
TTTGAGAGTTGCAGAGAGGGAGTGTTTTTGTGGCTGGGAGGATCTGAACTGACATTTGAATCTTGTTAGTTCAAATGGCCTTGGGGGATCCTGGCTGGAGTCTTTCCAGGCAAAATCTAATGGGAAGAGTATTCCCCAGGAAGGAAGAATCTTGGTAAACAAATTGGATTGAATTCACTGACCAGGACTCTCAGTGATGTTCTTTGTTTGTTTTTATTAGAATTGTATTTTCACTAAGATAGTTTGTTCAGTTCAGTTCAGTTCAGTCCAGTCGCTCAGTCGTGTCCGACTCTTTGCGACCCCATGAATCGCAGCACGCCAGGCCTCCCTGTCCATCACCAACTCCCAGAGTTCACTCAGACTCATGTCCATCGAGTCAGTGATGCCATCTGGCCATCTCATCCTCTGTCGTCCCCTTCTCCTCCTGTTACCGGGTATAATATCTGGAATATACTTACAATTTTTTCCTTGCTATTCTTTAAAATATTTTGTTGGTAAATTTTTTTCTCTTTTTACTGTCAAATTTTAGTTTGCCTTTTCTCCTACCATTCTATTTTCTCTACTGTTTGCTTACATCATTGGAGAAGTTCATTCAGAGTGGAAGTAGCCCAAGGAGAGAGAGAACAAGTAGAACCCTGCTTACATGTTCTGTGAAGGGAAGGGAGAGTGGGCTGTAAACTGAGAACCCTCAGAGACCTGTCTGCCCTTCCTCCTGGAAGGGGGCTCTGGGCAAAATTGAGGAGGAGGCAGGGTTTATCTTTAAACCCTTTAAATTCTTCTGCCTTATCTCTTTCTATTTGTTGAAACTCCCTACATTCATCAAACTGTGTTCTTTTTTTTTTTAATTGAAAAATGTTTCAGAGGCTTTGTGTTTCTGATTTTCAGTTAATTATCTGTTCCACAGAGATGATAATTCTAACTCGTGGTAGTTGGTGCTGGCATTAATGAAGTTATTAATTAATTGGTGATCATTGCAGAATATACTTGTCAGGACATTAGTTCTCCATAGCTATATGTTGGTATGCCCACAACATGGGCTATGATAGCACTTGAACTTCCACATGACTAATCTTGAACTTTGATAGTCCCATCTATGTGACTTTTGGTTCTAATCCTGTCTTACTTTTTTCTCCTTGTGCCCTTCTGGTACTGCTTGCTTTCTTCCCTAGATTTAGTTATTCTGTTAAATACTAAAATGACCAATTCTTATAACCTTTGCTCCTTGAAATTCCATCATTCATTTACCTTGTTTATCCTCAGTCCTGACTTCTGTCATTTACTCTTTGCCTCATGTGATGGAACATTCCTGGGAAAACTTTCAATACCATGCCATCTGCTCCAAATTATGCCTGTTAACCTCATATTTCCCTCCTGTTGGTGTCCTGTGTGTTTTTCTTTCTAAAATCTCTCAAACTGAGCACGCGACTTTATTGAGTTAGTCTCATTCAGGAGCAAAATGTCATATATCATACACAGGGCATATTCTTTAAGAGGTAGGGAGTCTTGTCTCTCTCTCTCTCTCTCTCTTTTTTCAAGCTCTGTGGTCTTGAGAAAGTTATCTTGCCATATGAAGTCTCATTTTCCTCCTTTCAAATAAGAATAATTGGATTATAAGTTTGTTGTGAGGACTAATGTAAAGTGCTTGAGACAGCTTGGCAAGTAGCTGTTTAATAATCTCTTTTAATAATCTCTAATATTAGCTGGTTTTGATGTCATTTTCACATAAATTTAGATATATTTAACTAGACTTCAAACTGATGTATAAAATATGAAAATAAAACTGTTTCTGGTTTCTTCCCCACCAGTTCATTTACTGAGGTAATGGTTTCCACATGTTTGTGGTCATATACTACTCTGTTTTTGATAACAAAATCATAAAAATTATGAAATATATATTTATGGCTTCCCTGGTGGCTGAGATGGTGAAGAATCCGCCTGTGATACTGAAGACCTGGATTCAGTCCCTGGGTTTGGAAGATCCCCTGAAGGAGGAAATGGCAACCCATACTAGTATTCTTGCCTGGAGAATCCCCATGGACAGAGGAGTCTAGCGGTCTATAGCCAATGGGGTTGCAAAGAGTCAGACATGACTGAGCGACTAAGCATAGTACATATATTTATACTCCTTCATAAATATTTCTATTATCAGATTGCAACACAACACAAAAATAGACATTAAATAATGAGAAAAAGTCAGGTTTTTTTTTTAATATCTTATAAACTTGATAGCTTCTTTCCATTATTTATTAATATCTAAAGTTGTAGAGATTCTTAAGGCACAGGTCAGAGCTACTAAAATTTATCTGTATTTCCATTTCAAAGTTATCTTCTTCATGTTTTCAAATATTTTTTCTGCTTGTTATTATATATGACAAGGTAGTCATTATTTTCAGTCTTGCAGTATAGCTGAGGAAGAGCTTATGCTAGAACTAGGAGAGGTTTCATTTCTGCTCGTTTCACATCCATATTCTATTACTAGTACTTTCTTTTAATCTATATTTATCGTGGGGAAAACAATTTAGTAGTCAGTTTTGTGAGGTTTATATTAACTAAAAC
Source organism: Bubalus bubalis (assembly GCF_019923935.1). Classification (NCBI taxonomy): domain Eukaryota; kingdom Metazoa; phylum Chordata; class Mammalia; order Artiodactyla; family Bovidae; genus Bubalus; species Bubalus bubalis. Next base: position 139,072,524 of record NC_059157.1, on the reverse strand, counting down.
ATGATGAAAAATGTGTAAATGTGCTTATCCAGTGGTATTAGCTCTAATACATCACCAAACATTGAAAAGGAGCAGTAACAACAACAAAATGCCACTCCTGGCAAATCCGCTACAGTATAGAACCATCACCTTCCCAAGAACATCTCAAGTGCTGTGTGCAACATACAACCATGTGAAGTCACTGGTATGAAACCATATATACATATTATCAAGCTTAGTTTTGTTCTCTTTGTGCTTTATAAAAAATTATAATACATAGAAGTTCAACTATTTACTTCCCTTCTCTCATCTGGTCCTCTTGTGGTGGGGTATAAGCCCATTACTTTGGGGATTTCTGCTCCACAGTGCCGCCAGTTTAATTTTCTTGTGAATATACTTGATAATACTTTTCTCCTCCTAAGTCTATTTAATGGCTTTTCATCATCCAGTGAATAACATATCCAAACTCTTTAGCCTTTTAATGGAGAGCTTGCTTGATTTGGCTGTAGCCTGCCTTTCCAGTCTCATCCAGTGCTCAGCCTCACTTACCCTGTGTTCTGGCCAAACCAAACTGTGCCCTTCTCAAATGTGGCTCCTTCTTTTTCCTTTCTTTCATAGGTCAGGTTTCTCAGGGAAAAAAATAAAAGAGACTCTGAGATGAAGATTTGCTTGTTAAAAGTTTATTTGGGCTTGCCATTGGGAAAAAGCACCTGGGTGGGGGGAACCAGGAAATCACCACCAACCTCTCCCTTGGCCTCTTTCCATAGGGAGCTTGGGGCCTGGAATGGCCCCTCTGAGTGGGTCTGCATTGAGAAAGGAAGAGCAGACCTTTCTGCATTGGTGTGGACTTCTGCCTTGGAGTGTGAGCTGCCCTCAGGGAGGTTGAGCGCCACACTATTTACTACATATATTTTCCATTGTTTCTAGAATGTGCCCTCTACCCAGAATTCCTTCTGTGACCATCAATGTTGGTCTGATTCTTTGAGGCCGAGCTCATATTCCTCTTGATTCATGAACTCTGTCCTTTTCTACTAACTCGAAGTAGACCTGTCTCTTCTTTTAAAGCCTAACATTTTTTTTTTCTGATTGCATACATTTGTTTATTCATTTCATTTTTAATTACTTCCTATGTGAATTAATTGCACGTTACTTACATTAAGTGGTCAGTTAATGAATGGACTCACAGGACTCAAATAGTTTATACTCATTGGGCAGCTTTATTACAGGCAAGTAGAGCAATAGCAGGAGAAGGGTATGCACTGAATGGGGCCTGGAAACTCAGACTCAGGCTTCTTTGTTCTCCCACTCCTGGGTCTCATGGGATACCCCTTGTTTCAAGGTCTTGAACCACCACCAGTGTGAATGTGAAGCATCTTGGTATAGGAAGCCCACAGTCTGCTGATGGTCAGGTTCTTTTACAGTGAGCTCTTCCCAAAAGCACATTTCAGTTGCATGGCCAGGCTTGGCCTTTGAAAACTGCTACACTCCACTGAAACCAGATGTTACTAAATGAAATTTTATGACATTATTATTATGAAATGCAACTCTTAAATCCCATTATTATTATTAAGTGCTGTTACAAGGCTAATATGTTCTGACCTCAAAAGAACTTATAGATTCATAGATACAAAACATTATTTTTCTTTAGTTAATACAGTCTTCATTATTCCTGAATCTGTATTACAGTTTTGCCTGTTTACTAAATTTTTTTTAACCCCAAAGTCAATACTCATAGTGCTTTTGCAGTCATTCACAGACATGAGCAAAGCAGCAAAAAATGTGAGTCACCACATGAGCACACTTCCTGCTGAGATTGAGCAAGGTGATGATCTGACTTCTTGCTTCAGCTCCCACACAGAGATGATCAGAGCATGAAGACGGTAGAAAGTGCACTGCAGTGCAAGAAGCTCCAGCTCTGGGGTCAGGTAGAGGGGATTTGAATCCCAGCTCTGACATCTGTTAATGAGGTGCGGGCATGCTCAGTTGCTTTAGTTGTGTCCGACTCTGTGCAACTCTATGGACTGTAGCCTGCCAGGCTCCTCTATCCCTGGGATTCTCAAGGCAAGGAGAGTTGCCATGCCCACCTCCAGGGGATCTTCCTGACCCAGGGATCAAACCCACATCTCCTGCATTATAGGGGGATTCTTTACCCACTCAGCCACGTAGGAAGCCCATTAGTGAAGTGGCTTCAGACAAGTCACTAAACACTTTTGAGTTTTGTTTTCTCTTTTGTAAAATAAAGAAAATAGAATCTACCGGGATGAATTCATTCACAACAATGTGAAATACGTATATAAGTATATACATGTGTGAAGTGTGAAGTGAAAGTCACTCAGTCGTGTCTGACTCTCTGTGACCCCATGGACTATTCTCCAGGCCAGAATACTGGAGTGGGTAGCCTTTCCCTTCTTCAGGGGATTTCCCAACTCAGGGATCAAACCCAGGTCTCCTGCATTGCAGGCAGATTCTTTACCAGCTGAGCCACAAGGGAAGCCCAAGAATACTGGAGTGGATAGCCTATCCTTTCTCCAGTGGATCTTCTCTACCCAGGAATCGAACTGGGGTCTCCTGTATCGCAGGCAGATTCTTTACCAACTGAGCTGTGAGGGAAGCCCATATATACACACATATATACATACACACACACACACACACACAGATCCATTTCTCTTTGAGCGATGGATCCATATTTCCCAATTCAGTGTTTGCAGTGACTTTATGGCATATAACTATGGTGAATAACAACTATCGGTTGTGTAGCATTGGTCAAACTTTAAGCAGCTTTGGTAATAAGTGTGTGGTCAGTCCAGATCATTTGCAACCTATGCCTACACTTGGTAAAGGATTTTCACATAGATTTTATGATGGATATAAAAATAACACAAAATTCTTGCCCCTGAATAAAAAATTCAGTAGGAGGGGTTGGATTGAACAAATGAAAACAATCAGTAAAAACAAAGTAAAATAGAAAATATATAGGTAATATTAAAAATACGACATAATAGGCTATGTAAAGTTAGAAGTTGCAGACACCTTCCTGGGTTCCAACTCCCTGTAATTATATATTTACTGAACACATGTCACATTCCAACCTGCAGTAGAGCCATTTTTAATGTGATGTTTCTTTTCAATATTGTAGCTACTTGGAAACAATTAGTAGGCTGTACTTATCATTAAATTCTTGTAAGATTTAGCACAACAGCATGCGTATCATAGATACCCAATAAATGTTTGTTGAGTAAAGAAAGAATTGGATGAATGTGTCCACCTAATGTGAATATTTAATGTTCTAGAAATTTCTCTATATTCTTTCTAGCATCATCTCTGATCTGGGTCACTCAGGAACAAACTAGTTAATGGACCAGGTGTTACGATAAATTAATGCAGGAGATAATATATTCCCATTTTTGATGTTCTGTTTAAATGTTATTTATTTTGTTTTGTTATTTTTGTTATTTGATTTTGTTTTATTTTTGCAGTCCCTTTGGAATTGCACATGCCTTAACCAAAGAAGAATAATGGAGGAATTTGTGAGCTAGTTATCTTCACCTACTAAAAAGTCAGAGGAAAGCTAATCCAGTGTGTTTTAGTAAATTCATCTACTTGCCTGGACTGCTGAATAAGGATTTTTTGACCTCATTATTTTAATGTATAATCAATATTTATTATGAAATACTTCAAACATTCAGAAAAATGTAGGGAATTCCTCAACAAAGGTGTGTGCGCACACGTGTGTATTCACATGTGTGTGTATACACATCACCCATCACGATCAAAATCTTAGATTTTTAGAACTTGCTGTAGTTAATTGTGGTCTTTTACGGTCCCATCACAGGTTATCATTCATAGTTCCAATTAATCAATTAATGGCATTAATTAATTGCTAGAACTAATTTCATATCCTTTTCTTCTTACCCATGGATAATAAATCATGTGTTATTACATATTCATCCATCTGTGAATAATGTGTAGTTTTGTTTCACATATTTTAAGGTTTATTTAAATAACATTTTACTGTATGTAATCTTTGTTCAAAAATTTTAAGATTTACTCATGTTGATATTTAGGTCTATGTTCCTTATTTTCACTGACGTGTAGAATTTTAATTTGTGAATATATCATAGTTCATCTGTCAATATCTGTTAATGGACATTTGTGCTCTTATAAAGTTGGGCTTTTTTTGGTTACTCGTCATTATTTTAAAATGATCTTGTGTAAATGCATATGAACACCCATTCAATGTAAAATTAAAAAAGGTGAAAAAAGGTAACAAAATCTTGCAAACTGATCCAGCCACTATGGAGAACAGTGTTGAGATTCCTTATAAAACTGGGAATAGAACTGCCATATGACCCAGTAGTCCCACTGCTGGGCATACATCCTGAGGAAACCAGAATTGAGAGAGACACATCTACCCCAATGTTCATTGCAGTGCTATTTACAATAGCTATTTACAATATTTACAATGGAAGCAACTTAGAGGTCCATCAGCAGATGAATGGGTAAGGAAATTGTGGTTCATATACACAATGGAATATTACTCAGTTATAAAAAGGAAAACATTTGAATCAATTCTAATGAGGTGGATGAAACTGGAGCATATTATACAGAGTGAAGTAAGTCAGAAAGAGAAAGAAAAATACAGTGTATTAGCTCATATATATGGAATTTAGAAAGACGGTAATAACGATACTACATGCAGAGCAGCCAAGGAGACAGATGTAAAGAACAGATTTTTGGACTCAGTGGGAGGAGGGTGGGATGATTTGAGAGACTAGCATTGAAACATATACATTACCATATGTAAAATAGATGGCCAGTACAAGTGAACGCATGAAGCAGGGCACCTACAGCCAGTGCTCTGGGACAACCCAGAGGGATGGGGTGAGGAGATAAGCGGGAGGGGGTTCAGAGTGGGAGGAACACATGTCTTCCTGTGACTGATTCGTGTTGATGAATGGCAAAAACCATCACAATACTGTAAAGTGATTATCCTCTGATTAAAATAATTTTTTTTAAAAGTCATAAAAAAAAGGTAACAAAATCCAAAGTTCCAATAAGAACAGGGTAAGCATTTAAATTTCTGTTTCTATGAAATTGTCAGAGAATTTACCTAGAGTCTATCTTCTGAAGGAACATAAAACACTTTTACAATTCAATTTTAAAGGCACTAGGATCAATTTTTTTAAAAGTGTTAATTGTGAAGTTAGAGACTGTATCTAGTCTAATGATCAAAAGGATGGCCTTTAAATTAGATGCCAGTGGGCTCCTGGAGCTGCTACTGATTAGCTGAGAACCAGGGCCAAGGCACTTAACCTCTTTAAGTCTCGATACCTTGTGAGTAAAAAGGGAATAACTGTTGAACCCAGTTTATAGGGTTGTTGTAAATGAGGTGTAAAGGTTTAAAAGTTAAGGGTTTGGCATATACCAAGGAAACACCAATACATAGGAAAAATTTCCTAACAACAAATTTGAGAGTCTATATTTTGGCGCGCGTGTGTACACACACACACACACACACACACACACACACACACACGGCTTCTCTGGTGGCTCAGGCAGTAAAGAATCTGCCTGCAATGCAGGAGACCTGGGTTCCATCCCTGGGTCAGGAAGATCCCCTGGAGAAGGGAATGGCTACCCACTCCAGTTTTCTTGCCTGGAGAATCCCATGGACAGAGGAGCCTGGTGGGCTACACAGTCCATGTGGTCGCAAAGAGTTGGACATGAGTGAGCAACTAATACACACACACACGTTTAAATTTTTGGTTATTTAAACTAGCCATATTTGTACATTGCACTTGGGCAACTGTTGTTATAACAGTGACCTCTGAAAACTATTTAGGGTCCATACTATAATTCCCTGTACAGGTCAGCCCATGTATAATGTGATGTTTTTATAACCTCGAAAGCTAAACATTAGAATTTGAAAACTTACCATGGCATGCAAAATTCTCATCCTGTACAATTTGTGTTAAAGTAGCACATTAGTGGGAAACAGCAGCCCTTTTATTTTTAACACAGTTAAGGATTTGTGAGCATGAAAATGAGAGTTATTTTGTTAGGAACCAAACAAGTACTTTTTTATTGATGAGCGTGTAAGTGTGTAATGAATATTTAGAAATAACTATTGAAGATTAGGCTGTATAAAATATGGTTTTGGAGACTTTTAAATCCTCACCACAGGTTCTCTACTTTACGTGTCAAAAATGCTGCATTTTAACACCAAAATGTGACCAGGAAAGACCTAGTTGTTTAAGACCAAAATGTGATCAGAAAAGACCTAATTGCGGCCCACCACAATTCTGTGCAAGAATGAGCATTACATACTCAACAGAAATGAGTTTGTGTAGCTAAATCTTCAACAGATGCTGGAGTTCTGGCACAGAAATGGGGTGGTCTAAGCCTGACTTTTGTATGTTAATATGCTTTCACAGCAAAGGTATGAGAATTAACACAGACTGAGATATTCTTGAAGAAAGACATTTATCTCCTTATTGCCATCTGTGATGAATTGTTCAGAGCTAAGGGAACACCAGGCTTGAATCAAATCTCCTGCTGCCCTATATAGTTTTAACACAAAGTTAGGGCAGCCTCACTGCCAGACCAGCACTTTTTCAGGAATCTTCCCATAAAATGACAGGATAGAACCATCTATAATACAAATCAACACTGTTGTTTTCAAACTAAGCACTCTAAAAAGTTACTTGAACAAGAGAAGACAAATATGCTGAGTTGTTTGGTATTTTGCAGTTAATGTAAGGTACGCTGTGAAATGCATGGCACTGAATGTTACATTTTATTCTGATGTGTCTTAAGTTGGACTGGGTAGACAGTGTTAGATGTTTGATTAGTGTCAATATGCAGGATGTTATGATTAGGTATGGTTGTTCTTTTAAACTACCACATTCTTTTTTGTATTGTTCCTTTGATTTCTGTCAGATAGTAAGAACATTTCTAATTTAAAATATATTGACTTTGACTCAAAAATTCATTTTCCTGTTGCAAATTTACTGATATCTAAAATACATAGTTTATGTCTCCTGCGTTGGCAGGTGGGTTCTTTACTACTGAGCCACCAGGGAAGGCGTAAGATATATAACTAGATGGTTAAAAAAAATCTGCAAAATAATGATGCCAACTTCTGTCTCTTTTCCAAGTTGTGTCTAATGGCAATTTGTCTTTTAAATTCTTGAATCTTAATTGAAGGTGAAGGAACCGTAGCCAATGACTTTGTGTATACTTTTGAGAAATAGCAAGGAGACTGACCTTATAAGGTTCAGTTCCGTTCAGTCGCTCAGTCATGTCCGACTCTTTGTGATCCCATGAACTGCAGCATGCCAGGCCTCCCTGTCCATCACCAGCTCCAGGAGTCTACCCAAATCCATGTCCATTGAGTCGGTGATGCCATCCAACCATCTCATCCTCTGTTGTCCCCTTCTCCTCCTGCCCTTAATGTTTCCCAGCATCAGGGTCTTTTCAAATGAGTCAGCTCTTCGCATGAGGTGGCCAAAGTATTGGAGTTTCAGCTTCAACATCAGTCCTTCCAATGAACACCCAGGACAGATCTCCTTTAGAATGGACTGGTTGGATCTCCTTGCAGTCCAAGGGACTCTCAAGAGTCTTCTCCAACACCACACTTCAAAAGCATCAATTCTTCGGCACTCAGCTTTCTTTATAGTCCAACTCTCACATCCATACATGGCCACTGGAAAAACCATAGCCTTGACTAGACGGACATTTGTTGGCAAAGTAATGTCTCTGCCTTTCAATATGCTATCTAGGTTGGTCATAACCCTCCTTCCAAGGAGTAAGCATCTTTTAATTTCATGGCTACAGTCACCATCTGCAGTGATTTTGGAGCCCAGAAAAATAAAGTCAGCCACTGTTTCCACTGTTTGCCCTGTTTCCCCGTCTATTTGCCATGAAGTGATGGGACTGGATTTCATGATCTTAGTTTTCTGAATGTCGCACTTTAAGCCAACTTTTTCACTCTCCTCTTTCACTTTCAGCAAGAGGCTCTTTAGTTCTTCTTCACTTTCTGCCATAAGGGTGGTGTCATCTGCATATCTGAAGACATTCATATTTCTCCCGGCAGTCTTGATTCCAGCTTGTGCTTCATCCAGCCCAGCGTTTCTCCTGATGTACTCTGCATATTAGTTAAATAAGCAGGCTGACAATATACAGCCTTGACGTACTCCTTTACCTATTTGGAACCAGTCTGTTGTTCCATGTCCAGTTCTAACTGTTGCTTCCTGACCTGCATACAGATTTGTCAGGATGCAGGTCAAGTGGTCTGGTATTCCCATCTCTTTCAGAATTAGTTGCACTTAAATAATTATAGTTGAGCTAGCATTGGTTTTCTTGTTCTAAAATTATTTTTGTCTTATCTGTATAACATGGAATTGGGCCCATACTTTGTTTGTTTAATAAACATAGTCATTCTTACAAAGTTTATTTCTATTCCACTAATTCCCTACCAATATTTTTTAAAAAAAGGTTTTCTGCTATTGAGATCTAATTTTTAGTATATTTGATGATTAATACTATGGTTCCATAAAATGATTGAAGATCTTCAATAAAGGAAAAATTTAACATAAGCCTTCAGTATTTTTAAAAAAACTGTGTTGTGAAATGCTCCTGACACTGTATATTTTGACAAGAACTGCTTTCTGTTAAATGTGTATAAAGTCAGGAGGCAAGTTTCTCAATATTCTAATACTCGGTTATTTTACCTGTCATCTTACATCAAACCTTAATTTTCCTGTGGTAGCATTTAACTCACCTGACTCCAGCCACTATTAATGTATTTCTGTAGCTTGTAAAACATCTAGTTATCACTCTGTCTATTTTAGTTCGTTTGTACTAATTATTTATTTTCATTTTCTCTAGGATATAGACCTGCAGCTAACTGGATTTGATTTGTAAGCGGGAAATGTACAGTCAGTGGCCACTCTCACCACATTGCTACGATGGAAAACAGAATAGTCAATAGGATATGGTCTGATAAATAGTGATGATTGAAGATGCTACTTCAATACACATGAAATCAGTGGAGATACTGGCTGCACGAAGAGCTTTCTGAGCTTTTCTTGACAAACTCGCCTTTAAGAAATCAGAGGTGTAGTCTACCAATATACGGTTTTTCTCAAGTGGATACAAATACCTTTGACTCACTGTAACCAGACAACTACACAACTAATGTGGGACCATGGCAGTGCCCAGATGCACGTGGCCAGATTATGTTTGGAGAGCAGTCATGGCCTGCTTGGTACACAGGGGGTTGGGTGCCTCATTGACTCTTTGTGTGTTAAGCTGTTTGCTTCACGCTGCCCATGTGCTCTCACAAAAACTGGATGATGCAGACCCACTGGTGACTACCAACTTTGGCAAAATAAGAGGGATCAAGAAAGAACTCAATAATGAAATTCTGGGTCCTGTTATTCAGTTTCTTGGTGTTCCATATGCAGCCCCGCCAACAGGGGAACATCGTTTTCAGCCTCCGGAACCACCGTCTCCTTGGTCCGACATCAGGAATGCTACTCAGTTTGCTCCTGTCTGCCCCCAGAATATCATTGATGGCAGATTGCCGGAAGTCATGCTTCCTGTGTGGTTTACTAATAACTTGGATGTGGTTTCATCGTATGTACAAGACCAGAGTGAAGATTGCCTGTATTTAAACATATACGTCCCAACTGAGGATGGTGAGTTTACTACAGGAAAAACAGGGAGATGTATTTATATTTCTCTTTTTTATTCTAACGATATTAATCTATATGTACTGATAGCGTGCATGGCTTTTCCTGTTGGCATGTAGACATATTTTACATGCGTGCATGCCGCTCTGTTTATGTGTGTTAGTGTATCTGTTCTTATTTTTCCCTGTGCCTACTCCTTTTCTTTCCTCTGCAGCACGTATATTTAGGTAGAAATGGGTTCCTAATTTCCATTTCCTACCGAATGACTTCTGAGAAGATGCATCAACATTTCTCCATTGCATGTGCAGACTCAGCCAAGTCGGGGATCTCTCGCACTCAGTAAATGCAGGAGCGTATTAAGTTAGATAGTGGTGTTGCATGTTCCGGCGGTCTGTGATGGAGCGCCATGTTATTTTCTAGTCTTCTATTCATTTTTCAGTAAAAAGAATATCCAAGGAATGTGCCAGAAAACCCGGCAAGAAAATATGTAGAAAAGGAGGTATGTATAAAAGTGGAAATAAAAAAATGGGGGAAACAGCTTGCAGAGGAGGAACAAGATATTCTCCCTAAGGATGATTTGCTGTTGGTGGAAGTGAATGGCTAGGTGACACCTGGAATTTAATGAAGCCCGTCAAAGAATAGAAAGATGGTTGAGGAGAGCTCTAGCTGACTAGACATTGACAAAGCTCCTTGGTGGAGCCTTGTGTTGGTGCTGGTAGCATGGGCAGGATTTGAATCTCTGCTTTGAGTTTGGGTATAGAGAAGATACTTAGGTAATTACATTGCCGGCAGGGTAACCAAAGATGTTGCCTTCCCAGCTGGTCAACTTTGATCTCTGAACTTTTTTTTTTTTTTTTTTTTTTTTTAGTAGATAATAGATTCCTGTTTCTTTTATAGGAAACAGGTCACAAAAACCTAGTTTTTGTTTGTTTATCCTTAGTTCTCTCTGAAGACACTATGAACTTTCTCATATAAGGGTAAATTTGCTGTAACTATTGGGCAATCACCATTATTAAGTAATGGTATATTTTCCCAGACAGTTTTCCTATTTTCAGTCATTCCTCCAGAAAAAAAAAAGGGATTTGCAGCTTTTTATACGAAATATTTACAGTCTTAAAATTGCTTTAACATTTTTATATTTATGTTAAACAATTTAAAACATAGGGAAGAACATGATTCAGAAGCTACAATTAAATCAACCTTCAAATCATCCTCTAGCCAGATTGAGCAAATGTAGACACTGACAGCTGCAAGCTTGCATCTGAATGTAGCTTGTCCACACTCCATTTTTATATAACATCCAGTAAATCACTCATAGGAGAGTATGATTTTCTCTGGCAGTAAATTATCTAAGTGTTATTTTGACCTTATTATAACTTTGCTGAATTTTCAATCTTCATACAGAAGTCATATTAATATTCTAGTGCTGTACATTCTCTCTCTGTATGCACTTCTAATCTCCTGGCTGGACCAAGTCAGATTTCATTACAACATCTGTGTGGGGTGGGGAGTGTCTAAACTGTTCGTTTTTACTGCAGTTGCATTATCTGGAAGAAGCTTCATATAACCAAGTCCTCAACTGTATTTGCATTAATTGGAATTTTGTTTTTGTTCTTATTTCTTTGGTTAGACTCATAGAATTGGATTTAACCTTCATTTTATTATTAACGTCATGATTTGGGCTGAAAGAATAGTATACTTTAGAAGGTGGATATGGAGGCAACAAAGATGTTTTAAGTAACTAAAAAAAAGTCTCTTGTTTTTTCCCAAATGAGAATAACTGCAGTAATTTACATGCTTTCAACTAATGTACAATGCTGCAGTGGTTATTATTATGCAGCTTATCAAGCATGTGTAATTAGCTAAGTGACTTTCGCCTCCTATCTCAAAGATGTTGATTCACAAAGTCATAAATAAAGATGCTATTGAAGAATGCATAAATAGAGCATAATACATAAAAATGTGTACAATCAAAAAATGATAAGGACATCAAAAGGTAAGCTAGTGAGAAAGTGACCTTTCTTTTCATACAACTTCAGAAGAAAACGGATTTGTTAAAAAGATTATTTTTCATTGTCCTTTAGATTGTTGGTTCCATCTGCTTTTACGAGATAGTTGGCAAAGAAGTATGTAAGCTGTTCTATTTACTTTGGCAAACTTTGAACTAATTTATAATTAGTCTGAGGACAAGATCTATAGATACCTACATCAGTCTGTGTAGTTTATAGTCCATATCTATTGTGTTTTTATATTAAGAATTCTAAAAAGTGGTTTACTTTGGTATTTACTATATTATTAATAAATAATAAATAAGTAGCAAATAAGTAAGTTATACTTACTTATTTGCTACTTTTATATTATCCTAGAATCTAAATAACAAAAATTTTACTGTAATTTTTTATAGATAATAGTTTTTTTTAAAAAGAAAATAAATTTTAGAGCTAGTCTTTTACATAGAGTAGTTGAATTTTTTTCCCCAAACTTTCACCTTTTTTTTTCTTCTTTTTTTATCATGAAGTGTCTATTTTGGTCATTTCCAGAAATCATGTTTTCCTGGTTGAAAAATATTAATCATTTCATGTGTATGTATATACTAATATATATATTGCAAATAGACTGTGAGTTCTTCAACAAAATTCTGGAAGTTTATAAAGGATGATTTAGGAAGTATAGGAGTAGTTGTGTTGCATTTTATCTAGGTACCAATAAAATTCTGGCTTATTATTCATCTCTTTTTTTAAAATTGTGTATGGTCATCTGCAGAGGCAGATGGACTCCTACCCTTGTGTCAATCTGTTTATGCTATATTCATTCAAAAATATTCCTTAATTGCCTATTATAGGCACTGTCAGTACTGAATGAAACAAAGTTCTCTCTTCCTATAGAACTTACATTCAAGTAAGTTTACAAAGAACAAATATTTTCTACACTTTTAATCTGTATGAGACGAAGAAATCTTTCTCTAAGAGATGCCTTGCTGTGATTTTTAAATAAAGCCTTTATAAGATTTTTTTCCTGTGCAAGTGAAGAAAAAACCATATTTTTACCAATCGGCTTCCTCTCATTTACAACAGGTCCCAGTTGTACCCTTTAATCCATCTTTTTAAATTTCCCATGATAGTTTTAGCCATATGTTAATTACTCTCTAGATATTTCTTCAGGGTTTTTATCCTTGCAAAATTGAAAGAAAGGATTAATGCTTAAAATGAGATGACTGCCAACACTTGGCCACATGGGCAGACGATATGTGATATAAATTGGAATTTGGATATAGAGGACTGACAACTTATCACCAAAACTTTATGAAGAAAGTATATGACTGTCCTTACTTTAGAAATATGAAAGTAGGTTCTGTGAATACTTTTAAATAGTATACATGTTTTCTCTCTGTCCCAAGATTCTGGCATAGTCCTCTTGACTGCAATCAGGAGTAGCTTTAATTTGCTTATGTTTCATTTTTGCATTCTCTAGTTTGCTCTCTTGTGAGAGTTGCCAACAAACAGGAATGTGGTCAAATATTAGGCAGTAAACATGAGAAGGAAGAACAAGGGACCCAGAGAATCCACTGGAAATCAATTGGCTTACGGATACCCTAGAGATGTTTAGCTTTGTATTTCTCCAGTACCTTGACTGTTATTTGCACAACTCTTGTAAGGTGAATGCAGAATCAGTTTTCATTTCTGCACAAGTTTTTTACCCCAGTTTTATTGTATAGAAAACTAGAATCTCTGTATATGGCTCTGGTACAGTTCTTGACTCCTTGAGAATTTTATTCCTGATTTTCATAAATATTTTACTGTTGCATACTCTGTTCAGTAGTCTTTACCTGAGATACTATTGAATTCATTCAAGAGTCTTTTCCATAAAGTTAGGGTTTATTTGGTGGTTTATTGAACATAGAAACTGGTATTTTCCTAATGATATATGTATAAAAGTGACTCTTATTGCTGTCAGTGTGTTTAGGATTTTAAAGGGGAATTATATTCAAGAATATTCTTTCTTCATGCTTATACAATTTTATCTAATTTCTTTATTCACTTAACAAATGTTTATTGAGTCCTTACTCTGTGCTAGTTAGATTACCACTCTAGGCCCCCAAAATACATCAGTAAAATATAAAAAGCAAAAACATCTTTACCCTCTTGGAGCTTATATCTTAGTGTATGGGACACACTCTAGATGATAAACACAATAAATGACTAAATTTAAAGGGTTTCAAAAGATGAGAAATTAACAGAGTATGGAGGCTTAAGTGTCTTGTGGAACATGAAAATAATAGTATTGTCCTCTTCGGGTAAAGGCCTGAAGGAAATGAAATAAGTATCTGAGGAAATAACACAGCAAAGAGCAAGTATAAAGGCATTAAGATTAATTCTGCCTCCTGTATTTAAGGAACAACTGGGAGTATGGTGAATCTGGAAAGAGCATAGAGCGAGAGCAGCAATGATCTTTATATTAAAGAGGTCTTTATATTGACTTTAAATTGACTTCAAATATTGACTAATATATGACTTTATATTAAAGAGGCATTCTGGCTGACATATTAAGAGTAGATTGTAGAAGAGTATGGAGAAACTGGGAGAGCAAATAAGAGGCTGTTGTAGTTTGGATCAGACATCAGCCTGATCCAGGCACAGACCAGACAAGTAACAATAGAAGTGGAAGTCGTAATACATTACAGATATATTTCTTAATCATTTGGTTATGGATTGTTAAAGAAAATGAACAGTCAGAGAAGATTCCTAGATTTTGATCTGAATACCTAGACGAATAGACCTTTGACTGTGTGGATCACAATAAACTGTGGAAAATTCTTCAAGAGATGGGAATACCAGACCACCTGACCTGCCTCCTGAGAAACCTATATGCAGGTCAGGAAGCAACAGTTAGAACTGGACATGGAACAACAGGCTGGTTCCAAATAGGAAAAGAAGTACATCAAGGCTGTATATCGTCACCCTGCTTTTTTAACTTATATGCAGAGTACATCATGAGAAACGCTGGGCTGGAAGAAGCACAATCTGGAATCAAGATTGCTGGGAGAAAATCAATAAATTCAGATATGCAGATGACACCACCTTTATGGCAGAAAGTGAAGAGGAACTAAAAAGCCTCTTGATGAAAGTGGAGAGTGAAAAAGTTGGCTTAAAGCTCAACATTCAGAAAACGAAGATCATGGCATCTGGTCCCATCACTTCATGGCAAATAGATGGGGAAACAGGGGAAACAGTGTCAGACTTTATTTTGGGGGGCTCCAAAATCACTTCAGATGGTGATTTCAGCCATGAAATTAAAAGACGCTTACTCCTTGGAAGGAAAGTTATGACCGACCTAGATAGCATATTCAAAAGCAGAGACATTACTTTGCCAACAAAGGTCCGTCTGGTCAAGGCTATGGTTTTTCCAGTAGTCATGTATGGATGTGAGAGTTGGACTGTGAAGAAGGCTGAGCGCCAAAGAATTGATGCTTTTGAAGTGTGGTGTTGGAGAAGACTCTTGAGAGTCCCTTGGACTGCAAGGAGATCCAACAAGTCCATTCTGAAGGAGATCGGCCCTGGGATTTCTTTGGAAAGAATGATGCTGAAGCTGAAACTCCAGTACTTTGGCCACTTCATGCGAAGAGTTGACTCATTGGAAAAGACTCTGATCCTACAAGGGATTAGGGGCAGGAAGAGAAGGGGACGACAGAGGATGAGATGGCTGGATGGCATCACAGACTCGATGGACGTGAGTTTGAGTGAACTCTGGGAGTTTCTGATGGGCAGGGAGGCCTGGTGTGCTGCAATTCATGGGGTCGCAAAGAGTCAGACATGACTGAGCAACTGAACTGAACTGAACTGAAGATGGAAAAACAAGCAACGCAGAATAGTTTTGGGGGGGGGCACAATAGAAGGATGATGTTTACTTTTGAACATGTTCAATTTGAGGTGACTCTATCCATGTATGGATTTCAAGGGAGCAATTTGACATTTGGCAGAGAGATATATATGGAGATACAAATTTGGAAGTCTTTTGGCCACCTGATGTGACGAACTGACTCATTGGGAAAGACCCTGATGCTGGGAAAGATTGAAGGCAGGAGGAGAAGGGGACAACAGAGGATGAGATGGTTGGATGGCATCACTGAATCAATGGACATGAGTTTGAGCAAGCTCCATGAGTTGGTGATGGACAGGGAAGCCTAGTGTGCTGCAGTCCATGGGGTCACAAATAGTCAGACATGACTGACTGCACTGAACTGAATTGTGATATAAAAGGTAAAAATTTAAAGTTGTGAGACTGAGAATAAAAGGAATTGAATGAAAATAGAGGAAAGAAAATGATACCAGAGATTCATCCATGGGCCATTCCAACATGAAGAGGTCTGGAAGAAGAGAAGGAAAGACTATGGAGACTAAGAAATTATTACATATGAGATGAGAAGTAAACCAAGATATTTTTGTTGTCCTAGAATCTAAGTAAGGAAAATGCATCAAAATAGATGAGTGATTAATGCTACCAAATCAACTTTTGTGAGGTTATGTGGATCTGACATACTGGAGTAGGTAAAAGAGAGAATGGCTGAAGATCAAAGTCACTAAGCATAAATAATAATTTTAAGAAGTTTTGCTATAAAAGCGCACAGAAAAATGGGTGTATTAGCTACCATAGAGGTTGTTTTGTTGCTGTAGGTTAAGATGGAAGAAATAGAGAAATATTTATGCATAGTTGGAAGGGAATAATTAAAAATATAGGAGAAGGATGATAGACTTCTAGAATAATATCTTTAGAAAAAGATGGGTTCCAGTACACAGTTGGAGGTTTTGGATTAAAAAAAGCATTCATAGGTAATTTAAATTAGCATGTAGCTGGGTGGAGTCCATGAGTATGAGTACATGGGCAGAAGTCATGGTGTGATTCTGTTCTTATTGATCCTGTTTTAATTATTCAATGCATAACATTAAGGCAAGTGGAGATAGAATTAACGTTGAACTATTTATAAGTTCTAGACATGAGCCTTATTAGTTAATGTTACAACAATCCTATGAGATTCTTATTCCCACTTTATAAATGCAGAAATGGAGGACCAAGAAAGTTAAGTATCCTGCCCAATGATATATAATCTGTTTTCCGGCCAACTGTATTTTCTTTAAGGAGGAAACTTTAGAACAGAGGGAATAAAACAAAGCAGTACAACAGCAGCAACAGCAATCTCATTTATCTGGGATCCCAGATCAAATGGAAAATGAAATTAATGGCCAGTTTGGTAGTGGAAAAATCACTGCATATTGGAATAAGTACAGCATCTGGATTGTTGGGGACTTGAATGGGAAACAAGATTAAACCAGAGATATGGCTTCATATTTGAATTAGTACCTTGGACACTTGTGGTTAAGACTTCTGAAAGCTAAACACTTTAAGCCAAAACTCTGAAGTGAAGTAGATCTAAAAGGGCTGTAAAGTTTTAAATGAACAGCATCAGTTGTCCCATTGTTTACTGACAGGCAGAGAATCTACTGAAGCTGATGATTAAAAGACTATTATAGTTGACCAATTCAGTTTTTCTGGAGAATAAATACCTTTTTTTATTATAGAAAATTGGATTGAAATTGAAAACATATGATATGCCACCAGCAAAAAGAGCTATGCCAGGAAATAAACCCCCTGTAGAAAAGGCTTCCCTTTATCTTACCCAGTATAATAATACATGTTTTAATATATTGATTTCACAAATAGAACATACTACTAGCTTCATAATTATGATGTAGTCTTTGCTTTAATTTTACTTTCCATTACAGATTTTGTTGATAATCTTTTCACCTTTCATGTTTCTCCTCCTCTTCTTTTTCCTTCCATGGTGGTATTGGGTTGGTGAAAACGTTTGGGTTTTTCTGTACAATTTTATGGGTAAACCTGAATGAACTTTTTGGCCAACACAGTACATACATGCTAAATAGTTTAAGAAATGACCAGCTTCAGAAATCACACCAGTCATACATTTCTTAGTAACAATCACATAATCTCCTTCTGGATTTGATAATTTAAAATTCTGGACTGATGTGGAAGCATAATTTCCAGTCATAAGTCTTCACATAGTCTTTTGTAAGTGGACAGAATACTTTATGTAACACTCCCTATATTAGATTCCTAGGGCTGCTGTAACAAATTGCCATTAACTGTGTGGCTTTAAACAACTGAGATTATTCTCTCACTGTTATGGAGTTGAGAAGTCCAAAATCAAGGAGCTGGCAGATTTGGTTATTTCTGGAATCTCTGGAAATGAATCTTCCTGCTTCTCTCTTAGCTTCTGTTGGTGGCCAAAGTCATTGGTACTCTTTGGCTTGCAGTTGTATTGCTCCAGTCTCTACTTCTGTTGTTGTGTGGTCTTCTCTGGGTGTCTCCCAGTGTCTCTGTGTTTTCACATGGTCTTCTCATAAGGACACCGATCATAAGATTTATGACCCATCCCAATCCAGTGTGACTTCATCCTGATTACATTTTCTAAACCCTATTTTCAGATAAGATCATTTCTTTGCTAGGGTTGCTGTAACAAAACACCACACACTGCATGATTTACAGAGCAGAAAATTTTGGTCTCACAGTTTTAAAGCCTGGAAATCTGAGATCAGGACATTGGCATGGTTGGTTCTTTCTGAGGGCTGTGTGGAAGATGCTGTTCTGGGTCTCTTCCCCTGGCTTGTAGATGGCTATCTTATCCCTGTATCTTCACATGGCATTCTCCCTTTTTCTACTGAGGCATGGTTGACATGCAATATTATATTAGCTTCAGGTGCACACCATTATAATTTGATATTTGTATATACTTGAAAATAATCAACACAATAAGTCTAGTTAGCAGCCATCCCCATACATTGTTACAAACATTTTTTTTTTCTTATGATGAGGAGTTTTATGATTTACTCTTCAGTTCAGTTCAGTTCAATTCAGTCACTCAGTCGTGTCCAACTCTTTGCGACCCCATGAATCACAGCACGCCATGGCTCCCTGTCCATCACCAACTCCGGAGTTCACTCAGACTCAGGTCCATTGAGTCAGTGATGCCATCCAGCCATCTCATCCTCTGTCGTCCCCTTCTCCTCCTGCCCCCAATCCCTCCCAGCATCAGAGTCTTTCTAATGAGTCAACTCTTAGCAACTTTCAAACATATTATACAACATTATCATCTATAGTCACCTTGCCGTACCTCACATCCCAGTGACTTATTTCGTAACTGGAAGCTTGTACCTTTGACCCCCACCTTCACCCGTTTCACCAATGCCTCACCCCAGCCGCTGTTCTATCTGGAACCTTACTTTTTATTGTTTTGCTTGTTTGATTTTTTAATTCCACATTTATAAGTGAGTGTTTGTCTTCATTGACTTATTTCCCTTAGCATAATGCCCATCTGTGTTGTCTCGAATGGCAAGGTTTCATTTTCTATGGCTTAATAGTATTCTATTGTCGATTTAGCTATCAGTGGGTACTTAGGTTGTTTCCATATCTTGGCTGTTGTGGGTACATCTTTCTGAATGAATGTTTTTGTTTTCTTCAGATAAATGCCCAGAAGAAGAATTGCTAAATCATAGGGTAGTCCTATTTTTTTTTTGAGGATCCTCCACATTGTTTTTCATAGTGGCTGCACCAATTGACATTCTCACCAACAGAGGGCAAGGGCTCCCTTTTCCCAATATCCTTGCCAACAATTTCTATTAGTTGTCTTTTTGGTAATAGCCATTCTGATAGATATGAGATGATGTCTTATTGTAGTTTTAATTTGTATTTCCGTGGTAATTAGTGATGTTGAACATCTTCTTGTAGATGACTTTTTGGTCATCTGTATGTCTTCTTCAGAAAAATATCTATTCAGATCCTCTACCTGTTTTTTAACTGGATTTTGGGATGTATTTTGTTACTGAATTATTAAATTACCCTTTTTTATGAAGATACTAATCATATTGTGGTAGAGCCCATCCTAATGACTTCCTCTTAACTAATTATATCTGTAAGACCCTATTTCTAAATAAGGTTATGTTCTGAGGTATTTAGCATTAGGACTTCAGCACATGAATTTTGGGGTAACAGAGGTTCTAGTTGGACATAAATTCTTTAAGATACCATGAGCTTTTCCATTTTTTTCCATCCACACTGAATCCCAGAAAGATCTCAAAATGGTATGATAATTATACCCATTCTGTAGTTGAAAAATTATGGCTTGTTGGGGTTAAATAACTCACTCAAGGTCACATGGCTGCTAGTTAGGCATGCTGACACTCCTTTTCAAATAAAAACTCGAATTTAACTTGATATCCCATCTCTTCAGTCAAGTTTAATTTGTCATCCAGATTCTCTCTTCTCTACTTAGAAGTTTCTTTAATTTGTGTTTAAGTAGTTTTCTATCAAGATTTCATACTATGCATTAATTTCGATACTTTTAAGTGTTTAAGTGTTTGACTTTGTGTAGACAAAATGATTCAGATTTTCTTTTTAATTCCTTGAATTTTAAGCATCTTATCCAGATGGTTGCCTACATGCGAATACAGTTTTAGTTAAGATTAAGATCTTACAAATTAAAGCTCCGGTAGCATTGATTTTCAACACTGTTTCATTTATCATATTTAGGAAATTGGACCAAGTTCTTTTAAAAATAATTTTTAATTAAAGAGCTATTTCTTTGTTTACTTTAATCCAATGCATCTGATATCTATGTAATGATAGCGTTAGAGCAATTTAATTATAGCCCACAAGTTCCATTGACACATGAAATTTTTTATAAAAATCAGTTATAAACAATGACAAAAAGTGAGACAAAAGCATCTTTCCTCTCTTCTTTTTGGCTCACATTCTGTTTTTCCAAAAAACTTCTGGGCTCCTCTTCTAGAATCTTCCTTCCAGCTTCTCTAAGTGGAAGGAGAAAGAGAGGACAGAGGGATAAGTGTGTATAGCATAGTAATGACACAGGACAAATATAACCCTTTCTAGTTGATATGAAGCAAGTGTAAGTATTGCTGCTGCTAGGAAAGGAAGAGAGAGCCCTAGGTAAACTTATTAATAATATTTATACTCCTGATTTGGATTCCTAGGTCTCTCAGGTATAGATATGTCTCCAGTGAAGGGGGTCTGTGGACAGAGGAATGCCTCTAGCCAGTGATCACTGCATTCCTGCTAAGTTCCCACTCAGGATCCTCTTCAAGCTCACCATCCTTTCAGGTAGTCAACAGGTCAGGCCTCAGTTTGCAGCTCTAAGCTTTAACTAGAGAGAATTGATAGGTCCTTTTGGCGCAGTAATTTATAAGCCAGGCAGTTCCTGAGGATTCTGAGCTGCCTCTGAGCTAGGCAGCCACCTAACCTGCCAGCACCTCTCTTGACCCACACCCAAGTCCCCACCATCACATACTGCCATGCTCCTTCACATTCGTGGCACCAGCACAGCTTGACTTTCATTCCTTACACATATAGGGAGAGACTACCTACAGTTCCAAGATTTCTTTAAAAAGGAGGAAGGGATTCTGTTGCTTAAAAAATTCTGGAAGTCATTTATTTAGGTAATTAACTTTATTTCAATGAGAACTGAAATATTTACAAATTTGGATTCAGAAGAGGAATTTTCTCTGTAATGACCATTGAAAATATTTTGTATTCCAACTCACTCCAAAAGAGCAAGGATGAGATTTTTTTTTCACGTTTTTAATTTATGGAGATCTTTGGTCATCTGTGCTGTCTAGCAAAGGCTTTTTGAGGGAAATGCACATACACACATACGCATACATATGTACACACATGTCAAACCTTGTAGAATATTTCTTGAGGCCTCAGATTGTCATTAATGGAATCTTTGACTATTAAAACAGTGCTTTTCCCTATCTATCTATCTATATATCTCTTTATCTGTCTCTATATATTAATTTATTATCTCTTTGGTGTTGGTCTTGCTTTGCTCGGTTTTGTTGTACATCCAGAAGAGCCAGCATCAGATTTCGTACATGGCTGTCCCCTCTCTCTCTGTCTGAGCCCACCGTGGACAAAGCACTCATGTCCAGAACTCAGCTGGAGGCTCAGTATGGCAGGACACATCCTTTGCCCTCAGGGAGCTTAAATGGCCACAGCAGCTGGCAAGTAATAAGAAACACAGGACATTTTTGTTAGTGACCACGTCAGTATAACCAAGTAAATATAAGCCTGATCTTTACTTAAATCTCAAAACCAAATCAGGGAACGGTTATTCCTGTGGAAAAAAATAAAAAAGGTAATGATGCTGATATTTGGCACTATGTTCCCCATAATAAAACATTTAATTAAATCTTTAAATGTGTATGGAACACAAAATATGCACATCAGAATAAAACACATCAGGCATAACCAACACTATAATTATATCAGCCCAGTTGCCTGAGCCCACCTTTGTTGCCCTGCCAACAAGCAGTGGTTTAAAACTTTCTGTCCATCTGTTAAAATAAATAAATAAATAAACAGCCTATGCTGTACCTATACAAATCTCTAAAGCTTGGGAATGCTTTGGCTACTGATACAACAGCTGCTGAGTTTCTGGGCTGCAGGCTGTCTCTCCTAGAGGTAAATTAACAGCTGCTGCTCTGTGGTTCTTTCCTCAATTTCGTTGAGCGTCTACTCTCATAGGCCTAGGAGATAACAAAGGTGCATGCATGTGTGCTCAGTCATGTCTGACTCTTTGTGATCCCATGGACTGTAGCCCTCCAGGCTCCTCTGTCCATGGAATTTTCCAGGCAAGAGTACTGGAATGGATTGCCATTTCCTACTCCAGGGGATCTTCCCAACCCAGGGATTAAACCTGTGTTTCCTACATCTCCTGCATTGGCAGGTAGATTCTTTACCTGCTAAGCCATCTGGGATGAAAGGGGCATTAAAGAGCTGTCCTCAAAGCATTCCCTATCTTGTGGGGGTAGCAAATACAGAAAGAGAAAACAAGGTAGTAAGCACTCTGAGGAAGGGAAGCAAGAAGCATTATGGGAACACGTGGGAGAGGTGTCCGTGGTTTAGAGATGTCTTGTGATAGAAAGTTGTCCTTGATGTGAGCACCCAGGTAAGACTATGGTTGTCCTGCATGCCTTCAAAGGTGACTGTGGCCTGTGGGACCATTTTGCTGAGTAATTCTGGATCAAAATATTTCTGCGTACTCATTTCAAATGTTTGTTTGCTTGTTTATTTGTGGATATGGATATGTAAGTATAAGTACCTGTGTCTCCACCTTGTTTGCCCTAATAGCAATTATCTTTTGTTATTTCTATCACTTTACCAGGCTTTAGAAACACTGCCTGCCAGCTTCCGGGGTACTGAATCTGATCTGTCATGGGTTGGGAAACGAAACAATCACAGTTAAGAAAAAGGAAAAATAAACTTGTTCATGAGATAAAAACAAATAGTCTTGAAATGACTGTCTCTATTACAAGTAATATATAACAATTTAAATAAATTTGCTCAAAGATTTTTTTTTAACAAATTTTATGTTATGAATAACTGAGGCTCTTGAAGATGTAGTCTTTAAGTAAGTGAGGTGTTTCCTAATTGTAAAGCTATAGGAGCCAACCCTGTCCTCATGAGGTGACCCCTCAGGAATGTGTGAACATATCACTTCCTCCTCCTACTCAGGACACTGCAGACATTATCCTTCCATGTCCGTATACTCTTTCCCTCCTTCCTTCTCCAAATCCCTCACCATAATCTAGAATCTCCATAATTTCTTGCCTGAACCACTACAATAGCCTTTTAATGGGTCTTTCTATTCCCATTTCTGCTCCTGCAATACATTCTACACAGAGGGGCCAATGTGAT
Source organism: Bubalus bubalis (assembly GCF_019923935.1). Taxonomy (NCBI): domain Eukaryota; kingdom Metazoa; phylum Chordata; class Mammalia; order Artiodactyla; family Bovidae; genus Bubalus; species Bubalus bubalis. The sequence goes on along the minus strand of NC_059157.1, from coordinate 139,049,062 downwards.
CATTAAAGTCTGAAATCAGTTGCTACGGCCCCTTTCTTGTTCCCTCAGGAGCTTCCTATTTCTTTTAGAATAAATGTAGGATCCCTGACCATAGTCTATGAGATCCTACATGATGATTCCTGCCCACCTCTGTCCATGTCTTCTTCCATATATTTCACCCTTGCTTTCTAGATTCCAGCCTTACTGATCTCTTTTTGGTTACTGGAATAGCCAGTGTATGTATGTATATATATATATATATATATATATATATATGTATATATATATTTGCTTTCTTTTTTAAAAATTAATTTATTTTTATTTGAAGGATAATTGCTTTACAATATTGTGTTGGTTTCTGCCATATATCAACATGAATCAGCCATAGGTATGCATATGTCCCCTCCCTTTTCAACCTCCCTCCCACATCCCACCCCATCACACCCCTCTAGGTTACAGAGCACCAGATTTGAGCTACCTCTTCCCTCATACAGCAAATTCCCACTGGCTATCTATTTTACATATGGTAATCTATATGTTTCAATGCTACGCTCTCAATTCGTCCCACCAATTTCTATCCTGCCTCAGGACCTTTGTACTTACTACTCCTGTTACCTTGAATGTACCATGACTACCTCTTTTTCAAAGTCTCGGCAAAATGCCACCTTATCAAAGTAGCCTTTGATGAACACTCTGTTAAGTTAACCTCACCTCACACCTTTCCTCTGGTTATTGTCTTACATCCCCTTGGTTATCTCCTGCATTACATTTTTATCTCTATATGAAATTAGCTTGTTCATTTATGAGCTTACATGTATACTGTCAGCCCCAGAAGAACATTTCTCTTCTTCACTGCTCTGTGCTCAGTACTCACAAGGGATTCAATAAACATTATTCTAAAACATAAACAGCCTTGAGAAACAATGTACTTTGTTGGAGAAAGTCTTTGTCTCCCACCATCTGCATTTCTTTGAGTAATGTTATCATTCTTCACCTGACAGAGCAAGTAAGAATTTATGCTGTTCCTCTCTGCTATGAAATCACTACGTGTTTATGGCTCCCAAAATGAAGAAAATTTCAAAGCCAACACCAGAGTCCTTAACTAAGAAATAACAGTATTCAGTGGCTCAGTCTGTGACAGATATAACCTGGATTCCATTGCAGGGGCCCTTGGGCCCTAGTGGCTGCCAACAGCCAAGGCTCTTGGCTTTCTGCCTGTGCACGTTTCTGCCAGCCTTATTGCCTCTGCACTGAATTTATATTTTAATACAGAATGCCAGCAACGCATTTGTGTAATAGGAGCACAGAGAATGATTTTCCTTTTCCAGGCCAGCAGCTTCATTTTCCCTTCCCACCTTCTAATTTAATTTCCTTTCCCTCTTACCCAACTCCAAGTTCCCTCCTGTGACAAATATATTTTCTTTTGTAATTATTTCACTTTCCATGTCCTTGTTCTACCGTCTACTTCTATGATAGGCCTTCTCACCACTATTTCTATTGAGACATTTCATTTGAGGTTCATTTCATTTGAGGTTATTCAAGAGGCAACGCCTGAGTGCTAGATGAGATAAGAGGTCTAACTGGATTTGCTTAAGGGATTTTATATATAGTATGAAATAACTCCTCCAGGGACCTGTTCTGGGGAGCTCTTTCCTTAGGATTTAGCCTTCCATTTGGTTAGGTCATGTCACCATTAACATGTTAATGAACCCAGAGGGTTATTTAGCCCTTTTCTTCTTTTATTAGGCATTCGCAACTACTGACTTTCCTACAAAAAAACAGATATCTCTTTATAAAATGAGGCAAACCAGAGAATGAGACCTTCCAATATGTACAGAATCATAGGCAGAGTTGTGGGGACAAAGTTTGTACCCTAAAAGGACTGATGGAGGCATATTTTGAGCCTGATGGATAAGGGGTGCTTAGATTACTGAGATATCTGGAGAGGTCAGTGACTTTTCTAGTGGATGGTGGAGGCTGGATCTTGGGCAGTTCAAGGTGAAGAGGCATAGTAAGTGCACGGTAGACCTAGAATGTCACAGTTTAGTTGAGAGTGAGAGAAATCTGGCAGTAACATAGACTAAATATGTATTTCAGAACACATTGTGGAGCTGATGAGAAGATGTTAGATTCCTGGTAGGGCTGGCTTCATAGGAGGGTAGTCTGTGCAGTCAAACTGATTCCTGTACTCAGAACAGCTTCACACGTAGTAAAATTCTCTACTGTAGCCATCTTGAAATTTCTAAGACTTTTTGAACAAGCGATTTAGCATTTTCATTTGGCATTGGGCCTCACAAATTATGCAGCTAGTCCTGCTCCCTGGCTTTGCTGGCATTTTCCCCATTCTGCATACCCATAGATGCTCTTGTAATTCTGAGATATGGTAGAACAGAAGCCCTCTGTGCAAGTTGGAAAGTTTGATTAAAACTGTCAACTATTAAAGCACTATGAACGTTTGTGTGTGTCGTCTTACAGTTGCCTTCACATCTAAGGAGAACAATGGAAAAGGGACATGTTGTAATTTGGGAAAACCAAGATCTGTTTTTCTCTTATTCCTATTTTTATGCATTTGTTCATTCTTTTATGAAATGGTTATTAAGTGTCTAATTTGTCCTAGGGGCTATACTAGAAACTGAGGATAAAAACTGGTATTTACTGTTTTTATTTTTATTTTTTTAAATTTTACTGGTATTTGCCTGTAAGGGACAGTCAAACAAGGAATAATAATGATAATAATTGTTATAATAGCTACTACTTGTGCAGTACCTATCATGAGCTAGTCATTGTTTTAAGGGTTTTAAATATTAATTTAATTCTCACAAAAGCCCTACAAAGTTGTTACTGTTAGTTTCCCTGCTTTACTGATGAGAAATGTGAGACATGGGTAGGTTACATAAACTGTGTGAGATTCCACACAGCTAGAGAATGGTTGAGCCAGGATTCACAATTAAGCAGCTCAACTCCTTTAACTGTGCCCTTAGTTACTAGTATAACAGATGTCAGAGGTGCTTTGAGGGAAGTAAATATATAGGTTCTGTGTGGCCGGGTGCTGCCCCAAGGAGGGAAGGGCTAGTTTGATCTTGGATGGGAGCTGGAGAGAAAAGGGTTTATCATCATCGTCTTGCTTGAAATGAACTGTGAAGCATGAGGAAGCGGCCCATCTCCTGAGCAAAATGATCTACTGGGGCGACGAAGAGGGAGTTTTGCCAGGTAGAGAGCAACATGTAATCAGAGAGTGCATGAGAGAGAAACCTTGATAAGGCAGCTCCCAGATCTTCATGTCTAAGGACTTTGGAGGTTTTATCTAGGTGATGGCGGGTCATTAAATATTTTGAACAAAGGCTTCACCTGATTGGATGAGCACTTTAGAATATTCTCTCTGACAACAGTGTAAATTATAAAAACCCTGGTTGAAACACCCCAGCAGAGATGACCAGAGGGCTCTTGTAATGGGTGTTAGTGACCATGCAGGCCTTACCAAAAGCAATGCCTGGAGTATAGAAAGGGGGAAATGAAGATTAGGAGATACTTATTGACAACCTGATAGAATTAGCAGGTTGACTGGTATCGTGAGGGCTGAAGAAGGGATGGAGCACAGGATGTCTCTAGGATGTCTCACTGCCCAGTGCCTCCCTTTCTGATCCATTGCCCTTACTTCCCGTAACCAGCCACCTTGACCACGCTTTTTCACCAGGACTCAAGAGGGAAAGACAGGATCGAGAGTGAGTTAGAATAGAGAAGCGAAGTTTGATAAAAGGCAAAGTGTCAATGGCAGAGAGGAAAGATAAAGGAAAAAAAAAAGAGTTGCAGATAAAAAACAGAAGAACAGGATAGAAAACTGAACAAATTTTTAATCTCCCATGTGCCAAATGTGAGGAAAACTGGAAAAAATGTCATATATATAGTGGTTGTTTAGTCACTAAGTCGTGTCCAACTCTTGTGACACCATGGACTGTAGCTTGCCAGGCTCCCCTGTCCATGGGATTCTCTAGGCAAGAGTACTGGAGTGGGTTGCCATTTCCTTCTGCAGGGGATCTTCCCGACCCAGGGATCAAACCCAGGTCTCCTGCATTGCAGGCAGGTTCTTTACCAACTGAGCTACAAGGGAAGCCTGCCATATACATACACACACACACACACACACGCACACACACACACACACACATACATACACAACTGAGTCATCTTTTAACAATGGAACTTGAGGGAGAGATAAGTATGTCAGACAGTACAGAAAGAGATGACAGGAAAATGTAATGAGACAGAAGAAAGAATCCTAAGTTTGTAACCTACCCTTAGTTGGAACAAGTGTGAAAATGATAAGAGAAACATACATAGACAGCAAATCACAAACTGTCAACTAGAAAGAGAGTAAAATCATTTATTTATATGTAATTTACTAAAAAGAACAGACAGGTGCATAATTTATGTAGCTTTGTATTAATGACTAGACAAATGAACTTAAAATTCATTCAGTAATAATTCAGAAAATACATGTTGATTGAATTCAACATATATTTTTGGAGCATTTATTATGTGGAATGCCTCATGGTAGATGTTGGAATACAAATCTAGACTGTACAAATAATAACACACACAGACATACACATTATACACACTACACATGGGTACTTAAAATCTAGTAAGAAGGTAAATTATAAATAATCAAGTATATGAACTATAAGACTAGAGAGGTCATTAGGGGAAAGACATGCTATTGGTCCTTATAAGAATGTAAGAAATCATCAAGTTGGATGTGAATCAGAAAAGTTCTATAGAAGAGGTAATATTTTAGATCAGCCTTGAATGATGGGTAGTCTGTCAACAGAAAAACATGTAGGACTTTTGTCCAGCAAAAAGAAAGGCATAGCAGTTAACAGAGACTGAGGACTGTAGTGTTCAGTTATTTATGTTCTAGGAAATATTGAATCGTAGTGAAAGATCAATACTAGTTTAAGTGAAATGTTAGAAGGCCTAAAGGGCTAAGAAGATGAGTGATTTTACTATTAACTTTGTTGTTCAGTTGCTCAGTCGTGTCTGACTCTTTGCGACCCCATGGACTGCACCACTCCAGGCTTCTCTGTCCTTCACCATCTCCCAGAGCTTGCTCAAATTCATGTCCATCGAGTCGGTGATGCCATCCAACCATCTCATCCTCTGTCATCCCCTTCTCCTGCCTCAACCTTTCCCAGCATCAGGGTCTTCTCTAATGAGTCAGCTCTTCACGTTAAGTGGCCAACGTATTAGAACTTCAGCTTCAGCATCAGTCCTTCCAATGAATATTCAGGGCTGGTTTCCTTCAGGATCGACTGGTTTGTTCTCCTTGCAGGCCAAGGGACTCTCAGGGGTCTTCTCCAACTCCACAGTTCAAAAGCATCAATTCTTCAGTGCTCAGCTTTCTTTATGGTCTAACTTTCATATCCATACATGATCACTGGGAAACCATAGCTTTGACTATATGGACCTTTGTTGGCAAAGTAGTATCTCTGCGTTTTAATACAGTGTCTAGGTTTGTCATAGCTTTTCTTCCAAGGAGTAAGCATCTTTTAATTTCATGGATTCAGTTACGATCTGCAGTGATTTTGGAGCCCAAGAAAATAAAGTCTGTCACTGTTTCCATTGTTTCCCCATCTATTTGAAGTGATGAGACTGAAGTGATGGGACTGGATGCTATGAAGTGGTGGGACTGGATACCATGATCTTAGTTCCCCATTAATGATTTTTTGGGCAAGGGATTATGATAAGAAGTGTGGTTTAAGAAGAAGTAAGCAAGGGACAGGAAGGTTGTATGATTGGTTAGATTACAGGAAAGAAGCCTATATAGGAAAAAATGGTCCTGTAGTTCATAGGAAAAATGGCTGGCAGTAGAAACAAAAAGGATGATGAATTTGAGAGACATTTCAAAGTAGAGTTAGCAGAATTGGAAATTGATTGCAAAAATATGGGGGTGGACAGTGAGCAAGGAAGCCTTGGCAAGGTTGACAGCAGATTGGTGACTGTATGGTCCTGAGGAAGATGAGGCTGTCAATAAATCATATTCCCAGATCTCCTCCATGAATAGATGAGCTTGTGAAATTTTCAGCAAAATTGATCATGGAAACGAATATGCCCTCCTTTTCTTTCTTTTTATCAAAATGAAGGTACTAAAAAAGCTATTTATGCCATTATAGTGTGTTCAAATAAATTATTAACCTCATCAAGGCAGAGAAAGCCTCTGAAAAAAATACTATTTTCTTTCTTTTTTTTTTTTTTAACCAAAGAGGAGGCAAAAGATGATTAATATTCTGCAGTGAAATTCCTCTACTACTGTCATATCAGAGCTGGACATAGCTCTAGATTTCCAAAAGAGAAATGAATAGGGTACATAACACTTCACTCAGGAAAAGGCCACCCACTGCCACAGCCTGTGTGAGTATAATTCTCACTGACAAGCCAAGATTGAGAAAGTATACAAGGCCAATTACACAGACCCAGCCTGTTTTTCCAGCTATTTAACTGTTCACATCAAGTGCTGCGTTTATCTGCATGGAAGTGGAATGGACCCAAAGAACGTTGGAGCAGCATAGCCACTTGTCTTGCTGTGAGAAGTACAGATGGGATCGGGGAGGCTCTTCCCTCAGACTCATACACCTTGATCATTAAAATCACATAAACCTCAAAGAAAGACTGAGAATACAGGATGTGGGATCTAGAGCAGTGGCCAGAATATCTGGTAAGATGAGAACATGATAGAATGCCCCCAATTGCTTTTTGATGCTGACCTGCTAAAAGAGGAAGAAAAGTAGTCCTAGGAAAAGACAGAGAAAAAAATCAAATTCATTTTGAGATTTTAGGAAAATGAATGTTTGCATTTCTAAAGTGATCATGCTGCTCACTTTTAAGAATTTGAGTCAAATAGGGAAATTACTTCTTTGGGAGGATTTCTGAAAAATAGAAAGAGGGAACAAAGTAACTAGCCAATCCAATTAGTAAACACAGCAAGCTGCCATATATCCTGCCCAATAACAGATGCAGGCCTTGGGGGAGCTGCATGCCATCTTCCAGATCATTGAACAAATGACTTTCTTCAGTGCACTAATTATGCTGAAAGAGTTAAAAAGAAAAAAGCGTCTAAGTGTGTTCTATGCCATGAAATTAAAAAACACTTTCTCCTTGGAAGAAAAGCTATGACAGACCTAGACAGCATATTAAAAAGCAGAGATATCACTTTGCTGACAAAGGTCCATATTGTCAAAGCTATGGTTTTTCCAGTAGTCATGTATGGATGTGAGAGTTGAACCATAAAGAAGGCTGAGCACCGAAGAAATGATGCTTTTTAAATATGGTGCTGGAGAAGACTCTTGAGAGTCCCTTGGCCTGCAAGAAAATCAAACCAGTCAATCCTAAAGGAAACCAGCCCTGAATATTCAGTGGAAAGATTGATGCTGAAGCTGAAGTTCCAGTAGTTTAGCCACCTGATTCAAAGAGCCAACTCATTGGAAAAGCCTGATGCTGGGAAGGATTGCGGGCAGGAGAAGAAAGGAACAACAAAGAATGAGATGGTTGGATGGCATCACTGACTCAATGCACATGAGTTTGAGTAAGCTCCAGGAGACAGTAAAGAACAAGGAGGCCTGGTGTGCTATAGTCCATGGGGTCTCAAAGAGTTCAGACACAACTTAGTGACTGAACAGCAACAATGCCCAAGGGAATTTTGAGTCTCAGGGAAGCTCAGTTGTGTGAAGGACTAAACTTGATTATTCCTGAAACCCCAAGTGCTAGCATCCTGTCCCATCATCATTCTACAGCAAGATATGTTTATTCCTCTCTATCCATCTTGTTTACCATGTCCATGTTGTTGGCCTGTCTCTGACATGGACTTCAACATAAATCTCGGTGAAGGTTAAACTTAGTGAAGGTTAGCTCATTCTTATCTGTTTTGTCCTGAAAACACTTTGGCATGAAAGCCAATGATACTGATTGCATGTTGGAAGCAGGGGAACCTGTGACTCAGTTATAAAGGCACTCAGTTGGATGCGAAAGGAAATTAGGACAGGTCTGATACTCTGTAAATGTAAGGGAATGTGATCATCTTCACTGAAGAAGAAAAACTGGAGTCCTTGGAGGCTGGAAAGATAGGAGGGATGATATCTAATCGTGAATGTGTTTTAGATCAGGTTAGAGTGGACAGACAGAAAAATGATCATATTTAAGGTGTCCTGGGCTTTGTACAAGTAGATATGAAAAGAGAGCATCTGTGCCAAGAGGACAGAATAGCATGAGTGAGGGGAGGCATGAGAGGTAGGAAAAGAATGACGATTGTTACTGTCTCCTGGTTGGAGGTGGACCGGGAAACAGGTAAAGAATACCAGGGAAAGAAAGATTGATTGGAATTTTGTGAAGGACTTTGAATGCCAGTGTGAGGATTTCACATTTAATTTGGTAGGCCAAGGGGAGCCACCGGATGTTTGTGCAGAAGAGAGTGACATGATTAAAACTGTTTTAGGAAGATTTAATTTGGCAGTTGTCTTTGGTGAGACTGATGTTACAAGAGGCTGGGCTTGGAAAAAAAAATTAATAGGCTTTTACAATTGTGTCATCTGACAAGAAATTGATCAGTAATTTAAAAAATCTTACCAAGTATTTTAAAATTTCCTGTAGTCCTATTGATATCTATTTAAAAGGCTCTAAAAGAGCATGCTGCTGCTGCTGCTAAATCACTTCAGTCATGTCTGACTCTGTGCGACCCCATAGATGGCAGCCCAACAGGCTCCCCCATCCCTGGGATTCTCCAGGCAAGAACATTGGAGTGGGTTGCCATTTCCTTCTCCAGTGCATGAAAGTGAAAAGTGAAAGTGAAGTTGCTTAGTCGTGTCCAGCTCTTCACGACCCCATGGACTACAGCCTGCCAGGCCCCTCTGTCCATGGGAGTTTCCAGGCAAGAGTACTGGAGTGGGGTACCATTGCCTTCTCCACTAAAACAGCATAAAGGATATTATTAGTTTTATCTTTTCTTTTTTCAAACAAAGAAAGGTATGCTAGGAGAATCAGTAGATGAACTTGAAAGGCTGTTTTCTGGGGAAGGGACTGGCCCTCCAGCCTCTTGCCCACACATCAGCTGTGGAAAGAGCTCTGGCTGGATTCATGGCTTCCTAGTCTCATTCTGTAACTGTGTTGCTGTGTGACTTTGAACAAGTCATGTTACCTCTTTGGGCCTCAGTTTTCACCTCATCTATGAAATAAGGTTTGGGCTCCATGATCTCTAGAGACATTTTCATATTTCACTCTTTCAGAGTTTGTTTGTTTTATAGGAACAAAGGGAATTGCAATGGAGAAAGGGTTAATGTTTGCTGCATTTTCTTCTGCTTATTTCACTGACTCACCAAGAATTTTAGAGAGGAGGATGAGTGGAACACCTCACTTCATGTGTGGATTTAATGTAGTGTGAGCTTGTTTCATTTCTTGTAACAGTTTAAATGCCATCTTTAATGTTTTCTTGCCTCCTACTGTTGCTGTTTTTCCCTGTTTCCCAGAAACTAAACCATTGCAGATGTCTGTTCCCATGACTTACAATGAATTAAGGCTACAACAAGGATATTTTCTTCTTTATATTTAAAAAGACTAATAATACCGATTTAAATAGATTATCCGTGGTGTAATATTGATATATCTTAGTTTTATCTGCAAGGGAATAATTTAAATCAGCTAGCTCTGAAGTGTAATACTTTAAAGATGTGAATTCAAGATAGCCACCACATGTAGTAAGAACAAATAGAGGCTATTTCCATTAATTAGTTAAATCTTATACAGCCTAGAGGGCCTTAGACAACCTGTGGTAGTATTTCTAAGACTAATTTATAGCTCATAGGTTGTCTAATTTTTCTTAACAGGGAAGTAATAAGGTTTATAATTCTCATGGTTTAAAAAAAATGAGAATTTTTTTTTCTAGAGACTTCCAGATAGTTTAATAAGCTTCTGAGGATAGCATTATTAATAGTATTTCAGTGAGAATCTTCTTGAATTGTATGTAATTGTCAGAGATTTCATCCATGTCAGTTTGGTCATACAGATGAGTGAATCAAATAGACTTTACTCATTTGTCACTTTTCTGATTATATTTAGAGAATCATCAACTATTTCTGGATATATTCTATTATGTTTCTGCAGACAGAGTTTGAGTCATTGAGGGGCTGGAGATACCACTGTTAGAAGTACCACTCCCTTTTTCTTTAATTTTGCAGAAAAATGGACAGATAAACTACAATGGTGAAGAATTAGAGTAAAGGAATATTACATGCATTAGGACAGTACCCTTGGACTGGCCAAATATTTTTGTTGAAAATGGAAAAACTATTCCTTTTTCCTACTCTCACCCTCTCTCATATCACCACTACTAACCACCCTAGTACTTTTGCTCAGATTGCAGTTGAGTAAACAAATTTGGATTTCCTTATTGGTTTTAGTATATTTGATTAAGTGGAAACATGTGAACATTTACTCATGCTTCTACATCTTCTCCCAAGTAGCATTTCCAAATGGGTCTTAGTCTTTCCCTACTCTCTTTGAGAAGATATAAAATACATGTTTGTTTCAAGCTACAAATCATGAACCATTTACTAAATAATCTGTTATGCACTATTTATGAATTAACTAATACTTTAATATTTTAGCTTTGATTCAAAATTAAGAGCAGCTATTAACTAGTAAAATAATAAAGTATTTAAGAAGTATTCATTCTACTTGCCAGATTTAGTCAACTACATCTGCCTCAAAAATCTTGGCAAGTTTAATGTAAAAAGAAGTTTTTAAGGAGTCTACAGATATAAATCAATTGACATTTAACAGAGTTACCAGTTTGAAAACTCAGTACAAAAGTGAAAAAACCTTGTGTTAAGACTATAGACTTGGATTAATATAAAAGATGATAGAAACATCTTTGAAATTTAGTGAGATTATTTTTCTTGTAGCTAGAAATATAGCTTTAGTAATTGACTTTATATTGGCATCTATATCATAATACATTCAAATGCATGAAGCCTCTTCTCTGTTTATAGCCTATATATCGATGTTGTCTAACAGAACTTTCTGTAGTCATAGAAATGTTCTGTATCTGCTCTGATTGGTATGCCAGCCCCTAGTTACCTGTGGCTATTAAGAACTCCAAGATATAGTTAATATGACTGAGGAACTATTTAATTTCACTTAACTTTTATTAGTACAAATTAAAATTTAAATAGGCATCTATAATTAACTGCTACCATTTTGGACAGTGAAGCTGGAGGATGAATATTAGTATCACCAGAAGAAAGATAAAGTTTATCTTGGATTTTCATACGTGAGTAAAAAGTGTCTTTGTTTTCATAAATTTTGAATTTAGAAGATAATAGCTAGAAATTATTACAAAAAATGAACTTACTCAAATGGAATATGTCAAGTATGACTATTTTTAATTTCTGGCACTTTCAGAATAAGATTCTATAAAATTTATTTTAACCAGCTGTTTGCATGATTTTTTCCTTGAAATTGTATCATCAATGTTTCAAAATTGAAGTAAAAGATATTCAGAGCAATCTGTAGCATCAAAGTTTATTATTTTATACAGGGTACTCTTGATAATTTTTTTCCAGAAATATATATACTTAAGAGCATGTTTTTTGTCATTGAAACTAGTGTGTACCAAATTTTCTCTGAAGAGTATATATCGGGGCAGGGGGCACATTCTCCCAGGTATTCTAGAATTGTTCTGTAAAAAATGACTTAATTATTTCAAATTATTTTTATTAGTTTTTTTTTCATTGTTGTTGCTCTCAGCTTACAAATTGTCTTTTTGTTTTTAGAACAAAACAAAACAAAACAAAAACAAATTGTTTTTAGAGATTTTAAATTGACCATTATAACTGTTGACTTTTCAAATCATTTTCTAAGACTGTACTGATGATTCATAATCTTCATTTCAAAAACTAACTGTTGCCAAAATGACAGAACTATCCCAGTGGGAGACAAAAGTAGATTTCCCTTGGGACTCTCTTGAAACTCACTGCCTAGGGAACAAAAACATTTTCATAAAATTGGTTCATGAGTAAGCCAGTGTCATCAAAATTGATATCTTCTTTCTTGCCTTTCTTTCTGTACTTTGATCTGCTATGGTTTTAAGCTGAATGCATTATATAGAAGCATTTGCAATATGTGATTTTCTAGCATATTGAGAGCCAAAATCTTATTATTTGCCTTATTGTGTCATTTTACCTAGCATTATTTTTGTTGTTGTTGTTTGTTTGTAGGAAATGAGTTCATTGGAGCCTTTAGTACAAAACTTTTTGCTTTAAAGGCTGTTCTTTTACTCATGATTTTCTTAACAGCAGCTTGTTGTTTTTTTTTTTCCCCCTAATTTTTAAGATAATTATGTGTCACTTATTTTACATACTTTTTTTTTTCTCTCACAAGGACTCATACTTTAAGTTTTCAACCAGTTGGCTGTACATGTCATCCAGGTGAGACTTTTTGTCTGTTGCCTGTTCAGCAAAATAAATGGTTCCTAAAAATCTGTGCTCATTGTCTGAATTCTTCGGCTGTCTTCCTGTGAGGCTTTTGTTGATGTTGTACCTGAATCCAGTATTTGTCCTTTGAACTCCTCTTTTTTGTATCTCTGTACCTTTCTCTTCTATGTGAATGCTCTCTTCTCTTCTTGTCAGATACTGCTCTCATCTTCTGTCATTTACATAGCTGGGAGTTTAGGCAGTGAAAAGTAGTTCTTACTGACTTGAGTCTGGCTTGCCTGAATAAGTAAATTTCCTGAAGCCCCAGGATCATCTGAACAGGCTTGGATTCCTCACCTCTGAGATAATGTTTCCATATAACATACTCTTCTTAGTGAAGACTATCTTCTATTCTTGTTTACAGACGTGAGGATGTCATTTGGCATTAATCTTAGGGTGAGCTCACTCATCTTTCACGGGGGAATCCCACAAAGTCTCTTTCTCATTCTTTCATTATTCCTGTTTTTGTGCCTACAATTCATATGAATTTCCATGCATTTCATGGAATGCATTGAAATATATTTCATTCCATGCATTTCATGCATTTACCCTTTAACAGTAGTTAATGTGAGCATCCAAGCTGTGCAGTGCCACCTGTTGACCTTGTGATTGGTTCCAATGAAGAAGTCCTTGTAAATATGCAGATAAAGAAAGGAATTAGAGGATATGCCAAATGAAAGTTTTAAATCTATATTTACTCAATATGTAAAACACTGTATAGGTACTGTCTAATAAAATTGAGGAGAATCTTAGAGATACTTTAAGCCATGCCTGCATTTTGTCAGGCAAGTAATTTGTTTAGGACCTGACATGCCTTTAGAATTTAGTCTTAAGAAGCTAAAAGTAATATTTTAGTTACTTAATGAGGTCAAGGCACTTTGTGGAACATTATATAATAATTATTACTACTTTGTAAGCAATTTTAGGATTCCTATAATCCTTTCTTTTTATCATTCATTTTAATCACAGTGGTAAGGGGCATATCTAAGTTGTAGAACTTAACTTATTGCTTTTGTTTTTTTAAAGTCTTTTAGAGAGGAGGATCTAATTATTTCCTTGTACATGGGCCATATTCCCAGATTGGAGTTGATCCAATGTTAATTAAGTTGGCAAACACCATCTCTGAGTTCTTAAAAATTATACTTCAAGAATAGCAAAGTGATCAATAGGTAATTACCTTTTTAATTAACAAATACTTCTCAAATTAAAAAGAAATATTCCATATTCAGAGGCTTAACATCATTAAAAAATATGTATTTTTGGTTTAAAGGAAGAGTCATGTAATAATAGGCTGCAAAATACCCAATGCAAAGTTATTTGAAACTTGAGAATCTTTAGATGAAGAACTCTCAGCAAGTTGTATATATCAAGTCTCTATTAGGCAACTCCCTTTGAATCATATATGCATAACTAATCCATTTATTTCCAACCCCCTTGCATCTTTTTTAATATTGATGGTTTAAACATCTGTACCTTCATTAAAAAAAAAAAAAAAAAGCTTTACTCTGTTAAGACATTGAAGAAATCAATCTTCATTTCAGACTGTATCAGATTTGTATAATTATAATTGAAAAAGCCTTCACAATCCAGTAAATTCTTCTTTTGACTTTTATAGAAAAATTTTTGTCTAATAATATATACCAAAAATTCAAGGGAACTTGAAAAATGCTGAAGGTTAAAGAAGGCAGGAGTTGTTTGAGAAGGATTTTCTTTTTTCCAGACAAAGGAAAAGAGAAAAAAATGCATGTCTTTAGAATAATCTATGTTTCTCAGTGGCTTATGAGACATGCCTGGGAAAATGAACAAAGTAGAGCCAGTCAAGCATAATTAGGAAGCTAAGATGTTTTGGAAGGAATTACCAAGTCTACACAGACAAGGAGAAAAGTATTTTCAGGAAGTGCTTAAATGGCTGACATTCTCTCCAAAGGATGAGGAAGATTTTCAAGGCACAGAGCTAATGTTTTCCCTTATTGGCATCATGGAGAGAGAACAGTAATGTTTTTAAAATAATGAATATGAAGTTCTAGAACCCCTAACTGTAATTATTCATACTCTTACCTGCTTTTCTTTATTTTTGGAGTGAGTATGCTATATTTAAGGAGATAGAACCAAAGACCATTTCAAAATAAAGTTGGTTATAATCTATAATAATAATAATAAGAAAACTGTCTTAAAATGTGTATGGATGAGAGTGTTCTGCATTTCCCCCCAAATGAAGTGGTTCAGCATATTCCTTTCAGGCGGTTCCTATTGACCTTTGATACTTAGACAATCTTCTCCTGCCACCAGTATTTTGTGCAGTAATCAATATAACAACATTCATATTTAATATTATCATCCTTCAAAATTTCTTCTTTTCCATAGGGAAAAGCTCATTCCTTTGTGAGGTTCATTTTTGCAATGATATATGTTAGGCACTGGTGCTGCTGCTGCTAAGTCCCTTCAGTTGTGTCCTGCTCTGCGACCCCATAGACGGCAGCCTACCAGGCTCCCCCATCCCTGGGATTCTCCAGGCAAGAACACTGGAGTGGGTTGCCATTTCCTTCTCCAATGCATGAAAGTGAAACGTGAAAGTGAAGTTGCTCAGTCGTGTCGGACTCTTAGCGACCCCATGGACTGCAGCCTGCCAGGCTCCTCCGTCCTTGGGATTTTCCAAGCAAGAGTACTGGAGTGGGGTGCCATTGCCTTCTCCAATGTTAGGCACTATTATTCTTTAAAATTCCTTTCTTACATGTTTCCCTATTGTCGAACAATATTCTTCTCTCGTTTTGTGCTCACTCAGTCGCAACCGACTCTGCGACTCTATGGACTGTAGCCCACCAGGTTTCTCTGTCTATGGGATTTTTCAGGCAAGAATACTGGAGTGGGTTGCAATTTTGCACTCCAGCCTTACTTAAATTTCCTTTCAAATGTCATAAATCTTTGACTTTGTTACCTCAGTTAACATTGTATGCAGATATTAGAGTTGTTAGAGGTTGCAGCGGAAGAAACTTAGGAGAGATGGGACTTAAGAGGTGTAGTAAGGAAATGAAAAAGAGAAGAGTTATGATTTGGTGGAAGTTGGTCCAGATGGGGAGCTTTGGAGACAATTCCAAGGTAAGAGCCAGTAGCTAAATTGCCCCTTCTTAGGAGTTGAAGTTGTGGTTTGACAACTTGGCCTTGTCAGTGATCTTTCCTACTGATAACCTTGTTTATGGTTTTAGATTTCAGTGATTGGAGAGAGACAGGTCCATTCTGAAAGCAGGTTTTTTTTTGTTTTTTTTTTTAATTGAATGTATGGTTCAAATCATCATTATTAGCAGGTATCTGTTAAATAATCATTCAGTAAGGAGTATTCTATTAAGAAAGCAGGTAGAGGATACTTACATATGGAGAATGCAGAGTCTTTGTTTTGCCAAAGATTGTTTATGATGCTATTTGTTCATCCTAAGTGTAGATTTAAATAAATAAATCTTTAGGGCATAAATTTTCTTTCCTTTTATTTTTTAAAATTAGTTTGGAACTTAATTTTCCTTTTACTCCTGAACAGCCAAGAACAGTAAAAGACTTTGTGCTTGGCTCCTGTGTTTGTATGTTTCTGTTTGTGGATGTTTGGTGATGAGTACATATTTGTGTGAAATATGTATAAATGAGTGAAAGTGATGATACCAGGAGTAAGGGCTTCATTTCTGTCTTTGTACTTTGCAAATGTTGTTTTTTGTCCCGGGGTTATTTTTGAAGTATAATATCATTTGACAACTCAGTGAGTATAGATATTTGTAGTTATGATAACCATGGTTACAAGAGTAAATCTAGTCCAACTAGGAGTAAAATCTACTCTGGAATGACAGTTATTTACTTGAGAAATTATT
This sequence comes from Bubalus bubalis, assembly GCF_019923935.1. Lineage (NCBI taxonomy): Eukaryota > Metazoa > Chordata > Mammalia > Artiodactyla > Bovidae > Bubalus > Bubalus bubalis. The sequence goes on along the minus strand of NC_059157.1, from coordinate 139,032,717 downwards.
TTCCAGCATGCCTTCAGAATAAGTGAAAATGAGTTTCCATCTTATAAATTTCTGGTCATTATTTTTCTTGCATTGTATATTAAAATTATGTTGTGGCACAAAAGCCTGGAAAATTATGTTTTGGTAATTTATAATTGTAAGATGGAGTTTAAAAATGTTCCTCTTTCATAATGAACTTTAATGTTTTTCTAGTTTCTTAAGCCTACAAAACTTGATCCAGGAGCAGATTTTTTTTACAGCTGGGATATAAACTTTTAGAAAATGGTTTTTATAATAGAAATGCTACCATAACTTTAAATCTAGCAGAGCTAGGAGGCAGCCTTCAATCTTCATGATTTGCTGACAACACAGAAGTTTGTTTTCAGATGCATCTGCGATGTCTATCTTGAGCATTCCAGATTGTAGGAAATAAAGTATCTTCTTCTTAGAAAAAAAATTCATTTTGCTGAGGGCTGCATCAGTGGAAATGGGTTTAGTCTGCTGTGCATGTCACTTAGTGCTTCTTGAATTTTGCTGGATATTTTGGTTATAACGTGGGGCTTCCTGAATGGTGGTTTGTACAAACATTTGTTCTGCATTATTTTTCCCCCAGAGTGTCTGGAAACCATAGCCATGAAATTTCTAGGAATAGAGTGAAGAATTTCATCTTGCTTTCCTTTCAAAAATATTGGTGCATCCTAATCTTGTGGAAAATGCCTGAAGTTACTCTGAGATTATTTTATCTGAAGGGATGCTTTTGTTGATGGTCTATATATAAACACTCAAAAATGGCATAAACTAAGTGCGGCAGCAAAAAAAAAAAAAAAGAGAAAAAAAGACTGGTTTACTTTTTGTTTTGTCATTTTGTCCTTTATGATCAGATGAAGGCCAGAAAATTCAATCAGTCATTATAGATTTGAATACCAGCTGGCTGTTTGATTTTTTTAAAAACTTTATTGGGGTATAGTTGATTTACAGTGTTGTGTTAGTTTCAGTTGTACAGCAAAGTGAATCTTTCATGCCTAGAAAAGCTCCAGGAGGCAGAATTTTCTTACAGGTAACTAGGCTCTCCCCATCCATTCTTTCTCTCTTGAGATTAAGAGCCAAGGAAAACAGCTGCCAGATATTTGTGTTTCTCTAATGCTGTAGGTTCACTAGTTACACAGATGGGATTTTTGATAACTACAAAGGATTCACTTTGAAGGAAGGTTTTGTAGTTGATCTTCCAAAGAAGGGTTGGGATGAGATTAGTATCTACTTTCAGAGAACTGAGTCTAATTGGTAACTAAAGCCTTTCCAGTAGCCAAAAGTTTGTAGTTTGCTCTTAAAATATCCTTAACTTTTGATACCATGCAATATTTACCATATAAAAGAGATTTGTGAGGGCTAACATTTGACATATTGGGGGATGGGAGTCGGATCACAGAAAGCTGTGTTGGCTACATTACGGACTTGAGCTTTTACTCTGAGATGAGGAGTCTTTGAAGGATCTTGAGCCAAGTATTGTCAAGAGCTAACTTTTGTTGGCTCCTTTCAATCTTAATACTATATCTAGAATTAATATCTTCATAACATGACTGATTATTTTACTGTCCTTTCATAGACTCTAGTTAAAAACCCTTATTTGGTGTTCAATTTCTCTTCATATAGTATCTCTTGTGGTTTGACCTCTGCCAATTTTTTCTAGCCTTATTTCATTCTACACGCACCCTTGCTATCTGGATTGTGCAGCCACTTTGTCATTCCTTTAGCATTTCTAATATACTTTCACTAGGGCAGTTCTTCCCACTGTATGCTCTTAGCCACATATATATATACTGCTGCTGCTGCTGCTAACTCACTTCAGCTGTGTCTGACTCTGTGCAACCCCATAGATGGCATCCCACCAGGCACCCCCATCCCTGGGATTCTCCAGGCAAGAATGCTGGAGTGGGTTGCCATTTCCTTCTCCAATGCATGAAAGTGAAAAGTGAAAGTGAAGTCTCTCAGTTGTGTCTGACTCTTTGCGACCCCATGGACTGCAGCCTACCAGGCTCCTCCATCCATGGGATTTGCCAGGCAAGAGTACTAGAGTGGGATGCCATTGCCTTCTTCATATGTGTGTACTATTAAGTGACAAAATGGGTGTTTACAATTAATCTGATAGGAAATGGGAGATTTTGTAAGTTCCTAGCTTAAGAGTTCACACAAGAAGAAACTTTGGCAAAACTTCTAGCCCAGGAGTTCATGCATGGAAGAAACTTTGGGGATATCTGATTCAAATATTTTTGTATCATTCAGAAATGGCGATGTGGGTTCTATGTGGGCACCTCCAGTGACAGGCAAAGGAATTGCAACCTATGAAAGAAGTCCAGTCTTTTTGAGCTATTTGAAACAGCTTCTATGAGACACGAATTTCTGAGACATGAATTTCTGGTGAAATTTATCAGATAAAGAAAATTAGACTTTCTAGGGCCACAACAGAAAGAAACTTCCTGATTTTCCTTTTAGTTCTCATTTAGCAGTATCATATTATAGAAAAACAGAATATATTGGGCTGGATTTTTGTGTTTTTTTTTTTTTTACTCTTAACTCTTTCTCATCTCCCATAGCTTGTTAAGCTTCTTACATATAATTCACTTATATTAGCTTATGCTAAGACAACACTGCAGGGCATTTTTTCTGTTGCCCAATGTAATAAAATTCTGAGATGGTATGATAAATGACAACTTGTCTAAATAATTCCCCAGTAGAATAAAGACAATCTACTCAAGACTTTATATTGCAATAAATGTAATCTTGCCTAAATCAATATTTTTAATATAAAACATTATAGGCTTTAAAAATTTTCAAATTACTTATAAAATACATGTTTGTTGTTTTTTCTAAAGCTAAACAATATAGTTTTATGTAAACCAGTAGATAAATATTTCATTGACCTCTTCCATCTCACCAGATAATTTACAGATAGAATAAGTGAAAAATATGGTTAAAAACGAATATTAAAGTTACACAAAATGCCCATTATGTGCCCTACAAAATAAATAAATAAATAAGATCTCCCTCATGCTCTTCAATCCTATCCCACAAATATGATTACTATGAACAATATCACAATCCTCTGTATTTACATATATTTTTGTGCCTTATGTTCTTATATATTTATATTTCAAACATTTATCATGCAAATAAGTATATAATTAACTCTTACAAAATAGAATGACATAATAGATGCTACTCAGCAATTTTCTATTTTTCAATTAGCAATAAATTATGAACATCCAGTGACATCTGTAATGTATACCTTACTTTTTTTACACTAATTTTTAATACATATGTAATAGGATTTACCATGATTCATTTAACCATTCCTGTCTTAAAAATACAATATATTTTAAGATACATACTATTATTTTATTTAGTGCATCTATAATTCAGCTTATTTACTGTTGTTAATGAAAACTGTGCTTTAGGAAGATTGTCCTGCCATGAGTGTGCAGGAGGAACTGGAATTGGGAAAGGAGGTGCCCACAAAGAGCAGTAAGGTATTTTTTCTCCCTATGATGATCCCAGTCTACGATGGAGAGAGACAGACCCGGATGGAGCGGAGGAAGGGTTGAAGCTAAGAGATGGAGAAAGAAGCAGTTAGGGAAGCGCCCTTGGGATGACAGTAGAACCTTTAAGTGGATGAAAGTGCTTTATTACACAGTGCAGGAAGGTTGCCATTGTGACATATATATAGATTTAAATTTTGGATCTCTCCTAAAATATAACTACTTAAAAAATAAAATTGTTAATAGTAAAAATCTGCTTTACTTTGTACAGAGTCCATGAACATTACTTTTGCCTAAAAACAGATAGTTATATAATACTATAAATAATAATGAAAATATATAGGTTATTGTATGTTACCATCTGCTATTTGCTTCTTATACACATGCCATCCACACTCCCCCTATGAAGCAGGCATTGTCATGCCTATTTTATTTTATTTATGTGTCTCAGAGATGTTAAGTAATTTAAGTTTATAAAGAGTTATTATCTTTGCTGATTCTGCAGTTAAGGATGAGGGAGCTTCTGTTTACTATATTAATTCTCATTAGTTCTCTAATAAATGGGAAATAGGCAAGATGGCTATAGAAATAGAGCCCTCTCTCTACTTTTGAAATAGAGGTATTGTTGTTCCATTTTTCTGCTTTTGAATGTTTTGAGTTTATTTTTTCTGTTTGTTAGAAAAGGAAAAACAAGCACAAAGATTTATAGTGTCCTGATTGTATTTCTAATAGGAATATAGAAGATTTTTCTGAGGAGAATGATTTCAGACACACTTTTCTGGAATGAATGCTCACCAGGCCATTTAAGGAACTGGTTACAATTCAATTTCTCTTCTTTTGTTTGGTACTTTCTGTACTCAGAAATAATTTTTCTTTATTATCTTAATTTCTCATTACTGTTATTAATTAGAAGACATTTTATATCAATGAAAAGCTTGAAATATCATTCATTATTTCCTCAAAATTATTAAGAGAATCTGTCCATGGTGAGTTAATTATATTAAACATTTTTGAAAGGACTTAGTTTTATGTTTAATAAAATGAGACCCACATTTCTATGGAGTTGTTTTACTATCGAGCTTGTTAATAAATAGGTATGGAAAAAGATAGTGATCAAGAATGTCAGGCTCCTGATATGCAATTCCAAGGAAAAGGAAAACTGTAGTTTATTTGTTGGCCATGCAAAGACATCAAGGGGACAGTGTTTTATTCCCAACTTCTAAATTATTTTAATTTGTTATTTAGAAAATTGCATACCCTAGTTCTATATTTCTACTAGAAAGTAAGAAGGGGCCTTAAGAATGGCATTTATCAATTGGTTGTTTAGTAGACTGTAATTAATCGGTGTAAGGGGGAAATGCCATGTGTAAATAATATCTGTGATTCCTCCTAACTCACCCCTCATTCCTCAGTTCCAGGAGAACTCACCCCTATTGATTTCCAGAACTCCACATTTGGTTATTCCCTTTAGAAGCCAAGAGAGTAAAGGAAAGGAAGAGGGGGAAAAAAAATCGCTTCTGTCAGCTGTCTTTTCATTATATAATTAATGGAATGGTGAAGTGATCCTAGTACACTTAGAGGTAACATAGATCCCCAAAGAAAAGTAAAACTTAAGGTACCAGAATTATGTGAGGGAGTTAAATCCCTAAAGGAAATTATAACCTGTGTAGATTATGAAACAGGTTCAGAAGTTGCTGACCTTCCATAAGATCATAATCTGTCCATGACATTTCTCTCTCCTTTTGCCTTCCTTCGTTTTATTGTATTGTTTTGTCAAGCAGAAAAACCCTCACTCCTCATCTTTAGTGTATCTTTTTTTTTTAACCTCAGACTGGAATATTTTGGGTATGTTATAACTAAAAATTTCTAAGCTGAATAGAACTGAGTTCATGGTCTGGAATTTCAGAACATCATTCTTTTAAACTTTTTATTCATTTTTGGACTAGCTCAAAAATAGTTCCAGGGACATTCATTGTTAACGTCATCAGATTTTAAGGATGGATAGGATATTTGTCTTTCAGATAACACAATGACTCTCATATTTCTCTTAGATTCATACACTATTTGAGTCCTTAATAAATATAATGGAAAAGATAATGATAACAAAAATAGAAATCTGAAATAAAGAATTAGGATGGAAATGACTTCCCATGAAAAGAAGTAAAAAAAAAAAGACATTTGGGTGTCTTCTGACAGTGCTATACCTAAACTAGTGTTAGAAATAAATTCTCAGTTGTTAACTTTATGATTTAAAGTAGAACAGAAGTAAGATAAATTCTGGGAAAATTTTTTGTCTCTTTGTATTAGTCTAAGAGTGAATAAAGTAGTACAGGTTACTTTAATACATTCATAAGAAATGTGTTACCTTGGCTGAAGGCACATACTGGTGATCTGAAACACTCTTTATTTCTCAAGAAAAGGACTTGGCTCATCCATCTCTAAAATCTATAGGTCAAGGAAAATAATTAAAGAGGCCTATGAGATGTCTTAGTATATTATACATGGAATGATTAGGTGTTGTATCTAGGAGACAGTTTAATATAAAATAGCTTTGGAAACATGCAGTGTAAAATATTAAGAACAATTTTAGTTTCTTCCTACTTTTTCATTGGTTCTGCTGTTATAATACATACAGGAAACAATGGCCACAGTGATCCATAGTTGGCTTCTGAATAACATTCACATTGAATGATTCATACTTGGTATGAGTCAAATGGAAGACAATTTTTTTTTTACCACTTTCCCCTTATATGTAAGTTTTCCTTTGGTCACTATAAAATGGTGAAAGTAACATTTAAAAAGCTAGTCAAGAAACAGTACTATATACCTATTTAAGGCTACTAATATAATCAGAATTTTATTTTTAATGACCCTTATTGCTTTTACAGGCATTATTTTATAGTTGAGGTATTGTGATAATGTGATGTTATGAGCCATGTCTGTGTAGGTCAGATGTTTGTTCTCTGGAGGCTAAGCTTAGGGAAATGTCTATTATGCTTTAAAATATAGAACTGAGTTGTAGGTGAGAAGGCCATGGGGAAATTATATCACGAATTGTACTATTGTGCAGAGACATTACACAAATGTACGTCTGTGCTCAGTCATGTGACTCTTTGCAACCCCATGTACTATAGTACACCAGGTTTCTCTGTCCATGGGATTTCCCAGGCAAGAATAGGGAGTGAGTTGCCATTTCCTTCACCAGGGGAGGGCTTCCCTGATAGCTCAGTTGGTAAAGAATCCACCTGCAATGCTGGAGACTGCGGTTGGATTCCTGGGTTGGGAAAATCCCCTGGAGAAGGGATAGGCTACCCATTCCATTTGGGGGGGCTTCCCTTGTGGCTCAGCTGGTAAAGAATCTGCCTGCAATGCAGGAGACCTGGGTTGGGAAGTTCCCTGGTGAAGGGAAAGGCTATCCACTCCAGTATTCTGGCCTAGAGAATTCCATGAATTGTATAGTCCATGAGGTCACAAAGAGTCAGACATGACTGAGTGGCTTCACTTTCACTTTCTCCAGGGGGTCTTCCCCAGCCAGGGCTCAAACCCTCATCTCCTGAGTCTCCTGTATTACAGGCAGATTCTTTACCATTGAGCCACCAGGGAAGCCTAAGGCAGAGACATAAAGATGGTTTCTTTTGTGCCTACATCTCTGTATTATGCACATAAGATATAAACTTTGCTGGGTGCTTGTGCTTCTCTCTATGATTTGTATTCAGTCCTCTGAGCCCAGATAAAAATTCACCAGAGATGCTGTTTCATTCCTTACCTTTCTGCATTTGGAAGTGAAAAGTTCCAAAAAGTTCCAAGTTGTGAAACCTTGATGGTAAACCATTCACTGCAGTTGAAGATGTATGCTGTTAGGTATACTGGTAGATTTTAGTATAGATGTTTTCTTTCCTGCATCCTCGAGGCATCTAAAACTTGAAATAAGACTTTTTTTTTTCCAGCTAGGATAAAACTCTGGTTTTATGCCACTTCATGTTCATCAGTACAGTTCCTTTAAAAAAAAAAAAACCCAATATATAGATGGGAAAATGTATATGTTAGAATTTTTCTTTTATGTAGCCATAAAGGTGAAAAACCCTGGGTGTGCTTCTGTTTTGATGTTCCAGGCTGAAGTCACTGTAGTTGTGAAATGAAATAAGTATAAAATAAGTTTGATGGTTCTGTCAGCTTCAGTAGGAAGATGTTGATTTCATTCTCTAATAGGAAAAGTAACACAAATTATTGTAAAAGTAAAGGACAGTAAGTTGCAGATTTGTGAGCATTGTTAAAAGAAATACATAGAGAGATTTTAAAAATAAAGTTTTAGGAGGTTATTATCTTATATTTTTGTTTTATTTTTTAATAGTTCCCTCCTATCACTCCCTCAGTATGTGACATCAGGTCTTTTAATTCCTTTGATATTTCTATTTCTCATTTGTAAAATGAGGCACACTTTACAGGAAGGTACATTATGGGCACTCAGTACAGGAAGGTATCACCACACACTAAAGGAAATGTTGCGTAAATTGAGGAAGTATAGTCATAACATTTAAAAGCCAAAGAAGTGGGAATTTAAGGAAGAGGCCAAACTTAGCTCTGGGTTTGATACCACCGGTATTTATAAATTATTGCATTTTCATATTTGCTGTTACCAAAGATGAATCATTCATGTAAAATATGGATTAAGTGATTTTATTTTTAACAAAAATAGAAAAAAAAAGAGGAATTGAAACTTTAAAGTGAGGGATTGTCATGTCTTTGTGTTATTTCCAGCCTGTTTTGTGTGCTAAACATGAATGCTGAGGCTTTGTGAGGACTGCAGGGATAGGGGAAGTAGTATTGTTGAGCTTGAATCTTTGATATAAGGTACTTCACCCAGTGAAAATGTGATTCCACTGTATTTGCTTTCTGACAGTAAATGTGAGTGAGACACACTATTAAGAATAAAATAGCTAAGCAATAAAATTTTTCCTAGCCAGCATGCTCTTTCTGACTCGGTTACATCTAGGGAAATACTACCGATCAACAATCTCTCACATACCTACCCAACAGAGTGAGATAATTGTTTGGGGTCTTATAGTCCTGAAAGTTCAACCAGGCAGTGGACTCATTTGAGTCAAAAACTGAAGTGAAGGTATAGAACTTGGTTTGACAGCAAGCGACAAAGCAGAGGTTAAGAGGACATAGCCAGCCTAAATGTTTATGCCCAGTAGTAGTTCTTCAAAATGTATGAATCAAAACTTGATCAAAATTCATAGAGAAATAGATGAATTAGAATAATCTCTCACTAATTGATCGAACCAGTAGGTAGAAAACCAATGAGAATACAGAAAAGTTGAACAATATTAACAACCAGTTTGAAATAGTTGACATACATATAGCATTCTGCTTAACCTAGAGTAGAATACACATTCTTTTTCAAGGTACACAGAATATTTACCAAGGGAAACCATATTTTGGGCCATGAATGTCTCAATAAATTGTAAAAGATTAAAATCATTCAAAGTATGTTTTTTGACCGACCTTAATGGAATTAAACTAGAAATCAGTAAGAGAAATTCTCTAGAAAATTTCCAAATGTTTAGAACCTAAATAATATACTTTTAAATAACATATGGGTCAAAACAAATCAAAATGAATGTTATAAGGTATTTTAAACTGAATGAAAAAATGCAATTATTAAAATTTATGAGCTTACCCTTAAAGCACAATATAGGGGAAGACAGCAATAAACTCCTGTATTAGAAGGTCTCAAATCCATAGCATCAGCTTCCACTTATGAATCTAGAAAAACAGAAGTAAATTTCAATCAAGTTTAACATAAACACACACAAAATACTTAGGGATAAATCTGCCAAAAGATATTCAAAACCTGAAAAATGTTGTTGAAAGTAAAAAAGACTGAATAAACAGATATAACTTGATCATTGATCCAAATAATCACTGTTGTTAAGGTTTCAGTTCTCTTCCTAATGGTTTGTGGATTCAGTATAATTCCAATAAACATATTAACAGGCTTTTTATTTTTTAAAAAGATTGATACCTGATTCTCAGGCTCATAGAGAAATGCAAAAAATCTGAAATATCTAAAACAATTTTCAAAAATAAGAAAAAAATAGGAGAATTAGTACTGCCTGATTTCAAGAAAAATAATAAATTGAACTTCACCAAAATTTAAAACTTCGGCTCATCAAAGGATCCTGTTAAGAGAATGTAAAGATGCTACACATTGGGAGAAAGTTTTTGAAAATCATATCTCTATAAAAGACATATTGAGAATATATAATGAAGCCTCAAAAAGCAATAATGAGAAACCAAACACAGAAAAAAACTGGTCAAAATATATGACTAAATATTTTACCAAAGAAAATTTAGGGATAAGAAACAAGCACATGAAGAGATGCTCAACATAATTACTTACTGAAGAAATGAAAATTAAAACAACAATGGTATACCACTACATATGTATTAGAGTAGACCAGTTAAGAAGACTGACCATGCAATGTTAATGGAGGGTGTGGAGGAATGGACACATTGCTGGTGATAGGTAAAATGGTACAGGACTTTGGATAACCGTCTAACAGATACTTAAGAACCTTAACTAACAGCTACTATATATGATCCTATCATCTATTTGAGTTAGACAAGTCTGTGGTCCTAGTGTGATTAGACTGACTAGTTTTCTGTGAGCATGGTTTCAGTGTGTTTGCCCTCTGATGCCCTCTTGCAACACCTACCGTCTTACTTGGGTTTCTCTTACCTTGGGCGTGGGGTATCTCTTCACGGCTGTTCCAGCAAAGCGCAGCCATTGCTCCTTACCTTGGACGAGGGATATCTCCTCACCGCCGCCCTTCATGACCTTCAATGTGGGATAGCTCCTCTAGGCCCTCCTGCGCCCGCGCAGCCACGGCTCCTTGGAAGTGGGGTTGGTCCTCCTGGCCACCGCCCCTGGCCTCGGGCATGGGGTTGCTCCTCCTGGCCGCCGCCCCTGGCCTTGGGCTTGGGGCATGGCGTATCTCCTCCCCGCCGCTGCCCCTGACCTCGGACGCGGGATAACTCCTCTCGTCGCTGCCCCTGACCTCGGACGCGGGTAGCTCCTCTCGGCCATTCCTGTGCCGTCGCCGTCTGGTACTCTCGGCTGCTGCCCCTGACCTCAGATGTGGGGTAACTCCTCTTGGCCACCGCCCTTAGGGCAAGGGGTCCTCCCGGCTTCTGCCCCTGACCTCGGCCGTGGGGTGGCTCCTCTCGGCTGCGCTTGGTGCACCCATCATAGACGGGCGGGTCACGGTGGAGAGATTTGACAGAATGTGGTCCACTGGAGAAGGGAATGGCAAACCACTTCAGTATTCTTGCTTTGAGAACCCCACGAACACTATGAAAAGGCAAAATGATAGGATACTGAAAGAGAAACTCCCCAGGTCAGTAGGTGCCCAATATGCTACTGGAGATCAGTGGAGAAATAACTCCAGAAAGAATGAAGGGATGGACCCAAAGCAAAAACAATACCCAGCTGTGGATGTGACTGGTGATAGAAGCAAGGTCCGATGCTGTAAAGAGCAATATTGCATAGGAACCTGGAATGTCAGGTCCATGAATCAAGGCAAATTGGAAGTGGTCAAACAAGAGATGGCAAGAGTGAATGTCGACATTCTAGGAATCAGCGAACTGAAATGGACTGGAATGGATGAATTTAACTCAGATGACCATTATATCTACTACTGTGGGCAGGAGTCCCTCAGAAGAAATGGAGTGGCCATCATGGTCAATGAAAGAAATGCATTACTTGGATGCAATCTCAAAAACGACAAATGATCTCTGTTCATTTCCAAGGCAAACCATTCAATATCACAGTAATCCAAGTCTATGCCCCAACCAGTAATGCTGAAGAAGCTGAAGTTGAACGGTTCTATGAAGACCAACAAGACCTTTTAGAACTAACACCCAAAAAAGATGTCCTTTTCATTATAGGGGACTGGAATGCAAAAGTAGGAAGTCAAGAAACACCTGGAGTAACAGGCAAATTTGGCCTTGGAATACGGAATGAAGCAGGGCAAAGACTGATAGAGTTTTGCCAAGAAAATGCACTGGTCATAAACACCCTCTTCCAAGAACACAAGAGAAGACTCTATACATGGACTTCACCAGTTGGTCAACACTGAAATCAGATTGATTATATTCTTTGCAGCCAAAGATGGAGAAGCTCTATACAGTCAGCAAAAACAAGACCAGGAGCTGACTGTGGCTCAGACCATGAACTCCTTATTGCCAAATTCAGACTTAAATTGAAGAAAGTAGGGAAAACCACTAGACCATTCAGGTATGACCTAAATCAAATCCCTTATGATTATACAGTGGAAGTGAGAAATAGATTTAAGGGCCTAGATCTGATAGATAGAGTGCCTGATGAACTATGGAATGAGGTTCATGACATTGTACAGGAGACAAGGATCAAGACCATTCCCATAGAAAAGAAATGCAAAAAAGAAAAATGGCTGTCTGGGATGAAGCTGTGAAAAGAAGAGAAGCGAAAAGCAAAGGAGAAAAGGTAAGATATAAGCATCTGAATGAAGAGTTCCAAAGAACAGCAAGGAGAGATAAGAAAGCCTTCCTCAGCGATCAATGCAAAGAAATAGAGGAAAACAACAGAATGGGAAAGACTAGGGATCTCTTCAAGAAAATTAGAGATACCAAAGGAACATTTCATGCAAAGATGAGCTCGATAAAGGACAGAAATGGTATGGACCTAACAGAAGCAGAAGATATTAAGAAGAGATGGCAAGAATACACAGAAGAACTGTACAAAAAAGATCTTCATGACCCAGATAATCACAATGGTGTGATCACTGACCTAGAGCCAGACATCCCGGAATGTGAAGTCAAGTGGGCCTTAGAAAGCATCACTATGAACAAAGCTAGTGGAGGTGATGGAATTCCAGTTGAGCTATTCCAAATCCTGGAAGATAATGCTGTGAAAGTGCTGCACTCCATATGCCAGCAAATTGGGAAAACTCAGCAGTGGCCACAGGACTGGAAAAGGTCAGTTTTCATTCAATCCCAAAGAAAGGCAATGCCAAAGAATGCGCAAACTACCACACAATTGCACTCATCTCACACGCTAGTAATGTAATGCTCAAAATTCTCCAAGCCAGGCTTCAGCAATATGTGAACCGTGAACTTCCAGATGTTCAATCTGGTTTTAGAAAAGGCAGAGGAACCAGAGATCAAATTGCCAACATCCTCTGGATCATGGAAAAAGCAAGAGAGTTCCAGAAAAACATTTATTTCTGCTTTATTGAATATGCCAAAGCCTTTGACTGTGTGGATCACAATAAACTGTGGAAAATTCTGAAAGAGATGGGAATACCAGACCACCTGATCTGCCTCTTGAGAAATTTGTATGCAGGTCAGGAAGCAACAGTTAGAACTGGACATGGAACAACAGACTGGTTCCAAATAGGAAAAGGAGTTCGTCAAGGCTGTATATTGTCACCCTGTTTATTTAACTTATATGCAGCATGAGAAACGCTGGACTGGAAGAAACACAAGCTGGAATCAAGATTGCCGGGAGAAATATCAATAACCTCAGATATGCAGATGACACCACCCTTATGGCAGAAAGTGAAGAGGAACTCAAAAGCCTCTTGATGAAAGTGAAAGTGGAGAATGACAAAGTTGGCTTAAAGCTCAACATTCAGAAAACGAAGATCATGGCATCTGGTCCCACCACTTCATGGGAAATAGATGGGGAAACAGTGGACACAGTGTCAGACTTTATTTTTCTGGGCTCCAAAATCACTGCAGATGGTGACTGCAGCCATGAAATTAAAAGACACTTCCTCCTTGGAAGGAAAGTTATGACCAACCTAGATAGCATATTCAAAAGCAGAGACATTACTTTGCCAACAAAGGTTCGTCTAGTCAAGGCTATGGTTTTTGCTGTGGTCATGTATGGATGTGAGAGTTGGACTGTGAAGAAGGCTGAGTGCCGAAGAATTGATGCTTTTGAACTGTGGTGTTGGAGAAGACTCTTGAGAGTCCCTTGGACTGCAAGGAGATCCAACCAGTCCATTCTGAAGGAGATCAGCCCTGCGATTTCTTTGGAAGTAATGATGCTAAAGCTGAAACTGCAGTACTTTGGCCATCTCATGCGAAGAGTTGAGTCATTGGAAAAGACTGATGCTGGGAGGGATTGGGGGCAGGAGGAGAAGGGGACGACAGAGGATGAGATGGCTGGATGGCGTCACTGACTCGATGGACGTGAGTCTGAGTGAACTCCGGGAGTTGGTGATGGACAGGGAGGCCTGGCATGTTGCAATTCATGGGGTCGCAAAGAGTCAGACACGACTGAGCGACTGATCTGATCTGATCTGATCATCTATTTGCTAAGGAATTAACCAAAAGAAAAGAAATCATATGTCAATTCAAAGATAAATATGTGATTTTCATAAAATCCTTTTTAGTATTAGCCAAAAATCTTAAACTACCATCATCTACTATCCATCAACAGCTGAACAGATAATCTAATTGAAGAATATTCATAAAATGAAATACCACTTCAGTTCAGTTCAGTTAAGTTGCTCAGTTGTGTCCAACTCTTTGTGACCCCATGAATCGCAGCACGCCAGGCCTCCCTGTCCATCACCAACTCCCGGAGTCCACCCAAACCCATGTCCATCGAGTCGGTGATGCCATCCAACCATCTCATCCTCTGTCGTCCCCTTCTCCTTCTGGCCTCAATCTTTCCCAGCATCAGGGTCTTTTCCAATGAGTCAGCTCTTCGCATCAGGTGGCCAAAGTATTGAATTTTCAGCTTCAACATCTATCCTTCTAATTAACACCCAGGATTGATCTCCTTTAGGATGGATTGGTTGGATCTCCTTGCAATCCAAGGGACTCTCAAGATTCTTCTCCAACACAACAGTTCAAAAGCACTGATTCTTTGGCACTCAGCTTTCTTTATAGTCCAACTCTCACATCCATACATGACCACTGGAAAAACCATAGCCTTGACTAGACGGACCTTTGTTGGCAAAGTAATGTCTCTGCTTTTGTATGCTGTCTAGGTTGGTCATAACTTTCCTTCCAACAAGTAAGCGTCTTTAATACCACTTAGTAATAAAAAATGAGCAAACTATTGATATAAGCAACATGAGTGAATCTCAAAATAATTATGCTAAATGGAAGGAGCCAGACTCTTTCCCGCTGAAACAGTATGTGTTGGATAATTCCACTTGTATAAAACTTTTAGAAAATGCAAACTAATCTATAGTTACAGAGAGAACATGAATATCTGCAGGGAAGGAAAACTGGGGAGAAAGGACAAAGCATAGGGACTACAAACGGATAGGATAAAACTGGGGAGTGATAAACTTGAATGCAGTCTTTATTATAGGGATAGTTATGTGTCCACACATCTGTCAAAACTTATCAAATTATGCATTTAGCATATGCAATTTATTATGTGTCAATTATACCTCAACAAAGAAATTTTAAAAAATCATTGAGTTCACATCTCTATCTCAAATTCAGATATGCGTTACCATAGGATTCTTTCTCAACTTCCCACATTCCATATTTGCATATTTCTTCTCTCATACTGAAAACTGGTTTCTAAGAAAATCAGAATATGTACTCATTATTCTGTCTTGCAACATACACACACACACGTGCGTGTGCACGCCATGCGCACACGCATACACACACACACACACACACACACAGTGTTTAGATGACATCTTTCCCGCTATAACCAGAGAAAACCAAAGAAGTAATTTCCAATCCTTATATCTGTTGTGCTTGAGAAGAGAGGGGTGGTCAATAAATATTTACTAAATTGATTAATGAATGTTAATTATGGCAATCATAAACCTTCAGCAGTAGTCTTTGTGATTTTTCAAAATAAAACAAAATTTTACCTTAAATAGGTTAAAAAAAAAAAGGATTTCTCGCAGTTCTTTTCACTCTTTATACATTCAGGTACACTGAGAGTGTACAACTAGATAATTGTATTCACTTCACTTCAATTATTTCTTGTTATTTATGTGGGTCATGTTATGATTTGATATACAAGTGCAGTAAATTTGTTTCTGCTTGCATTGAATTTTATGATATACAGGTATGATTTATTTGTTTATGCCTGGGTTAAAATTTGTGATAGTCCTCTTTAATTTACATTTTGAATATGTAAAGTATTTATATAGTCCAAAAAATAAAACATATGCTCAAATCTTTCTCTCATAAAAACTTCCTTCAACCTCTACTTCTACTTAGTTAATGGAAAGAAAATAATTCTCTGAATTTCTTCTTGCAAAAAAAGCAAAACATTTTTTTTCTTATAAACGTATTTTTATTTCTCTTTTTCATTTAAATGAGGCATAAATTCACAGTGTCTCTTTTATCTACTCTCTTGCACTTTGCTTTTTTTACGTAATAATATGCCTTGGACGTAGCACTCTCTCTTGACATCTTCTTCCTTCATTTTTCACCTAGATAATTCTCTTTCATCATTCTTTAACCAAATCAGTTTCCTATGGATAGCATTTAAATGGTGTCCACTATTTTGCCATGACAAGTAATGACACAGTGAATAATGTTTTGGATATATTGGTTTTTACCTTTGGAAGATTATCTTAAGGATGTATTTCTGGAATTGGAATTTCTTTTATTGTGGAAGATACTGCCAACTTCCCCTCCATGTGTTTGTCCATTTACACTGCCACCAGTAATCTATAGACTTCATTTCCCTACAGCCTCGTCTTTGAGTGTGCTGTCAAACTTTTGAAGTCTTACTGATTTGACAGATTGGGAATGGTCTCCCCTTTTATGTTAAATTTGGTCTTATTTACTATTTAGGTTATAAAGATGTTGAGTACCCTTTAATATTTGTTTAGAAACAATTGGTATCTTTTTCTCTGTACTGTCTTTCCATCTTGGTCAGTCTATGTCTCTGTCTCTCTGTTCTTGATTTTTGGAATCTTTTTTATTTATTAGGGTGATTTTTCTGTGAGATAAACTGCAGATATTTTATTGCAATTTGTAATTTTTTTCTTTTGCTTCTGCTTATGGTATCTTTTAGAACACAGTTTTCTTTTAGTTGTAATTGAAGTTATCAAACTTTCATTGTTTTTGGATATTTAGTTATAATTAATAAATCTTTAGTTATAATTTAGAAACTCAGTTTATAAAGTAATTCATGCACTTATATATCCTTCTAGTGTCAATATAGTTTACTTTCTTTTCACTTAAATGTGTTTCATTTGGAATGTACTCTATATTGAGTAATGTTAAGTGCAGAGCCAGTTTGATTGTTTTAAAAATGACTGTCTACTTGTTTCAACATAATTTATAAACTCCATCTTTTTCTTATTGACTTAGAATACTACTTTTATGATACACTAAATGTTCATATTTTCTTGAATGTACTTTCAGTGTTATAATTTGTTCCATTAGAGTGGCATCATATAGCTTTAAGATTGTAAAGGCTGTAGAAGTGTGTTTTCATATGTGACAGGATACTCACTTATTATTCTTATCTAGAATATCTATTCGTATATATTCTAGCTATTCCTTCATGTTTATTTTCTTATGTAAACTTTAACATTATTTTTTTAGCTCAAAAATGCAGTTAACACTTTTATAGACATCATAAATTATATATTGATATGGTTGATTAAAAGATGCTTGCTCCTTGGAAGGAAAGTTATGACCAACCTAGATAGCATATTAAAAAGCAGAGACATTACTTTGCCAGCAAAGGTCCGTCTAGTCAAGGCTATGGTTTTTCCAGTGGTCATGTATAGATATGAGAGTTGGACTGTGAAGAAAGCTGGGCACCGAAGAATTGATGCTTTTGAACTGTGGTGTTGGAGAAGACTCTTGAGAGTCCCTTGGACTGCAAGGAGATCCAACCAGTCCATTCTAAAGGAACACATGTATACCTGTGGCGGATTCATTTTGATATTAGGCAAAACTAATACAATTATGTAAAGTTAAAAAATAAAATAAAATAAAAAAAATAAAGGAGATCAGTCCTGGGTATTCTTTGGAAGGACTGATGTTAAAGCTGAAACTCCAATACTTTGGCCACTTCATGCGAAGAGTTGACTCATTGGAAAAGTCTCTGATGCTGGGAGGGATTGGAGGCAGGAGGAGAAGGGGATAACAGAGGATGAGAAGGCTGGATGACATCATCGACTCGATGGACATGAGTTTGAGTGAACTCTGGGAGTTGGTGATGGACAGGGAGGCCCGGCGTACTGCAGTTCATGGGGTCGCAAAGAGTCAGACACGACTGAGTGACTGAACTGAACTGAACTGATGGTTGATTGAAGATGGTTACAAATTCTTGGTTACTCATACATGAACATGTGGAGTCTAATCTCCCTTCTTTTGAATCTGGGCTGGTCATAGTGACTTGCTTGTCTAGCAGAATGAAGCAGAAGTGTCATTCTGAGGTATAAAGGCCAGGGCAGAGAAAGTATCACAGAAAGGTTCCAGATATCAAGATGTCCCAGACACCATGCTGTGAGGAGGACCAGTCAGCTCCATGGAGAGTCCATATGGACAGGAATCAAAGATCCTGGCCAACACCCCTGACTGAGTCAACAGGCTCTGCCAACTAGCCAGTCATGTGAGTGAATTTTCTTAGACATAAGTCCTTTAGCCCAACTGAGTTATCCCATATTATACTTATAGAGTAGAGATGAATCTTTTCCACTGAACCCGACTCAAATTGCAGATTTTGAAGAAAGAAAATAATTGCTAAGGGTTGTTGCTATTTTAGGACTTCCCTGGTGGCTCAAATGGTAAAAGCATCTGCCTACAATGCGGGAGACCTGGGTTTGATCCCTGGGTTGGGAAGATTGGGATTAGGAAATGGCAGCCCACTCCAGTATTGTTGCCTGGAAAATCCTGGGTTTGATCCCTGGGTTGGGAAGGTTGGGAGAAGGAAATGGCAGCCCACTCCAGTATTGTTGCCTGGAAAATCCTATGGACAGAGGAGCCTGGCAGGCTGCAGTCCATGGTCGCAAAGAGTCGGACATGCCTGAGCGACTTCACTTTCACTTTCATTGCTATTTTAAGCCACTAATTCTGCTGTAGTTTATTACATAGTAATATATTGCCAGAGCAGTTACCTTAGAGAGAATTAAAAGCAGATAGCTAAATACTTTAACTTCCTATCTTGTGCTAAGATGCCTTTCATAAATCTTTAACTTTCATTTTCCTACATATTTTATTTAAAAAATGAATATTGAAAGAGTTGTAGTTTAGTGCATTTAAACACATGGACAGTACTAGGAACATTTATCAAATATTGATCCTGAATAGTATAACATAGGATTTGTCTTAATAGAATAATTTCTAACAATTGGAAGTAATCTGGTTATTACTTTTATCCTATCTAAGTAAGTATTCAAGGCAGTTTAAAAGCTATATATAGGTCAGGTCCTTGTTATAACAAAATATCAACAGAAGGAGGAAACCCATAAAAAGAAGGGATTAAATAATTGCATTCTTTTCTTGGTTCTAAGTTTCATCTTTTTACATTTTCACTGTTTCTCAAGTTGAATGCTCTTTGCGATTGGCATGTATGTTTGAAATAGTTGTTTTCCTTCCCCCTAAAGCTATCATTAAATAACAGAAATGTCTCACAATAGAGGAACCACATCATGAAAGATTTTTCTTTTTCTCTTCAAAATAAAGTAAGAATCTATAAATGTCTAATACCTGCAAGAAGATTCTTCTGGTATTTTGTTTGAAATGGCAAATGTAGGTAGACGTATGTCTCCATTCTCCCAAGAGGTGAGGAATTAGTGCATGGAACTATTTTTACTTTAAGACATTGCCTTTTCAGTCTCTATGTCTATATAGCATAGAGTCTGTAGAGTATTTAGTGGTCACAGATGCTGAAACCAGACTGCTTGTGTTCACATCCCAGCTCTTCCACAGGAGCTATGAGATTTGGGGAAATTTTGACTGTGTGGATCACAACAAACTGTGGAAAATTCTTAAAGAGATGGGAATACCATACCTGACCTGCCTCCTGAGAAATCTGTATGCAGGTCAAGAAGCAACAGGTAGACTGGGCATGGAACAACAGACTGGTTCCAAATCGGGAAAGGAGTATGTCAAGGCTGTATATTGTCACCCTGCTTATTTAACTTACATGCAGAGTACCTCATGGGAAATGCCGGGCTGGGTGAATCGTAAGCTGGAATCAAGATTTCTGGGAGAAATATCAATAACCTCAGATATACAGATGACACCACACTTGTGGCAGAAAGTGAAGAAGAACTAAAGAGCCTCTTGAAAGTGAAAGAGGAGAGTGAAAAAGTTGGCTTAAAGCTCAACATTCAGAAAACTAAGATCATGGCATCCAGTCCCATCACTTCATGGCAAATAGATGGGGAAACAGTGGAAATAGTGACAGACTTTATTTCTTTGGGCTCCAAAATCACTGCAGATGGTGACTGAAGCCATGAAATTAAAAGATGCTTTCGCTTTGGAAGAAAAGTTATGACCAATCTAGACAGCTTATTAAAAAGCAGAGACATTACTTTGCCAACAAAGTTCCATCTAGTCAAGTCTATGTTTTTTCCAGTAGTCATGTATGGATGTGAGAGTTGGACTATAAAGAAAGCTGAGTGCCAAAAAATTAGTGCTTTTGAACTGTGGTGTTGAAGACTCTTGAAAGTCCCTTGGACTGCAAGAAGATCCAATCAGTCCATCCTAAAGGAAATCAGTCAGGAATATTCATTGGCAGGACTGATGCTGAAGCTGAAACTCCAATACTTTGGCCGCCTGATGCGAAGAGCTGACTCATTTGAAAAGACCCTCATGCTGGGAAAGATTGAAGGCAGGAGGAGAAGGGGACGACAGAGGATGAGATGTTTTGGTGACATGAGTTTGGGTAAACTCCGGGATTTGGTGATGGACAGAAAGGCCTAATGTGCTGAAGTCCATGGGGCTGCAAAGAGTCCGACACGACTGAGTGACTGAACTGAACTGCCCACGTCATAGTTTGCTATGAAAATTAAATCAACTAATATTTTTAATGCATGTAGGAAAATTACCTGCATGTATCAAGCATCATGCAAGTACTTGTTAATTCAGTAAAAGTCAAGGAGGACCTTAGAAGGGGCGAATTGGTGTTTTAAGGGGAAGATTGGTGTTTTAAGGGGAAAAAAGTGACAAACTGGGCTATGATATTAAAATAGGATTTATTTAAGCAGCTGCTATTCATTTACATCCACTCCTGTTCACTTATTCGTAACATCTCTGTAGCAAGTATGAGAGGTGCTTTTGGAAAGTTTCCAAGCCTTTAGAAAGTTCCAAGGTCTAAATATATGCGAACCTTTTTGTATTGCAGCAAGTTGTTCTGTTATGTACACATTTTAGTACAGATGGCTATTTTGAGAGAGTGTAAGCAAAACTGGTTATAACAAATGAATTTTGTATTCTCAAGATTTGTTTTTCTCTCAGTATGTTATCATTTTAGCTACATTTTTGGAAGCATATATGACAGGTGTACTTACCAACTGTGCCTGAAAGAATTATGTTTAAAAAAAATAAAAAAAGGACTACTGCTGCAAATCTCTAGCTCCCTGTCCTTGTTTCATGTTGAAATTATTCCTGCATGAATTTGTTTGCTTCCTATTTCTCAGGTATGTTTATTTATAATTTATACCCTGACTACTTCCCAAATGATTTTAAGATAGTTTTTTAAAATTCATGTATAATAAGACAATTAAAATAAAAATAACTCAAACTCTAAATACAACAAAATTCTGTAAAGCAATTATCCTTCAGTTAAAAAATAAAGAAATTAAAAGATAGGGTAAGGCTCTCAGTGGTAAAGTACATATGCCTAAAATCTTAATAATTTATACTACATTCAGGTTTGAACTTCCTGGTAAGCAAGATAAAAAGGAACCATGTGTAAAATAGATAGCTAGTGGGAACTTGCTGCATAGCACGGGGAGCTCATCTTGGTGCTCTGTGATGACCTAAAGAGATGGGATGGAGAGGGTGGGAGGGAGATCAAAGAGGGAGGGGTACATGTATAGGTATAGCTGATTCACTTTGTTGTACAGCAGGAACTAGCCCTGTAAATTTTTTTTTTTTTTTAAGAGAGACTAAGCCAAGTTAATTAGAACTGACAATTTTCTTCTTCTTGTCCTGAATTTTGAAAAACATTTTTTTGTGTGTGCGTGTGTATGTGTGTGTATAGTTTCTACCAATCCAGGAAAAATATCCTTTATAGAACTTTTACAAAAACTGCAAAGATGTTCCTTATATCACAGACCACCCTCAATAATAGTCGAGGGTATATCTTGATAATGTCGTTTATTGAAAAGTTTAGTTGGCTTTGGGGTTATTTTATTTGTTTTTAGTGAGACCCGACTGATGTGGCCCAGATATATTGCCTTCTGCTCTGGTAACAATGAAAATATTTAATGAAGTATTTCTCTAAGGATGGTCTCCCACTACTTGCGCAGGACCTCACCTCAGTCTTAATCAGAATCTTTAAAACTGTTATTTTAATCATGCTTCTGAAGGAATTGTTATGAACACCAATAATGGCAAATAGCTTTCTTGGAGAAGTAGACCTATGGGGGGAGATCAAAGGGTAATCTAAGCTACAAGAAATTTGAGATGGGAAGACTTTGTGCACCACTATTCAAGATTTCACAACTAGTAAGTTGATTAATTTTACCTCAGTTTCGTTCTGTAAAAACAGAGGAAATTATTTTGTTTTACATACAAGGAGGCCCTTATGATGATTGTGAGTTAAGTTGCTTCAGTCATCTCTGACTCTGCGACCCTATGGACTGTAGCTTGCCAGGCTCTTCTGTCCATGGGATTCTCCAGGCAGTAATACTGGAGTGGGTTGCCATGCCCTTTTCCAGGGGATCTTCCCGACCCAGGGACATTTATTGTCTAATGTACTGATGATTACATTAAACAATAAATGTCAAAATTCTTTGAAAACCATGAAATAAAATACAGCGAGAGTCTATTTTCATTATTATCATGGAAAACAAATGGTATCATGATCTAACTGTACTAA
Organism: Bubalus bubalis; assembly: GCF_019923935.1. NCBI lineage: Eukaryota > Metazoa > Chordata > Mammalia > Artiodactyla > Bovidae > Bubalus > Bubalus bubalis. Next base: position 139,010,151 of record NC_059157.1, on the reverse strand, counting down.
GGAATATGTATGCCTTTGCGATCTCATGGTATGTTTGACCCTTGAATTCCACTCACTCTGATATCTCAAGTTAGAGCCTTGAATTCTGGGGATGAGGGCATCTCGGGATCTTTCTGCTTCTTACATATACTTTCAGAGAATCCTGCTGTTTTTAGACTTGATTCACAACCCTTCCAGCTATTTGTTTGCCACTTCTTGGAACATTTGGAGTTCTACAGTGAAATTGGTTGGGTTTTGACCTTCTTACTGTCAGCTTAAGAATCAGCTTTTTTAGCGAAGTACTTTGTTTCTTGTTTTTCTAGATTCTGGCCTCAAAATAATACTGTTGTCTGCTTTTTCCTCTTTTATTATTTTGAGATTTTGCCTGTTTCAAAGGATCTAAATTGTCCTTTTAAGGAGTATCAGGAAGAAGTGAGGACTGCTAATAGAAGGTTTTTACTTTGAGTTTGGTATTTTTTTAAGTATAAGTACTTTATCTTTAAAATCATTAGTTGGAAACCTGATAAAACATTCTTGTTTTAGAATGTTTTACAATATGTGTGTATATTTTGCCATAAATAAATAAATAAATAAATAACAGGGCTTCCTGAGAGACAGAGCCACGCACCATGAATCATTTTGAGAAGTACTGGATGATGATTCTTGTTAGAAACATTCTTCCCAAAAGTTTCTTATTGCTTCATGTTTCTTTCTCATAAAAACTGATAAATGTGACAGCAGATGTATGCCCAGATCTGCTGTGGGAGTGATAAACCTAAGTTTGAAAGTGCATAGATACTTTCACCAAAATTTAGGAAAAGGGTTTGGGAGAAATTAGTCTGTAGCAACCCTACCAATAAAATGTAGATAAGATGACCCAGAGGGATGGTACAGGGAGGGAGGTGGGAGGGGGTTCAGGATTGGGAACATGTGTACACCCGTGGCAGATTCATGTTGATGTATGGCAAAACCAATACAATATTGTAAAGTAATTAGCCTCCAATTAAAATAAATACATTTAAAAAATAAAAATTAAAAATAAATAAATAAACACACACACACACACACACACACACAATAAAGTAACAGAAGAGACAAGATGATTGTGGATATATTAGTAGATGCTGTGACTATACATATTTATACCACAAGTCCAAAACACCACATCCCACAACCGTTAGTATTCAGGAGGGTCTTGGGTCTTCTCAGACAAGGTCCCACTCCTGTTGTTTTCCTTGGGAATAACTTAAGTATAATCTCAATTACTCTTTTATTAATTCTATTGGGTACAATTCTAGTAGTTGCTGTATAGAAAAGAGAAACAGCTTGGGACAGACAAGTTTGGATGAGAAATAAGAAAAGTAATCTAGGTTCTTAGTGTGGACTCCAGGATAGTGACCTACAAGAATGATCATTTTTTTTTTTTTTAACATGCTAGTGTAATGCTACTTCTGATTTCTATGTTGAAGCATTTTAGCTACTTTAACCTTAATCTGGAAATGGCACAGAACTCTCCTGTACCTTCAGATAACTTCTCTTGTGTTCACTCTCATTTGTGCGTCATCTTGCAAAGCTGGCAAAAATCCATCAGGGTGAAGAAGGTATTACAGTCTTCTTGCCACTCTGCTTCGGTTCAGAGCTAAAGGTGCTGCTGTGCAATGCTGAGCTTTATTTCTCAATCTTGTCTGACTCTTTGCGACCCATGGACTGTAGCCCACCAGGGTCCTCTGTCCATGGGGATTCTCTAGGCAAGAATACTGGAGTGCTTTGCTATGCCCTCCTCCAGGGGATCTTCCCAACCCAGGGATTGAACCCCGGTCTCCTGCACTGCAGGTGGATTCTTTACTGTCTGAGCCACCAAGAAAGCCCAAAGGTGCTGCTAACCTAAGACTTTCTTTTGGATTAACCTTGCCTGTCTCTCCCCAGGGACCTATTTGAAGTATACGGAGGTATATTGTTGATTCCAGTTCTAATCATGGCCTTTAAGTGGAGGCCCCAAATTATATGCGGGGCATGATATCTGTGTGTTGTTTATAATTCTTACAGGACTGCATCTATATGATTTATACACATGCAGATAATGGAGGGCCATCCTTAAAACATTTGTAAAACTATCCTGTAAAATAATAAAATTATTCAAAGAGAATACATATCCCAGGTACCCTTATTTGACACTTGTGTGAAGGCAGGCACACAATTATTGCAGCCCTGTGTTTTCCAAGGGAGAAATGTAACACCAGGAACATGAAGCTTAGGTTGTCTTATTAGGCAGATGAATCCCTTAACTTCTGTTGCTTCTATTTTTATATTTTAACCAAAGAGTCCTGGCTTACCATTAGTGTCACTGTGAGCAATAGCCAGTGCAACTGATAATGAAATGTTCAGTGAAAATAAAACACAAATATAGAAGAATTTTAGAGTTCAGAAGGGTGTTAAATTAAGATATATGTATTTTCATATTATATTTAATTGTGATGTATAAGATGTTAAAAACAAAGTGGATTAAAGAACAGACATTTGTATTGTAATTTTTTCGAATAAGCAAGCAGTGATTTCTAAGTCTATTCTATTTGCTGAGTTCTCTTTTTGCCATGTGTCAGCTTTTTGTGACACAGCTAAAATGACAATCACTGCGTGATATAGCCATCTACCTGGCGTATACAAGGGTATGTCAGAAATATTAACCATGTGGGAGTCATTTAAAAAGCAAGTAAATATGACCAGAATCATTTAGCACTTATAACCTTCCAGAGCAGCGGTTTGAAAAATAGCCTTGGGCCACAGAGTTGTCTTCACCAGCTAACATCCTTGGTTTATTATATCAAAGGGACACTGTGATTCTTTGATCCCTGATTCACACATTTTAGAGCAGAGCTAACTTCAGATCTTGAAGTGTGTATTGTTGCTGCTTATTTGTGACTCTCTGGGTTTCTTTTGTGTGTCTTTGTGTTTTCGTCACTGCTTGTTTCATTTGCACGCATGTGTTTGTTTTTAGCTAGGCGTTATCTGTGTGTGGTTCTATATTTTGCCAAAACTCCATATCATAATGGTCTCCCACCTCAATATGCATCTTGTAGACTAAGTGTGATTCCTGAAACTCATGTGTTTTGTTCTGAATTTACTTAACTTCTTATATTTAAACGATAGATAGACAGATTTTCTTCTTCTGTTCTCTGTTGGTGTATGTTCTCTGTTGGTCTCCTTTCCTAAGCAGGTAGCAAGAGAAAGTGTGATACATGTTGTAGCGAAATGAATGGTTGTTCTTGCCATTCTGTAGAAGCCTCCAACATAGAAAGAGCGGAGGCAGGTGAATTATGTTCCACTATGTCAGCCCCAAGCTAAATGGGGCTTTATCTTTCCCACACAGTGAAAGCATCTAGAGAGAATGCAAAGTAGTTTCCATTGTACAATGAATCACTCATTAAAGTCAGTTGACATCCGTGGAACACTTGTTTCCGATATCACAGCCATTGGGGTAAAAGCTTGTTATCAAAGAAAAGCAGAGTAGTCATACTGGACTTGTCATAATTTTATATTCTTTTCAAGTGAAAAACATGCTTGGGGTCACATTAAAGACATTTTCTGTATATGTGCATTGAAATTTATTTATTTAACAGAACTTTCAAATCTTCTCTTACAGGTTTCTGATCATATGTTCATTATTATAACCTCTAAAAAGTTATCAAAACTCTTAAGTTACCTGAATGATTAAGAATCAAAACCATTCTAGTTTGAATCTAGTCCATTCAAGATTAATATCAGAATTCCATTTCAGTGAAGATCTTTGGGATCTGATGCTTTATATATTAATTCATCTTTACTTTACCTGACATTAAAAACAATTTTGTGGGATAAAAACTGCTTTAATATATCCTATCTTATCTGATACCATGAAAATGCTGAATGTTACTACTGTTTTAAAACGAGAAATTAGAATCAAAGATACATGATGTGCTGTACAATAAAGTCCCTTTGGTGACAAACATTCTGGTTCACATTTTGTGAGTCTCCCCAGACGGTTCTCTCGTTACATTGCCTTTGGAGATATCATTATGAACTGGTAGGAAGTTTGGCTCAGTTTCAGACTCAGCCATTTACTCTTTGTGTGGCTTCAGGTTAATGAACTTCTCTGAGCTTTAGTTTCTTCAGCTATAAACCAGGAGACTGTAAGAATGCTTTTAAAACATACTTTGAAGAGTCTGGAGAGTAAGCATGAATGAGTAGTATCCAGTTAAAGATCCGTTATGTTAGTTCACTTGAGAATTACTGTGCCTCTCATAGTTGTTGTAGCAGCAGAATTGAAGATAAATGAACTAATTAATGAAATATTTAGATGAACAGGATCAAGAGAAGTAAACGTAGAATGGTAAGTTGAAAAATTTGTAGAGTTCCTCTAGAACTCCAAGACAAGAAATATGGTTGATGACTATGATGATTATAACACTTAATGTTTATTATAGGCTTCCTACAATGTGTCTTAATAAAAGTGAGTGATATTATCCACATTTTTCAGATGGAGAAATTGAAATCAGAGAAGGAATATACCTTCCCTAGCATTACATGGCTAAGTCAATGCATATGGGTTTGATCCTATCTATATCTGTCTGACTTCTAAGTTCAAGCTCCCATTATTAGGTACAGACCAAACTATGTGGTAAGGGTATATGGCTTACTATTATATTACACATTGGTAGTGATGGATTAGAGCACTAATAATTCCCCTTAGAATACTGAGTCTGCCTTCTACCACTTGAAAACATTTCTTTTTGGATTATATATTTAACATATGAGTTCCTAGAGCAATGTATCACCAGATATGAGTCTTTGTCATGATTAAAGAAATGTGTAGTGTTCTTTGTCTTTAGCTGACTCTTAAATGCAGCTGCCATTCATGATTATAAATTATCCAGCATTATTAAGTATTGTAATCCAGCATTTTTGGCCATTTAGTGAAGGTCATAAGAGTAACCATTTTATTGGTTAAAAAGAAATGTATACTGATATAGTTAATATAAAAAGTGATCTACTTATGTGATTTGCATGGTAATCAGAACAAGAAGCATGTGTGCAATAGCATTTGGGATCCTAGCTAATCAAACGACAGCAGCAGCTTTTTACTAACTAGGTTGCTGTGGGTTTATTGCTGAAGATACTGTTCTGTCCGAACTCAAATGACAAGACCAATGCCAGTGTTTGCACAAGGTAAATTCTTTAATCATTTCACTCTTCATTGTATAGTTTATAATTCTGTTACCCTCCCAATGAAGGAAAAACAAGCTATCTTTTCCTGGCTATTGAAGTCTCCTTTTAGCTCATGCACACTCATGACAAAGGACATTATGGGATCTTAAGAAGAAAATTATTAAGGCTGTTCTAGTTCATTGTCAAATAGGCCCATGCAGGACTAACTTCATAAAGAAGGAATGACAAACTTAAACTCAAATAATTGCCTTCTAAGCAGAGTTCTGCTACTTAAAAATTCAGCTTTGACAAAGTCCCTTTATCTCAGTTTCCTCAAATATGAAATGAGGAGGTTGTACAATTTAAGGTTTCTCTCATCTATGATATCCTAAAAGCTGGTCTTCTAAATATGTTTCATTTCATAAACTATATTAAAATTGTTAGAATAATCTATGCAGTTTAAGGCTGATTCAGAAATCCATTTGAAGTATCTTTCAAGATGGTGACAGTCTTATCTATTTTATTCTTTATAAATATTAGAAGTTTGTTTTTCTATGAAAAATCGGAGTTTTTTTAATTCATTGTAGTAGAATTTTATTAATCTAATTTAATTAGCAGTTCCCAACTGGAGACACATGCCAGTGTTTGCACAAGGTAAATTCTTTAATCATTTCACTCTTCACTGTATAGCCTGTAATTCTGTTACCCTTCCACTGAAAGAAAAATGTCTGGGAATGCCTGGAGACATTTTTGATGGTCAACCATTGAAGAATGCTACTAGCACCTATTGGTAGAGAACAAGTGGTTGCTTTATATCCTGTAATGTACAGTACCAAACCCTACTCCCAATAAAGAATTATCCTGCTCAAAATGTCAACAGTGCTTAGGTTGAGAAACCCTAAGCTAGATATGTACTTCAGATTAAAGAGAAACTAGTCTGGGGGTCTTGTACCATATTATACAGCATATTATAGGGAAAATATATAAATCAATTCATTAACTATTTTAATTGCACAAAGCAGCATTCCGTTGTAAATTTTTTTTTCAATTTCTATAAAGAAATATTTGAAAGACAGTGAGATAGATAGTAAGAGATATTCTAGAGTTGTCAGATATGAGTTCATATCCTGACTTAATAATTTGATAGATATGACTTTGAACAGCTTATTTATCTTTTTGGAGTCTCAGTTCTCTCATCTGCAAGGTATTTAATTATGCCTTCTTTTTATTATTGTAAGACTTAACATAGAGCATTTAAAGGCTTGTAACTAAAAGCTGTTTGAAACCGACACACCACAATGATTATGCTAGCAATGACTTAAATGAATAGTATGGCTTAGTTAATTGATTTTCTAAAAAAAAATTGTGAATCAAAAATTTCTTTGCACCAGTTGTTTGAATTATTAAGGTTTTATAGCAGAAAATGAATACTGATGTATGCTTATGTTTCTTACTGAACCTGGAGAACAAAATAGGACAAGAACAACTTTCAAAAAAGTTTCTTCCCCATTTTTAAATAATCTATGGAAAAAATAATTTTATATGCTGTAAAAAAGAAAGTACTTACATATATAGAAACTGGTGCCAGAAAAATAAATAGCATTGGAAAGATACTGTAAAGAACTGTGCTGAACAAGAGGAGCTCCTAGAGATATTAAAACCACCCACAAATGAATCAGAAAAAAACTGCACTTAAAAGATGACTAGCAATGTACTGGTAGTTGAGCTGGGAACCATTTTCAACATGCTTCTTTTCTAAAGATTCCATCTTTTATGCACTATTATATCCTGTCAGTAATCTTAGTCAGAAAATGGTCACGTGTAGAGCAATGAATTTACATGCTTGAAAGCCAACCTCCTTCAAAACAATCACTTTAAAAATCTGTAAATCAGTGCTATTCTTTTCCACTTTGAGCAGCCTTTTTCCCAAAGGAATCCTGGCTGATGAGTAGGAGTGCACTGTTTGAAAGGACTGCAGAAGTATTTCTTAGGTGTTTTTCCCCTTTAGCAAGCTGTTGGGAAGATGGAGGAGTATTCAGCGTGAGGTATACTGTCATTATATTTATTCTAGGGCTTTTTCAGCACTGTAATTTATTTTTGTGCCAGAACAATATGAATTGTTAAAAAATGTACTTCTTCACAAAATGAAACATTGGACTGGATCCATATTGAATTATGCACATATCATAGCTAAGAGGATGGTATTTTCTGAATAACAAAAATCACATCTTTTTGCAAAAACTAAATACTTAAAATCTTCATCATGACATGTTTAAGGACTACTCTTCTATTTGGATCTAAAATGAATTTCTGAAAAAAAATTAATGATGCCCTGAAAGTTCACCTTGTCTTTAATTTAGAACACATGACATTCACTATCTCTTGTCTTTCTATTAAGATGCTTTCTTCTGGAAATGAAAATTTTAGAATCAGTGTCTAATTTTTAGAAATGCAGAGTCAACTTCATTGTACATAGAAACTCTTCTGGAAGGAGTATGACCAAATCATCCCCTTAAGGAGCATAAAAAGTAATGGGCATCTTGGGCTTCCCTGCTGGCTCAGATGGTAGAGTCTGCCTGCAATGCTAGAGACCTGGGTTCCATCCCTGGGTTGGGAAGAACCCCAGACAAAGGAAATGGCTTCCCACTCCAGTATTCTTGCCTGGAGAATCCCATGGACAGAGGAGCCTGGAGGGCTACAGTCATAGAGCTAGTAATTCTCTCCTCTGTAATCCTAAGGCAAAGGATAAGGAGGTTTCCTGTCACTGAGCACCTACTGAGAGAAAAACACACTTCTGACGCTTTCACATATGTTCTCATGGACTCCTTCAAGCCACCATGTAGGGTGAATGGCACTGTAGTATGTATATTTCAGAGATGAGAATATTAAGGTGCAGAGAGGTTAATCTCATTCAACTAGTCAGTAAAGGTCTGAGTTTGAGTCCAAATGTGAAGATCTCTAAAGTTAATACTCTTTCTTCTAATCACACTGCTTACATTCTTTATTGTTCTTTTATATTTGTTTCTATTAAAAAAAACAAACTTTCTAAACCACCTTAAGTCTCCACTGTTGGATGAATTCTTGAGTCACCCAGGGTTTGCGCATCTTGCTGCTGCTGCTGCTGCTGCTGCTAAGTCACTTCAGTCGTGTCCGACTCTGTGCGACCCCATAGACAGCAGCCCACTAGGCTCCTCTGTCCCTGGGATTCTCCAGGCAAGAACAGTGGAGTGGGTTGCCATTTCCTTCTCCAATGCATGAAAGTGAAAAGTTAAAGTGAAGTCGCTTAGTCGTGCCCGACTCTTAGCGACCCCATGGACTGCAGCCCACCAGGCTCCTCTGCCCATGGGATTTTCCAGGCAAGAGTACTGGAGTGGGGTGCCATTGCCTCCTCCATTGCACATCTTAGTGCTCATCAAATACAGTCAGTATTCAGTATTACTGACTGCCATATGGTTGGTCTTTACAAATATTTGTTAAATCGATACCAAAATTGAAAACATCATCCTTCATTTGCTTAGCAGAGGTGGTAGAATGGCATACCTGTCAAAGCATTTAGATGTTCTGAAGGTCAGTAAGTAAGTAAGTAAGTAAGTAAGTACTGACCTCTGAAGGTGAGTAAGTAAATGTGTGATTCTAGTTCTGCTGAAATGACAAGGTTTATGTAAATGACACTGAAGACTTCAACATGTATAAATGCTGCTTAATTTCTGTCTACTTGAATCACTTTACCAAAAAACCCCAGTTCTTTTTTAAATATATATTACTTTAAAACCCCAGTTCTTCAGGTATGTGTTCAGACAGTTTGTCTAGAACATAGGAAAAATATTAATACAAAAATATGTATTTCAAAGGAAAGCATTTACATATACCTATGTGGTGTGTGCTTTTCCCAATGTGCAAATGGAATATATCAACTGTAATTAGAAGATCTAAAAGAGTAGTGATCAAATCCTTTAGGTAAATTATTTTTATGTTAGGAAATGTGTTATAATTATTCAAATTTTTAAAATTTTAATTGTTAGTTTCTAGCCCTGATTGATATTAAAATGGGCATTGCCAAAGCATTTTGCCTTATTATTATTATTTATTTTTGACTGTGATAGGTCTTCATTGCTGCCTGGGCTTTTCTTTAGTTTCAGCAAGTGAGGGCTACTTTCTATTTGCAGTGAGAGGGCTTCTCCTTGCAATGACTTCTCTTGTTTCAGAGCATGAACTCCAGAGCATGTGGGCTGAAGTTGTGGCTTGTGGGCTCAGTAGTTGTGGCTCCTGGGCTCTGGAGCACAGGCTCAGCAGTTGTGGCAGACAGGTTTAGTTGCTCCATTGCATGTGGGATCTTCCCGGATGAGGGATTGAACCCATGTCTCCTCATGGGCAGGTGGATTCTTAACACTGAGCCACAGGGAAGCCCCAAGCATTTTGTTTATGTGCTTGATCTCTTTTCATAAACTCCTGGTGGGCAGGAACTGGCTATTCATCATCATAGGCCTGCAGGTGGTTAATGAGTGAATTTCTATTTTACTATACCGTTGCATGGGAATAAGGATGCAAATTGTGATGTAATTGGAAAAAGCATCATGCCGGGACCGGAGACTCAGATCTTCTCCTAAATGTCTCTTGACTTTGAGTTCCTGATAAAATCATGGCATTTCAGAAGTTATGTAAAGTTTTTTTTTCCCCTTCTGACTGTTACATTCTATTGACATAGATAGACACAAGCCTAAGAATCATCTTCCCTATTAATAGAATACACTGCCGCAATTCTGGACCAAACCATAACCTCTGACCAAAATGTGCATCATTTGAAATGAACTATATTCAGTGAGAGTTAAAAATAATACTGTGAAGAAAGTTGAAAGCATGCCTGATATATTTATTTAAAAAAATGTATTGTTTTTGAAGGAAAATCGTATTGTTAGTTTCGTTGTAATCAGAAGATGTCAGAGTTTAAGGATCTTTACTCTTATATAGAGATATGACTAACAGACCAGTCATTCCCTAACAGGGACTCTCTTGATGATGCTGTCTCTCTTTGAAAATGATCCCAGTTTTTTCTGAATGTGTCATAGATGCATCACTATCCTGAGGGTAAAAGCTCTGCTCCCGTCACAAGTTAAAAAACGAAACTACTTTTGTGTGAATATTAATTAAAATGATGATAAAGATGAGCAGTTTATTTATAATATTACTTTTAAAAATTGTATTCTTTACCAAAACATCTTGAAATCCAAGAAGAACAGTTATTCTAAAATTATTAAGAATAGATATTAACAAACAGAACACCCATTTTCTTGACTCTCTTAAAAAGCAAATGTAAAATAAATACTGTATATTGCTTAAGATCAGTTCTTTTGAACATATTCAGAAATAGGAACATTTTGGACTTAAATACAAAAAGTAAAAATAAACAGATGAAATAATAATTAGTTTGTGTTTTATATGTATTTTATTCTACATTTTCACATGACAGTAGATTGCAGATGGGCTTCGCAGGTGCTCAGATGATAAAGAATCTGTCTGCAGTGCAAGAAATGGAGGCTCAATCACTGGGTCTGAAAGATGCCCTAGAGAAGGGAATGGCAACCCACTCTAGTATTGGTGCCTGGTAAATCCCATGGACAGAGGAGCCTGATGGGCTACAGTCCGTGGGGTTGTAAAGTTGGACACAATGAGCAAAGGCGCACACACATAGATTGCAAATATCTCTTTATGCCAATAAAGATCAAGAAATATCGTACTTTTAATGGCTACATATATCTTCGTGTAATAAACATAATTATTTCTTGGACATTTAAGGTTATTTCCATTTTAATTTTTAAAGCAATTCCATAATGGAATATGTATACACCTGTAAGCATTCATGCACACATACAACTTTGTGAGCTTTTCACATTATTTCCTTAGGATAAATTCCTACAGGTAAATCTGTGGGATTGATAGGTATGCAATGTGTTTTATATTTTAAAAAATAACTAACTTTAGACTTACAGAAATTTGGCAAAATAATACAGAGATTTCCCCAACACCCTCCAGCAAGCTTCTTTTAATGTAACATGTAGTGTAACCATAGTACAATGATCAAAACCAGGATTTTATATTAGTAGGACACTATTATCTAAACTACAGACCTTAATCGAACCTCCAATTTTCTGTCTTTTTTTTTTCCTTCTGTACCAGGATCTTATGTAGGTTCTCATTTGGATTCAGTTGCTTTTTCTCTTTAGTCTCTGATAGTTCCTCAGAGTTTTCTTTTCTTTCATGATCTTGACACTTTTGAAGAATACCAGTTAGTTTTTCTGGAGAATGTCCCACAATTTTTGATTCGAAAGAGGTTATGCATTCTGGGCAAGAACTGCATCCTTCACAATGCCTGGCACTTGGGACTTTGTGATGTGCACGTGTTCTATCACTGGCAGTATTACAACCGTGAACACATGGATAGGATGGCCTCTGCTGGGTTTCTCTACTGTGAAATCGATATGTTTCCCCTGGTAACAAATAAGTACCCTGGAGGAGATACTTTGAGACTATTCAAATATCCTGTTTCTCTTTACCATATCATCACTAATTTTTGAATCTGTGAGTGAATCTTGCCTGCAACAATCATTACTGTGGCATTTACCTAATGGTGATTTTTCTATTTCCTTGCCCTCTTCATTGATGCTGTACTTTTTAAATGATTTGTTTTTAATTATGGAATATTTCAAAAATGAAATATTCAGAAAACAATAAGTCAGATACCCATGTACTTCCTCAACTTGATGTAATAGGATGGTAACATTTGGCACATTAACCTTAGATCTCTTACCTTTGCATATAAATTTTTTGTTTTGATATTTCTTTAGAAATAAAATATAATAGATATACTATAGCTAAATTCATTCAGACTATCCTTTCATTCTCCTTCCTCTCTAGGAAGTTGGCATTTATTAATCACAGTCATTTTAAATCATATACATGCATATATATTTGACCATAAGTACTATAAATATTATACATTTCAATTTTATATCTAAACCCTGTTATACATATAAAACCAAATTTACTTTCCCTACTTTTTATCTTTCAACATTAACATTTTGTCTTTTAGATTTATCAGTGTTAATGCATATAGACCTAACCCATTCATGTTAACTGAGTCGATAATATTCCACATGTTTAAGGAAATACATTTAAGATTCATCATTAATTCAACACATTTATTGAGCAACTACTATGGGGACCAAGAAATGTTTTGTTCTCTGACTTTAAAGTGGATTCCTTAAAGAGAAGAGGATTTATATTTTAGTACAGATATTATAGCATTATTTGTAATAGCAAAAACATGGGACCATGAAAACAATATTATGCTATATTCTCATAAAAACATATAAAATGTAAGGTGATTGTTATGTTAAATTGATGGGGGAGTCCTTTCCCAGTGCAAATGTATATCAAATCATCACATTACACACTTTAAATAACTTACGATTTTTTGTTAATTCACCTCAGTAAAGCAGAAAAATAATGTTACATCTCATTCATTTATTTATGTAATCTGTAAATGTATGTTTATCATATGTTGTAGGTACTAGGGATGCAATGTGCTTTCCTTAGGTATAGAAGAAAGATATAGACCTGAATATAATTGAATGTAATTAAGTGAATAGTAATATAATTGTCTAAAAACTGTAATTGGATTTTTTCCAGATTATCTTGAATTCAGATAGTAGGCAGTGATCATCAAATTTTCCTTGTGGAGAACCTAACTAGATTTTATGCAAGTGATAGTTCTCAAATATAGGAAGACATTTGTCACTTTGGTTGAGATTTCAAAGAAGAAAAAAAAAAAGATGTTAACAGAAATAATGAACAGGGAAACATCCAGCTAAATTCAAGGCACATAAAGACACACAGTCAAAGGCTCTTGCATAGTCAATGGAGCAAAAATAGATGTTTTTTTCTGGAATTCCCTTGCTTTTTCTATGATCCAACTAATGTGACAATTTGATCTCTGGTTCATCTGCCTTTTCTAAGCCCAGCTTGTACATTTGGAAGTTCACATATGGGCATGTTGAATGGGAGGTAGGGTAGTGGGAAGGCTGGGATGAAGTGAAGAAATAATCTTGAATTGCAGCGCAAGTAGAAACGGTACCTGAAAGGGACTTTCAGTTATTCTAGTTTCCACATGTTCTGTAACTATGTGTCCTATCAAGACAGACAAGTCTGGGTGAAACCCTGACTTGGATTCTTTTTGTGGTATTCCTATGAACAATTCACTTTCTCACTTTTTTTTTTTTTAATCTTTAATATAGACTCCGGGAGTTAGTGATGGACAGGGAGGCCTGGTGTGCTGCCGTTCATGGGGTTGCAAAGAGTTGGACACGACTGAGCGACTGAACTGAACTGAACTGATAGACATATTAATGCTGTAGGAGCATATAGTAGTTGTGGCTAAACACATGCATGGCCTATAGTGTTGTTGTTTTTCAGTCACTAAGTAGTGTCTGACTCTGTGTTCCCATGGATTGCCACACAAAAGGCACCTGTCCTTTTCTACCTCCCATAGTTTGAACAAATTCACGTGCTTTGAGTCAGTGATTCCATCCTCTTCTGCCCACTTCTTTTGTCTTCAGTCTTCCCCAGAATCAGGGTCTTTTCTATGGCTCTTCACATCAGGTGGCCAAAGTATTGGAGCTTCAGCTTCAGCATCAGTCCTTCCCATGAATATTCAGGGTTGATTTTCCTTTAGGATTAACTGGTTTGATCTCCTTGCAGTCCAAGGGACTCTTAAGCGTATTCTCCAGCACCACAATTCAAAAGCATCAATTCTTTGGCACTCAGCCTTCTTTATGATCTAACTCTTACATCTGTACATTACAACAAATAAAACCATAGCTTTGACTATATGAACCATTGTCGTCTAAGTTATGTCTCTGTTTTTCAATATGCTGTTTAGGATCGTCATAAACAGCATGCTTTAGGATGCTTCTAAGGGGCAAGCATCTTTTAATTTCATGGCTGCAGTTGCCATCCACAGTGATTTTGGAGCCCAAGAAAATAAAATCTGTCACTGCTTCTACTTTTTCCCTTTCTACTTGCTGCCATGAAGTGATGAGACCAGATGCCATGATCTTAGTTTTTTGAATGTTGAATTTTTAACCAGCTTTTTCACTCTCCTCTTTTATCCTCATCAGGAGGCTCTTTAGTTCCTCTTCACTTTCTACTATTAGGGTGGTATCATCTGCATATCTAAGGTTGTTGATGTTTCTCCCAGCAATTTTGTTTCTAGCTTGTGATTCACCCAGCCTGATATTTCGCATGATGTACACTGCATGTAAGTTACATAAGCAGGGTGATATACAGCCTTGTTGTGCTCCTTTCCCAACTTGGAACCAGTCCATTATTCCATGTAAGGTTCTAACTGTTGCTTCTTGACCTGCATGCAGGTTTCTCAGGAAACAGGTAAGGTGGTTGTATCCCTGTCTCTGTAAGAATTTTCCAATTTCTTGAGATTCACACAGTCAAAGGCTTTTGCCTAGTCAATGAAGAAGAAGTAGATGTTTTTCTGGAATTCCCTTGCTTTCTGTATGATCCAGTGAATGTTGACAGTTTGATCTCTGGTTCTCTGCCTTTTCTAAACCCAGCTTGTACATCTGGAAGTTCTGAGTTCACATACTGCTGAAGCCTAGGTTGAAGGATTTTGAACACAACCTTACTAGTGTGTGAAATGAGTGCAATATTTGAACATTCTTTTCACTGAGTTTCTTTGGGATTGGAATGAACACTGATTTTTTTCAGTCCTGTGGCCACTGCTGAGTTTTTCAAATTTGCTGGTATATTGAGTGCAGCGCTCTATCAACATCATCTTCTAGGATTTTAAATAGCTCAGCTGGAATTCCTTCACTTCCACTAGCTTTGTTTGTAGTAATGCTTCTTAGGGCCCACTTTACTTCACACTCTAGGATATCAGGCTGTAGGTGGTTATGTGGGTCATTAAGAACTTTTTTCTATAATTCTTCTGTCTTCTTCTTAATCTCTTCTTGCCACTTCTTCTTAATCTCTTCTGATTTTGTTAGGTCCTTACCAATTCTGTCCTTTATCCTCCCTCAGATCAGTCTTGTCATGGCAAAGGGGTTTGAGTAACTTATGAGGCCATGAGCCATCCCATACAGGGCCACCCAAGACAGATGGGTCATAGTGAAGAGTTCAAACAAAATGTGATCCACTTTAGGAGGAGATGGCAAACCACTCTATTCTTGCTACAAGAACCCCATGAACAATATGAAAAGGCAAAAAGAGTTGGCACTGAAAGATGAGTCCCCTAGATTGGCAGGGGTCCAGTATGCTACTGGGGAAGATCAGAGGGTGAAAACTAATAGCTCCAGAAAGAATGAAGAAGCTGGGCCAAAGCAGAAACAACACTCAGTTATGGATGTGTCTGGTAGTGAAAGTAAGTTCAACACTGTAAAAAACAATATTGCATAGGAACCTGGAATATTAGGTCTATGAATCAAATTGGACGTGGTCAAGCAGGAGATGAAAAGAATGAACATTGATATCTTAGGAATCAGTAAGCTAAAATGGACAGGAATAGGTGAATTTAGTTCAAGTAACCATTGTCTCTACTACTATGGGCAAGAATCCCTTAGAAGAAATGGAGTAGCCCTCATAGTCAACAAAAGAGTCCCAAATGCAGTGCTTGGATGCAGTCTCAAAAATGACAGAATGTTCTCACTTTTGTTCTAAGGCAAACTATTCAAGTTGCAATAATCCAAGTCTATGCCCCAACCACTAATGCTGAAAAAGCTGAAGTTGACTGATTTTTATGAAGACCTACAACACCTTCTAGAATTCATGCCAAAACAAGATGTCCTTTTCATCATATAGGGTTGGAATCGAAAAGTAGGAAGTCGAGAGATACCCAGAATAACAGGCAAGTTTGACCCTGAAGTACACAGTGAAGCAGGGCAATGGCTAACAGAGTTCTGTTAAGAGAACACACTGGCCGTAGCAAACTCTCTTTTCCCAGCCACCCAAGAAATGTCTCTACACTTGGACATCACCAGATGGTCAATACCAAAATCAGACTGATTATATTGCTTGCAGCCAAAGATGGAGAAGCTCTGTGCAGTCAGCAAAAGCAAGACCTGGAGCTGTCTATGGCTCAGATCATCAGCTCCTTGTTGCAAAATTCAGGCTTAAATCGAAGAAAGTAGGAAAAACCGCTAGGCCATTCAGGTATGACCTAAATAAAATCCTTTATGATTATACAGTGGAGATGACAAATAAATTCAAGGGATTAGATCTGATAGACAAGAATGCCTGAAGAAGTATGAATGGAGGTTTATAACATTGTGTAGGAGGCAGTGACCAAAACCATACAAAGAAAAAGAAATGCAAGACGTCAAGGTGGTTGTCTTACGAGGTTTTACCGATAGCTGAGGAAAAAAGATAAGCAAAAGGCAAGGAAGAAAGGGTAAAATACTCCCAACTCAATGCAGAGTTGCGGAGAATAGCAAGGAGCCATAAGAGGGCCTTCTTAAATGAACAAAACAATGAAATAGAGGAAAACAATAGATTTGGAAAGACTAGAGATCTCTTCAAGAAAATTGGAGATATGAAGAGAATGGCCTAGAGTAGTTTATCATAAATATTAAAGATATCACTGCTGTATTTTGTGCTATGTTTATTTTTTCCTTATAAACATTGTTGTTTCCTAGATGCTTCCTAGAAACACTGTTGTCATTGTAAGTAGTAGAGTGAATTATTACATGTCTTTATTAAAAATTGGGATGGGATAATTTTTTCTTCATTTTAGTTTAGTTAAGGAAAATGATTACATTCTCTTTTTTCTATTCATTAACTTGTGTATTTATCTTTTTTCTTATACAATACAGTGTTATCAACTCTAGTTACTGTGTTACTCCTTGAAGCTTTAGACCTCATTCATCTTATAGCTGCAAGTTTGTAAGCTTTAATCAACTTTTCACCTCCAACCCCAGGCAACTACTTTTCTACTTTCTGTGAGTTTGACTAATTTTTTTAAGATTCCACTTATAAATGATATCATGCAGTATTTCTCTTTCTGTCTGGTTTATTTCACTTAGTATAATGTCCTCAGGACCCATCCATGTTGTCAAAAATACGAAAAATTCCTTCTTTCTTATGGCTGAATAATATCCTGTTATATCTATATATATTACATTTTCTTTAGCCTTTCATCTGTTGATAGACACAAGTTGTTTCCCTGTCTTGGCTACTATGAGTAATGCTGTAATGAACATTGGAATGCAGATATCTCTTTCATATCCTGTTTTCATTTCTTTTGGATATATACCCTAAAGTAGGATTGCTGGATCATATGGTAGTTCTATTTTTATTTTTTGAGGAACCTCCTTTCTGATTTCCGTAGTGGCTGCACCAATTTGCATTCTCAAAATGATTGTGTTTTTAATTTAAGAAAGAACAGTGTGGTGGCAGTTTGAAGAGTGACTTGAAGGGTCTTAAGAGGCAGTAAGACTTCTTAAAAGGTGTTACGTTTGTTGTTGTGTAGAGGGTAATATAGTACAATCTTTTAATATATTGTTTGTATTAGTTTCCTAGGGATGTTGTAACAAAGTACCATAAACTGAGTGGTTTAGAACAACAGAAATTAATTTTCTCACAGTTCTAGAGTTCAGAAATCTGAAATCAAGGTGTCAGGAAGGCCATACTCCCTCTGAAGGTGCAAGAATCCGGTAGTTTTCGGTTTGTGGCAGTTTCATTCCAGTCTTTTTACATCAGTCTCCCTGCATGAATGTCTATACTTCAAATGCCTCCTTTTTATAAAGACACCAGTCATATTGGTTTGGGGCCCATCCTGCTCTAGTATGATTTCCTCTTAAATAAATACATCTGCAACTATCCTATTTCCAGCTGTGATTGCATTTTAAGATGCTGTAGATGAGAACTGGAACTTGCGAATTTAGGAGGGACACAATTCAACAGATAGTATGGTTCTTTCTGACTTCAGGGTCACATAGTTCCTTCTAGGTATTTCCCAGCATTGTGGTAAGGATTGAGAGAATTCAAAGCTACTTTATAGTTATAATGTCAGTTTTGTAATAGAGCCAGTTGCTATCAGTGCTAATCAAAAACAAACCTCACCATTCAAATACTGGGCAAACGTGGGTTGGTGCCTGTAATTATTTCTTAATTATGCTTGCATTCATGGATCAGGGAGTTTAAAATTATTGAGTGATAGTTTTCAACAAAGCAAAGTATAAAATGTTTACAATATAATTAAAACTATGTATTTCTTACATAGTTTTCATATATAGCATTTCTTACATAGCATTCATGTATGTGCATGTCTCAAATTTAACATACTAAGAATAAGTGTTAATTTTGTTATGATGGTAAAATTATGATATTTCCCCCAAATTGTTAAGTTGATTTCTCCTATAAAGAAAGAGAAAGCAGATGAATCCAAAACATAAGCTGATTTATTAAAACTGATTGCTATTACTCTTAGATCTTGATTTCCATGCAATTTGAAAATGATTATCACTATTCTGAACACACAGAAGAAGCTTAGTAAATGCTTAGTGCCTTGATGTGATTATTAATACCACAGCTCAGACATGACAAGGAAAGTGACTAGAGGTGGTGAATTGTTTTACAGCAGACATTCTCTTTTTATTTTAACTATTGACCCATTTCTTGAAGTTGAGAGAGATAATGTTTAACTCAGTCTCATTTTAACTTAGAGTAAGGAAGAAAAAGTGATGATCATCTTGTTTATTTACAGAAGGATTATAAAGTATTATGCTAGACTTTTCTTTCTAGAAAATGTAATTTTGGAAGCCATATGAAAATGCACTGCTTTCAAGTGTGATGAAATGAGAAATAGAAGTGTGCCACTTTTTAATTATGAGTTAATGGTGGTATTTTCAGAAATTCGGTAAGTAGCTCAGTTTAAAAATGGACAAAGTGTAGGAAGTTATTTTGGGAACAAAATGTCATTACCAAAGGTATACTTTTTCATATATTGAACTAATAAATAGTTCAGAAAGTCCCTTGCAAATTTATCAAAATGTCATCTTCAGGTACTGGGTTGGAAAATTAGTAACTGCTGGAGTGTGTGACTGCTGAAAGGTGTCATATAGGCAGGGGCCTATCAGTTTTTAGCTTCTGGCATAAAGCAAAGATGTTAATCATCACTGTTGAGATTTAAAATGTCAGAAGTTCTTAGCATAAAAAATAAAGGTTAAAAGTTAAGCATCTATGGTAGTGTATATCCCAGTGTGCAAAAAGGAAACAGAATGCTAAAACAGTACTCAACTAATTATTTGAGTACTTAAAATAATACTCAAATTACAATGGCTAAGAATGACACAGATAGCAAATGCCTTTATAGTATATAATGGCATATTCCTTAATTTTGTTCTTATAAGATGATATGCCTTGGCTTTTAATTATATAAGCAGGCAGAGGGATGGTTAGTGCATCCTTCACACATATACCATTTATCCTGAGATACGTATGTGGCTATTCATATGTTTGGGAAAATATAATTTTGCTTTCTTAACAAAATTCTTAGCAAATGGAAGAAGAAGTCTAAAATATTTAATGAAATGATATAGGATCAGACTACTTTACTTTAGCATGTTTATTCACTTGGAAGAGAGAAGACCTAGATAGGAAATGACTTCATGCTTTAATATACCTGCAACACTATTTCTCCTGACACTTTATATTAGGCTTTTTGTTCAACTTCCTAACACTTTCACACTGACTTTACTCATTTGGTTCTTCCCAGGATGCAGATGGAGTCAGTACCTCATCCCACTTGACAGATGAGGTAAAGAAACTGACCCTCTGGTATTTCTAGTGTCTGACCCAAGGGCAAACACATGCTAATGCTTGAAAGACCTAGGACAAGAACTTGGGTCTTCTAGAGGTCAGGGGTCCACTACAAAGTATTGTAGATAAGATGATTTATTTAAGTGCAGAATAAGGATTTAAGGCTGAGCAGAGTTAAAGCAGAAAGGAATAGCTTATTTGTAGTCATGAAGCTATAGTACTCTTTAAGGTTTGAGCAGAGTAACGCTTGGGGTTTATATGCTACCTTTCCTTCAAAGAGAATACAAGAATATTTCAAGTGCTGTTAATCTATACCTGTGAGATAGCAGATGGTAACTATTAGAGTAGATAAAGACTGGCCCAAATGCTTAAGAGACCTGTATAAGATCACTGTTTACAGCACAGTCTGTTCTGACACCTAATGATTTAAAAACCCTTGGATAGTTAAAGATTAAATCCTGGTAGAATTCTCAATGGCTTTGGACATGTTTTTAATATTAAACCTCTGAGAGCCTCTGTGCTCCATCAGTACAGTGGGATGCTGGTAATATGTCTTGAAAAGAGTCGACATGAGGATTGAATGGAAGAGCACATGTAAATTGCCTAATAGAGGTCTGACCTGTTCAAGGGAGCTTGCTTCTTCCCTCTCTCCTCTACCACCTGAAACACTTCTTTATAATTTCATCCTAGTTTACTTTAATCAAAAGGGAAGTGAAGTGAAAGTCGCTCAGTTGTGTCCGACTCTTTGCAACCCCAAGAACTGTAGTCCATGGAATTCTTCAGGCCAGAATACTGGAGTGGGTATCCTTTTCCAAACCTCTTTATTATTGACCTTGATACCATATTTATAATACTTTGTAGTTTTATCCCAGCTCCCCCCCCCCATTTTGCTGTTTTTTAAAAATTTTTAATAGCTGCTTTTCAGTGACTGTTAAGTTTCTGCTGCACAGCAAAGTGAATCAGTTATATGTATACATGAAGTGAAGTGAAATGAAAGTTGCTCAGTTGTATTTAACTCTTTGCAGTTTCATAGACTGTAGCCTGCCAGGCTCCTATGTCTATGGAATTCTCCAGGCAAGAATACTGGATTGGGTAGCCATTCCTTTCTCCAGAGGATCTTCCTGACCCAGGGATCGAACCTGGTCTCCTGCATTACAGGCAGATTCTTTACCATCTGAGCCACCAGGAAAGCCATTATGTGTATACATATATCTCCCTTTTTTGGATTTCCTTCCCATGTAGGTCATCACAGAACATTGAGCAGATTATTATGTGCTATACAGTAGATTCTAATTAGTTATTTACTTTGCGTATAGTACTGTGTATATATCAATCCCAATCTCCCAATTCATCCCACCCTCCCCTTTCCTCCCTTGTGTCCATATGTTTGTTCTTTAAGTTTGTCTGTTTCTGCTTTGCAAATAGGTTCATCTGTTTCCTCAAATTTAACTACTTATTATAGTGTGCCTCTTTAAGCTGAATTATTTTGTTATTCTCCTTCCTGAAAAAGAGAGGTCAGTGTCACTTTATAACAACATAAATGATTATGCTCATTATTTGGGGACATTTTGTTTATTTATTTATTTCTTATAAGTAAATGATTTCATTATTCATGGCACAGAAGGAAACGTGAGTTCCAATTTTGCATTGACTTTCTTCATTGGGGATATTTTAGAAGGAAGTAGACTTTCAGGGACTCACTGGACATTTTTCTGGTTTAGGCCTTGTCAATAAGCAATTGACTGCTCAGAGTAAGGAAATTTGGAATGATTGTTTTATTTTTAAGAACTGTTATGGTATGATAGGGGAGCTGGTTTATGGTTCATAAAGGTTGTTTTTTTTAAGGACTAAATTGATATTTTGGGAACTTTTATGGATAATTCAGAGATTTCCATTATCAGTATCAAAATTTTTCCTCGTGAATAATATGGAAGAACTATGCAAGACAAATGGCATTTTCTGACCCTATGAAATATACCCCTGGGTAACTGAGAAAACTAAGTTGCCAAACAACATAGAGAGTCGAATTGGGAAGAATGCCTCCAAATACAGTGATTTTGCTTGAGCATAATTCGTGCTAAGACATTTCTTTGGCAATAATTAGGTTCCAGTCCTAGTTAACCCCTGATGAAATCTTTAATATATGATGATGTGGTCATGTCATCCACATAGAGGAAGAGAACATCTTCCTATTTACTTCAGTAGAATCCTGTCCATTTACTCTGAAATACTATCCAAATTTTAGGATATATGTTAAGAGAGGAAGCTTTAAAATATGGCTACTTTTTGAAATACTGGTCTGGTTTGTCAAGTTAGATACTTACTGACCATGATTTTTGCAGTAATATTAAAATGTCAATTTTTAAGAAAAAGAAAGGAGTATCAAGCATGATACCAAGTATCTTACCTACGTTATTATATTTAGTTCTTAGAATAACCTTGTAAGCTCAGTGATATTATCTCATTTTACACATGAGAAAAACTGGGGCTTGGGAAGTATTATTAGTATGCAGTTAATATCACACAACTAGTTAGACATTACAGTGTGATCTCTGAATACAATATCCATTTTTGTTGTTTTTATTTTAATTATATCCAGTCACCCAATAATCATTAGTATCTAGAGATCCATATTAAGGTCATGAAGGTTTGTTTCATTTTCTGGAGTAATAAAAAGTAAATGAAAAGTGTACAATATTAAAATTTTCTTTTGGCAGATTTCTATAAAAGACAAAAGAAAACATAAGAACAATCAGTAGTAAAATGGTCTTTTCTGAAATTTACTTATTTCCCATATGAGTTGTTGGTCGTTTTATCAAGCATGTTTACCAAGACCTTATTGCATGCCAAACATTAAGCATTCACATTATTATCTCAGTTTTACAGATGAGGAAACTGAGGTTTAGAGAGTTTAGTTTAAATAACTTACCCAGGTCACCAGGCCTTAACTGGAAAAAACTTAACTACTTTGTTAAGTTCAATAACAAATGCATTTAATAGCTTTATCTTATGCTGAAAAGGAAACCTTGTAGGGAAGAAATGTGGTGTTTTGAACACATGATTCAAAGTTACAGAAGAATTTGTTGAAGATATAAGAGTTTATCCTTTCAAAAATGGTGTCTGCATAAGAAACCATTACTGGGGAGTTAATTGGGACAACAATAACTTAAGGACTGAAGCATATTAAATGTTAAGGTAGCTTAAAAATTTTTCAGGACAAAGACCTTTCTAATAATAGTTTTTTTTTCCCCCTAAAATAAAGGTGAATAAGACATGTTAAAGAATTTAAATAGTCTCAGTTGACATAAGACATAAGCTCATAAACTTGGGGGAAATGATCCAAATTAGGCAAAAATTTCTACCTCCAGGAATCTGTAATGGTAGTGATAGGAATCTGAGATTTATTTTTATTTATTTAAATAAAAAAAATGTATTTTTGTTGTTAAAAAACCTAATTGTTTCCATGTTTGACGAGGTTATTCAAGTTTGCTGTATTTCATCATTTTTTACTCAAATCCATCAATCAGAATGGTTAACATTATTTTTCCCAAGCTGCCCAGAAGTTTTGATTGGCAGCTATATCCTTTTAATTTGTAAAATGCATTGATTATTAAAGATGGTATTTATTAATGTTTAAAAATATGAAGTTTTGGATTTAGTATAAAGGAGAGAAGCAATAAAAATGAAATCTTTGTTGATTAAATATTTGGAAATGATTGCACTGAAGTCTATGTGGATTTTTTTAATGAAATATTTTTATTCAGAAATGGATGAATATCAATATAATATCCTATTTTTGTTCTTTTTTGGTCTTCAAAATAGTTGATTTTCAAAATGTCAGAATCCCAGCCTCATTTCATTGCACATACATCTCTCAGTTGAGCAGCCAGCTCAGTTTCCAGACCTGATCATTTTAATAGGTTTAGGACTTGAAGTAGCAGAAGTAAACTGAGCAATTTATTAGAGCAAATAAACAAGGAAACGAAGAGAAAAGAACAAAAACAAACTCTGAGAAGTCCTTACATAGAAGAACTAATCTGAAAGTCAAACTACAGGTAAATGAGAAAAAAGTGGTGGTAGGTAGAGCAAGTATCACTTTACCCCATAGTTTTAACCACTTATTTTATTCTTGGCATCTGCTAGTACTTTATTAGCTATCATTTATTGATGCCAGGAATCAAGCTAGATGCTTTGTAAATATCTAACATTTCATGTTCTAAAAAACATTTGAGGTTGGTTTGTACATGAAAAATAAGGTTAAGTAACTTGTATAATGTTGCATAGCTTGAGGTTGAACCCATGCTTGCTTGATGCAAAAATCCATGGTCTCTTCTATCATTTTAAAATGCAGTATAATAAAAGATGTAGCAATGTTTCCATGGTGTACTACTCAGCAATAAAAAATAATGAATTGTTAATATACTAAACAAGTTTGATGAACCTCAAGAGAATAATATTGAGTGGGAAAAAAAAAGCCAATCCTAAAAGAGTACACACTACGTGCTTCTCTTTATATAACATTCTTGAAATGGCAAAGCTATGGAAATGGGGAACAAATTAATAGTTGCTAGGGGTTAGGGAGGGAATGCATGTGGCAAGGGCCAAGAAAAAAGTGGATATTGTTACAAAAGAATAATGCAAAGGATCTTTGTGGTGATAAAACTGTTCTGTTTCTTTTATTTATGCAATTATTAAATTATTCATTTAGTTAATTTATTTAAATTTTGTTTTTCTTGGCCTCTGATTTATAATGGTGTGTTTGTGTCAGGTGTGCAGCAAAGTGATTCATGTATCAGTTCAGTTCAGTCCTTCAGTCGTGTCCGACTCTTTGCAACCCCGTGGGCTGCTCCGTACATATATTCATTCTTTTTTAGATTCTTTTCTCTTACAGGTTATCACAGAATATTTAGTAGTTTCCTGTGCTATATGCTGTCTTTGTTGGTTGTCTATCTTGTATGTATTGTGGTGTATGTATGTTCATCCCAAGCACCTGATTTATGCTCCCCACATATTTCTCCTTTAGTAACCATAAGTTTGTTTTGGATATCTGTAAGACTCCTTCTTTTTGTAAATAAGTTCAGTTGTATTGTTTTTTAGAAGTTAGATTTCACGTATAAGGGATAACATGATATTGTCTTTGTCTGACTTAATTCACTTAGCATGACAATCTCTAGTCCATCCATGTTGTTGCAAATTGCATTGTTTCATTCTTTTCTATGGCTAATAGTCCATTGTATATATGTACCACATCTTTATCCATTCCTCTTTTGTTGGACATTTAGGTTGCTTCTGTGTCTTAGCTACGGTGAATAGCACTGCAATGAACATTGGGATACATGTATCTTCCTGTTTCTTGACTCTGGTGGTGAATACATGGAGCTGTACAAGTTATAAAAGTGCACAGAACTACACACTCACACTGTCAATCCTCACATATACACATGTACACACACATATGCACATATATATATACACAGAAGTACAAGTAAACTGGGGAAATCTAAATAAAGTCAGTGGGTTGCATTGATGGTGATACCAGATTGTGATATTGTAATACAGTATTGTAAGATGTTACCTTACTGGGTAAGAGTACAGAGGATCTCTCTGCAATATTTCTTTCAACTGTATGTGAATAGACAATAATTTAAAATAAGAAGTTTAATTTTAGAAAGGTAGCAAAGGGAGCATAGAAAGGGAATCTTCAAAAAGCTTTAGAGCTTGCTGGTCTTTCCTGTTTTCTAAACAGCCAGGGAGCTGGGATAGACTTTGGTAGACTGTAAATCTGTAAAATTTCCCAAATGGAAATGGAAAAAAAGACA
This sequence comes from Bubalus bubalis, assembly GCF_019923935.1. Taxonomy (NCBI): domain Eukaryota; kingdom Metazoa; phylum Chordata; class Mammalia; order Artiodactyla; family Bovidae; genus Bubalus; species Bubalus bubalis. The sequence continues at coordinate 138,984,349 of NC_059157.1, read as the reverse complement.
GCAAGGCCTGGTAATGGAACCAGAGCTCTGCTATATTTCAAATGAGTATAAACCCCATGTAAAGAATTTTAGCCAGTCCTTTCTTCCTGGACCCTGACAGTGGCCATTCAGCTCCCAATAACTGCTCAGATATAGAGAATGCACAGGCTATCTGTTTTAGATAAAATGTGCTTTTTTTTTTTTTTTTTTTTTTTTTTTTTTTTTGCTAATAAAGATACTATGTTAAATGTATAACTGATTTTGTGTATGTAACTTGGGTATACTATTCATATACAGTTATTTATCGGAAAATACATTTAATACAAATGATATTTTTATTGTGAATATGTAGTTGCTGCATACTGGAAATGTTAAGTAAATATCCATCCTTAACTTAAGAATGCCTAAATTTTCACTTGTACATCTTAATATACTTCAACAAGGCAATTTTTGATACATTTTTCTCATTATTTATAAACTGTGGAAAATTCTGAAAGAGATGGGAATACCAGACCACCTGATCTGCCTCTTGAGAAATTTGTATGCAGGTCAGGAGCAACAGTTAGAACTGGACATAGAACAACAGACTGGTTCCAAATAGGAAAAGGAGTACGTCAAGGCTGTATATTGTCACCCTGCTTATTTAACTTATATGCAGAGTACATCATGAGAAGCACTGGACTGGAAGAAACACAAGCTGGAATCAAGATTGCCGGGAGAAATATCAATAACCTCAGATATGCAGATGACACCACCCTTATGGCAGAAAGTGAAGAGGAACTCAAAAGCCTCTTGATGAAAGTGAAAGTGGAGAGTGAAAAAGTTGGCTTAAAGCTCAACATTCAGAAAACGAAGATCATGGCATCTGGTCCCACCACTTCATGGGAAATAGATGGGGAAACGGTGGAAACAGTGTCAGACATTATTTTTCTGGGCTCCAAAATCACTGCAGATGGTGACTGCAGTCATGAAATTAAAAGACACTTACTCCTTGGAAGGAAAGTTATGACCAACCTAGATAGCATATTCAAAAGCAGAGACATTACTTTGCCAACAAAGGTTCATCTAGTCAAGGCTATGGTTTTTGCTGTGGTCATGTATGGATGTGAGAGTTGGACTGTGAAGAAGGCTGAGTGCCGAAGAATTGATGCTTTTGAACTGTGGTGTTGGAGAAGACTCTTGAGAGTCCCTTGCACTGCAAGGAGATCCAACCAGTCCATTCTGAAGAAGATCAGCCTTGGGATTTCTTTGGAAGGAATGATGCTGAAGCTGAAACTCCAGTCCTTTGGCTGCCTCATGCAAAGAGTTGACTCATTGGAAAAGACTCTGATGCTGGGAGGGACTGGGGGCAGGAGGAGAAGGGGACGACAGAGGATGAGATGGCTGGATGGCATCACTGACTCAATGGACGTGAGTCTGAGTGAACTCCGGGAGTTTGTGATGGACAGGGAGGTCTGGCGTGCTGCGATTCATGGGGTCGCAAAGAGTCGGACACGACTGAGCGACTGATCTGATCTGATCTCATTATTTGTTTTCATGTTTCTTGCCTGTCTAGATGTTGAGTCCTAGGATTGTGGAACAATTCTTCTCCATTTATTAAAATATCTTTAGTATTAAAGAATTAGTAGTGTTAGTATTGGGAGAAGGCAATGGCAACCCACTCCAGTACTCGTGCCTGGAAAATCCCATGGACTGAGGGGCCTGGTGGGCTGCAGTCCATGGAATGGCTAGGAGTTCGACACGACTGAGCGATTTCACTTTATTTTTTCACTTTAATGTGTTGGAGAAGGAAATGGCAACCCACTCCAGTGTTCTTGCCTGGAGAATCCCAGGGACAGGGGAGCCTGGTGGGTTGCCGTCTATGGGGTTGCACAGAGTCGGACACGACTGAAGCGACTTAGCAGCAGCAGCAGCATCAGTGTTAGTATTGTCTTTTACCTTGGGCATAATACCATGCAAATAGTGATGCTTAATTAAGGTGTATTGAAATAATTTAAAAGTGATTGGTGAGGAGGAAAAAAAGGGTGAAATAGCATGTAGAACTACTCAGAGCATGTTATTTCCAGGAAAGGAGAGGCTACAGAATCAGAGCTATAGGACCTGAGACCCAGAGAGAATATTTCTGAAGCCCTCAGACAGTGCTTTGTTGAGGGACCAGGGCAGGATATACAGCTGTCCAAACAGTTACGGAGTGAAAGATAGCTATCATCTGGGCCAGAAGGGTGGTCTGGAGACCTGAGATTCATACCTAAGGATACAATAGGAAGCCAAACAGTTATAGGATTTTGTCTTTCTCCAGACCTAAAAGTAGTTTCATCTTATATCTGCTTGGAGCTAGGTGCTAGAATAGATTTCTGTCATCCAGTCTAGTCCAGAAACATGTATGAAATTTAAGCTCTTCTTGCATATAATTCTATGTATTTCATATCTCTTTTGTCTGTCTTCATTGCTTCATCTTCATTTCCCAGAACTTATTAATAAATTTATCATTTAAAGTCTTCAAGTGGCCCTTAAATTATTTTGGAGAGAATTTGATTTTGAATTCCTTAGCAACGGTTGTTTTGTTTTTAACCAAGATGATTTCTTTACAGATAGAATTATTGTTGTCCAGAGACCACCATATAGACTGGATAGCTTTATAAGCAATATATGACACTTACACATTCTGAACATCTAGTCTTAAGAACGTGGATATAGATAGAAATAGACATGTAAATATCTAAATACCTATATCCATGGGGAAATACACTACTATAAATGCACCATCTCACTACCAACCAGACACTGTGTGCTAACCACTCACATAACCTTCCTCACAATCATACCTTTGTTGTGTATTAATGTACACATTTGGTAGGTACAGAAACTAAACTTTGGAAACATTAAGTAGTTGATTGAAAGAGATACAAAAATACTTGAGGTGGGATTAAATATAATGGCTGACTAAAGCCCTGTTCATTCTGTGACATTAAGTGGCTGTTTTCAGAGAAAAAAAGGCCCAATATTATATAATTTAATTTTCAATTGTCTACAATTTCTGGTGTAATGTTTAAAACTTATGTTTGGTCCTGTGAGTGGAATATGTGTCATTTTCTCAGTTTTTCCCTTATCTTGCTATATGTATGTGAAAACAGCTATGATATCAGCTGTTGAAACAGTTTCTAAGTTGAAATGCCACACATGCAGTCAACCTGAGTGTCCATGGGCCTTTAATGTGAAAGAGTAGTTCATTCTTACGGCATCTCTGATATAGTCATAAAACAAACATATACGAAATGCCTACTATTTATCAGTACTTTCCCTACATACTGGGGACACTAAGATGAATATGACATGAATTCTCCTCTTGGAAGGGATATGTAAGACTTATATAAGAACTATGTAATTAGCATTAGAAGTAACAGAAAGGCCATGGGTTGTACAAAGAAGGGAGAGCTTATCTGTGCCTAGTTATTACCAAACCATGGGGAAACTAGGACAGGCTTCAAGAAAGTGATGATGCTTGACTGCAAATTAAAGGAGTAGTGGAAAAGCCCATGGGCGGAGGAGCCTGGTGGGCTGCAGTCCATGGGGTCACTAGGAGTCGGACACGACTGAGCAACTTCACTTTCACTTTTCACTTTCATGCATTGGAGAAGGAAATGGCAACTCACTCCAGTGTTCTTGCCTGGAGAATCCCAGGGACGGGGGAGCCTGGTGGGCTGCCGTCTCTGGGGTCGCACAGAGTCGGACACGACTGAAGCGACTTAGCAGCAGCAGCAGCAGTAATTATCAGGTGGACATCCTTGAGTCATTCTAAACAGAAAGATTCATGTCCTGAGAGTTCAGAGGTGTCGCAATAGTTCATTGTTGTAATAGTCACTATGGATTGACTCAAAAAGTTGAGGAAGTGGCTGAAAAAGAGGCTTGGAGAAGTACACTGAGGCCAGATTTGTCAGGAACTTATACAGTAGCCAAAGGATTTAGTCTTCATGATGGTGGCAATGAAAACCATTCATGAACAATTTTTTTTAATCAGGAGAATGACATGGTCTGATATGAATTTCAAAATAATCACTTTTAGCAACAGCATGTAAAAAAAGATTTTAAAAGCATCTGGAAGCAGAGTACTAGTTGAGGGGCTTAGATGTAACCTTGGGGAAAAATATGGGGGCCTTCAAATAGTTGAGAAATATAGGAGCCAATTCAACAGGAATTGTGAAGAGGGGAAGATTTTAGAGATATTTAGAAGAACATGTTCCTTTGTGACATGTCAGAGTTGAATAATCTCTAAAGGCTGGGTGGTTTCATGAATAGAGAGAATATAGTAAGTGGAGCAGGGTTTAGTTGGGAATTAAATAAATTTGATTTAGATATGTTGCTGAGTTTGAGAACGCTCTGGAGACCACCAGTTAGTTAGTACTGAGCCAGTCTGTCAATAAAAAGAATTTCATTCTGCAATGTTATTCAGTCTAGATGTTAAAAATGTAGAATTAGATTTTAGAAGCAATCTAAGGTTGATAAAAGACAAGTGGATGAGTTAATTGGGATTTTTGGTAAGAGAAAAATGACTAGGGCCAGTAAAAATGACTAAGTATAGGAAGAAACTGATAGATCAGCAGAAAATACACAGATCAAGGACTCAGAGGTTTCAGGATCTCAGAAAGAATAAAGGAATGAAAGAGCTGAAAATAGTTTAAAGAGTTTACAGGTAGAACAATCCTGAGTCATATAGTACTCTGTAGATTAGGGTTAAATGAGTGGGTTGCTGAAACAATTTGGGGATAAATTTTTTTATAGAAAAAGAGATTTAAAAAACTGAGAAGCTGGGGAATAGAATACCTATGTTGAAACCACTCAAAATTATTACAGGAGTTAGATTGGACAGGGAGATTGTAAGCCAAGTTATTTTTTTCTGTGCATGTAAGGGAATGATTTGAAGATCAGTAGAAGAAATGATTAGAGAGAAGAGAAAAAGATAGTGTAGTAAAATGCTTTTGGCCTCGAGGAGAATGGACTTTTTCAAGAATGAATTCCTGTTCTTAAAATTGAAGCCAGAAGCCAAGAAAATGCCTGAGTCTGATGAGAAACCAGTTGCATGAGTACCATGACCAGAGGCTGACCATGGATGACTGAGTCATGGAAACCAGCTCCATGTTTTAAAGTATATAGCATGTTCTGTGATAAAAGTTCTTTGGAAGATACATGCTGAAGGAACATTATGATTGCCAGTAGTCAGGGAACATTCTACTAAAGATATAATATTGGACTAATACTTGGTAGGAGTATAGGATTTTGGGTGGAGGAAAATGAAGAAGATGGAGGGAAATACTTCAGAATAACAAATATTTTGAGGCTGCAGTGAAAAGAAGATGAGGATGGAAAGACTATCTTGTCTTTAAATTATATCTTTTTCTTTAGCAGGGGTATTAGTTTTGTGCTTATTTATGTGAATATACTGCAGGTTTCTTAGGAATTGTATTTGCATATTGCATGCTGATAGTCATTTGTAGAATAGTAACTTAGCATTTATTTGAAAAAGAAGATGCCATTTTAGCAATGATCAGAAATATACTTTTAGTATAAATCACCACTCTCATAGTTCTAGAAATGCCTAAAAAAATGTTTTTAAAGTAAAGGTTGAAAGTTAATAGTGTAATCTTTTGATTAATTTTAAATATAATCATTAGTTTTTAGAACAGTGTTCTCTGAGTTATGAAGGTGGTGAATTTTAAAAATTCTAAATGAAATTCATTTTAAATTCTAATTCTGTGAATGTCAAGCAGCAAGATGGATCAAGGTCATAGTCCTTGTGTTTTCTCAGTAACACCATTTTATGACCGTGATGATATTCCAGCATGAATTTGAAACATGTTAAGGGAAAATGATTGAAGGAGAGGAAGCTGGTTGACAGCCTGTCTAGACCTCTGTCATGAGGGGATATGTAAGGAAACTGAAGTAACTTTGGGGGTTGAATTATGTGTGTGTCTGTGTGTATGTATGCATATATAGATATATATTATAATTTGATTCTTGGCCCTAAAATTTTTTGATCTGACTTCATATTTAAATGAATATATATATAATATATAATATATATAATACATATATGATATATAATACATATTAAATATATCTACTAAATAGAGATATTTTATATTATATATTTTGTATTATGTATACACTATATGTATATATAAATAAAATACAAGGCTAAAGACTATTCTAAACCAAGAACTGAAACAGATGCACTCTTTCTGACCCAAATTAATCAATCTGATACCTAGGAATGAGAATTTGAGGCATGGGAAACTGGGTCAGACTTTCTGTTTCAGGCTACATTAAAAAGAAAGCTAGAATAATTCATCTTAAAGATTGCCTATTTGCTTCATGTTAAAGCATATTTTTCAGGAAAATAATGTTTACCAGTAGGGATTTTAGCTACATTTTTTCATTTGTAATTTGTTAGGCTATCAAATACATGATGACAAGATTGACTGTTAACTTTGTATAATTTCAGACTACTCTCCAAAACATATGTAGCATTTTCCATCCTGTGAGATGAGATAAACAGAGGTTGTTTTATATGCGGAGCACTTTTTTTTAAACACAACACAGTAAGGAAATAAAAACATGAAATGTTTGTTTCAAGTCAAGTTGCAAAATGACTTTATGGTCAGTGTTTGGGTATGGAGGAGGAATAGAAGAAGATTGATGTTTTGATGGATAATAATTGACTCTTAGCTGTTCTCCCTCTTCTAAAGGCAAGGATGAATTTGCACTGATGCTTCCTTGCTGTCATTCTAAATAATATATTTCTGTGGCTCAAGCTGTTATCAGTAATTGTAAGTAGGTATTTCAGTGACAGTCAGCCCTCTGGAGCCTGCCTGATGAATCTGTCCTTGGCCCCTTCAGCCCTCCTTGGCTGCTGTACTGGAGGTACGTCTCTGCACCCTCTCCCTCTCAGGATGAGACCCACAGTCTTTTGGAATAATGAACTCCCTGAGTAAGAAGCATTTGAATGCTGATTAAGCACTTGTGCTCTGGACTCAAAACTGCCAATAACTACTTATTTGATGTGCGAGGGGGCAAGTTATTTCAGCTCTCTGCACCAGATTCCTGCACTGAGAATGGGAATGCTGACAGCAGCCTACCTCACAGGAATGTGGTCAAGCTGAACGAGCAGGCATGGGATACCCTTAGCACAGAGCCGGTATGAGCTCAATGCATGTTCAGTACTGTACTTACTGGGATATTGGGAATTCATTGAACTATTCCACTCAGCACCCTTATTTTTAAAAATATTTATAAAGGATTCTGAGGTTTGTAAAATGAACTAAGACTGACAGACGATGTAAGCCTTATTTAGTAGGAAACCAAGCTGTGAAGTTTGTGAGACCTGATTTGAACCTGACCTTTGCAACTCTCTTCTCTCCGTTTTTCATTTTCAAAATGGTGATAATGCACCTTATAGGGTTTTGAAAGAATTAGATGGAAAGTATAAACATACCACTTCACATGGCTGACATCATGAATTCAAGAAATGAAAACTATTGTTATTATTAATACTATTTTGAAAATTTTTATTAATTCCTTTTATGAAGTCATCTCTGCTCATCTATAATAACAATAGCTGTTACTATATATGCCATGTTTTTCCAAAAGATATTTAAAAAATTGTTGCTTATACATCATTTATAAATACATGCCAGCTGCATATTAATACTAAATGGAAGAAAGCAACATTTAAATTTATTTTTGTAAAACTAACCACAAAAATGCATGCTGCCTGTATACCTTTTAAATTGCTGCCTGAGATGTCATTGAATTATGTACTAGAAAGTCATATGTATTGAAATCTGAGGGTTATATCAAATTTAGGTATCTCTTCAGTTGAAGAAATCCACCAAAGCTTTTGTAATTTAAGGAGGTTTCTCTAGTATGAGAGAATATTTAGAGATTTTTATTAAATTGTCATCTCTGTGGGAGTTGCTGTTCTTGGAACTAGTGACAGATGAAAGCTGTGCTTTTATTATAGGGCATTCTGTATACAGCATGCATTTTTGTGGTTAGTTTTACAAAAATAAATTTAAATGTTGCTTTCTTCCATTTAGTATTAATATGCAGCTGGCATGTATTTATAAATGATGTATAAGCAACTATTTTTTACTCCCTTTAAAATACAAAGATTTCACTTGATTCGCATTTCTTTCATTTTTATCCCCTTGTGTTCTCAATGGAAGAAATGATCTTTCCTGCATAGTTTAGGTTCTTCTTCCCTGCCCCTTCCTCTGTTCCCATGAATTTAATGCTGCTTCATGCATTGTGTGTTTGAAAAGACCACATTTAGTGAGTGTTGCTATTATCTTTCTGGAAAATAGGGTTGAAATTTTCTCAGATCCCACTAAGCTTTCCTCAGCCTGTCATAAATGAGTGTGTAGAATTGACTCCAAATGGAGGGATCTTCCAGGGACAGAATGATAACCAGTGCTGAGACATGTAAAAGGTAAAGAATTGAGAAAAGACTAGATTTGATAACCCAGGGGTGGTAACACAAAATATAGTTTCCTTGTCCTCTTTTTCTCACTCCCCATTTTCATAGTAATAGAGTAATCACTTAACTGAAAGTTAACCACTTCCTGTGAGCAAATCATTTATGCTTGACCTCAGATCCATACAATTAAGATGCAAGTCATTCCCTTCACTTGGTTGGAAGGATCAAATAAGATAATGTGTATGGTGGAGGCACAAGATAAACTGTGAAGTTGACAAGGGTATGTCAAGTATTATGCTTTGTACTTTGTGAATGTTTGCAAATCTAATCATCCTTTCAACCCTAAGAGGTGCATATTATCACCATTTGGCAGATGAAAAAACAGATACCAAGGATGTATGTTAGTAATGTCTATAATGTTTGATTTTAACCAAGGTCCAGCTGATTCCAAAGCTAGCGGTTACTGTTTTTGATCATGACATGCAAATATAGGATATTATTTTTAATACTTAATTATATGATAACTTAATTTTATTCAGTGAGTTAAAATTCAAGCTGCTAAACCAGAAAATAATTCAGGGTGATTATTAACTTTTCAAAAGAATTTTTTGCTTTTGATGACACAAGAGTGTATTTTAAATAGAACTTTTTTTCCTGGTGCAATTAAGATACAATTTGATATTTAGAGACTTCATTTATATTCAAATTTCTAGAAACGTGGCTTGGTGAAACTGACGAGTCCCTTCAGTGCATTTTCACTTTGAGCTTAGAAAGTAGATGAAACATATTTGACAAGGATAAATTTGGAGGTTAAACATCAGAATCTGCATAGTGTACTTGCCATGTTTTCAGCACAGTGTAAGTCTGAAGTGTCCCTGAGTAATAAGATGTAAGTGATGTTTATTGCTCTCATTTACTTACAGGCCATTAGCTTTCCTCATATCTTGACTTTGAAGACCTAGGCCAAGGGAAAATATGCTTGTGATGTCCAAAGAACTCAGTTTTTAAAGTGTACTGAAGTGGTCCCATTTGATCTGTGAGCTCATGTGATACTCAATTTAAAATATTTTTAAAGTGATGGTCACTGAATCAGGTTATTGTTTGCTTCTTTGTTAGTTTTAAAATTATATATAGAGAATTTATATGAAAGAAGTTTTTCTGGAAAAGATATTTAAAATTTGAAAGTTGTATGTTGTTTAATGGACTATACATTGATCTCAATGTAGTATTTTCCTGGCCAAAACAGCTGAGACCATTGCTCAGCTATTTGAAAACTTAAAGAAATGAACAATGGAATGGTATTTCAAAACCTTTAAAGGTAAATAATCCTTGTCTTACATCTATCTAATGATTCATAAGTCATTGTTTTTATAAAACTGCAGATAATATATTATTTCATACTGATAGAACTTAATTCGTGTCACCATTTTAAGCCTCTATGCCTCAGTATGGTGTCAGATGAGTCTTACCATGATGTTAGCCTTCATTGTTAGACTATCTAAGGGCCTTTTTCTTTAATGATGGAAGCTAATTTAATAATGTATGGTTTGTGTTTCATAAAAAGATAATTACAGAATACCCAATAGTTGCTTCAGCTGAAAATCAATTTAAATAAGTTACTCCCAATATTGCAATAGACACAAAATGAAACTTATTGGTAATTACTAATTGTACGACAAAATCATTAGGAACCCTGTGGACAAGAAGAGAACAGATTTGAATCATATTTTATGTATGCTTAAGACATATCTTCAGGTTTTATGAGCTGTGTGGGCTGAGGTTACTAATATCTTAAGAAAATTAAGTGCTAAATGTGTTCTGAACGCACTGATAATTTGAAGTGTTCTAAACACTATGGTAAAATGCTCCTAGGATTCTTACCCAAACAATATTGCTGGGTGGTTTTTGAGGCCTTAAGTTAATAGGTATCACTGTTATTCCTTAGCCCCTGCATGGAACATGGGCTACCAGGCATGAAGCAAGGAGGATATTAAGATCTATCTATAGAGATAGGTTGAGAGTCAGTGATTCAAGAAGGTGAGCTCTGTGTTGATAGAACAGGCTTCCCTGGTAGCTCAGTTTGTAAAGAATCCACCTGCAATTCAGGAGACCCCAGTTAGATTCCTTAGTCAGGAAGATCCCCTGGAGAAGGGATAGGCTACTCACTCCAGAATTCTTGGGCTCTTCTGGTGGCTCATCTGGTAAAGAATCCATCTGCAATGCCAGAGACCTGGGTTTGATCCCTGGGTTGGGAAGATCCCCTGGAGGAGGGAACAGCTATCCACTCTGGTATTCTGGCCTGGAGAATTCCTTGGACTGTATAGTCCATGGGGTCGCAAAGAGTCGGACATGACTGAGCAACTTTCCCTTTCTTTCACTATGTTGATAGGAAGGGAGATGAATGTCAGGTAAGAACTGATATCCAGGAAATTCAGTAGTTCAACCTAAATCAAGATGGGGTGATTCTGAGTGACTCTGAAGCAGGAACTGGAGTTCTCTGTATATTTTATATCAAAAAGGTAAGCATGATGACAGAGTTTAATGTGGGCATGAACAGATCATTTACTTCTCAGCATCAGATGTCATCACACAAATAAAATCAAAATAATAATCTTCTCACTTGGTTGAGAAGATCAGAATCCAAAACTCACGAGGGGGGTGTGTGTGTAGAGGAGGAAGGAAGTCGATTGTATCAAGCTACAAGAAGAGTAAAGGGAAGAAGGAGAAAAAGAGGCATAGCAGATTCCAATAATCACTGGACATGCTCACTTGTAGAGGTGGCTAATATTTATAAATTTTAAAACATTTTATAAGGAAATGCATTGAGTTAAAATCCAAGGACCTTGTCACTTTGGTCATACTACACATTGATTTTTCATAGCATAACTCTGGAGCAATATTGAGATAACTGAAGCTGGAGAAATTTTAGCTTATTCTTCAGTTGCTGAATTAATATTGTATTGTGGTGAAGAGACATGAAGTATTTGGTTAAAAATAATCAATACAAAATAACCCCAATGATTTAATCAGTGAAATTTTTTTTAACTTCTCTTTTTTTTAATTTTCAAAAAGGAGATTTAAACTTATTTTATTTCACTTCTGTTAAAGTCAGAGTTACTGTATTCTTAAAGCTTTTGAATTCAAATTATGCTCTCTGGTGATTTCCAAAGGATGGTTAATTTTTGTTTTCATCATTGTGTAAAATTCTGCCAGCCTATAATCTTAGGTATGCTGTTGCTTACCTGTGCTTCTCCTAGTCATGTAGATAAACTAGACAACTGCACGTCAATGTCTTACATATAACAGACACTCAAGGACTTCATATTAAATTTCAGTGATGTATTTGGTATAGAGACATGTGTTCAGGAAGGGTATTTATCATGGTTGAGAAAGTGTGTGGCACTGGGATGTTCTTGTTGGGTTTTGCTGTGGTTGCCAGGAAACTCCAAATGGAATTGACAATTATGTTGTTTTACTCAGATTTGGGACTTAGCTGTGTATTTGTGGAAGCATAGTAGGTTCCTCTGAAACAGTGGTTCTCAAAATGAGCAAAACCAGTAATTCATTGGTATAAAATATCTTATAATGTACTTTTTAATTTTTCTAAAAACTTAATTGGAATATAATTATTTTACAGTATTGTATTGGTTTCTGTTGTACAACAACATGAATCAGCCATAAGTATACATGTCCTCTCCCTGTAGCGCCTCCCTCCCACCACCCTAGATTGTCACAGAGCACTGGGTTGAGCTCACTGTTTTATGCAGCAAATTCCTACTGGCTCTCTCTTTTATATATAGTAATGGAGATGGTTCCGTGCTACTCTCTCAAATTGTCCCACCCTCTCCTTCCACTGCTGTGTCCACAAGTCTGTTCTCTATGTCTGTGTCTCTATTCCTGCCCTACAAATAGGTTTATCAGTACCATTTTTCTAGATTCCCTATATATGTGCATTAATATACAGTATTTGCTTTTCTTTTTCTGACTTACTTTACTCTGTATAACAGGCTCTAGGTTCACCCACCTCACTGACTCAAATTTGTTCCTGTTTATGACTGAGTAACATTCCATTGTATATTTGTACCACAACTTTTGTATCCATTCATCTGTTGATGGACATCTAGGTTGCTTATGTGTCCCCTCTATTGTAAATAGTACTGCAATGAACATTGGGGTAAATGTGTCTTTTTGAATTATGCTTTTCTCAGAGTATATGCTCAGTAGTGGGATTGCTGGGTCATATGGTAGTTTTATTCCTAATTTTTGAGGGATCACCATACTGTTCTCCATAGGGGCTGTATCAATTTACATTCTCACCAACAGTGCAATAGGAGAAGAGGGTTCCCTCTTCTCCACATCCTCCCCAGCATTTATTGTTTGTAGATTTTTGATGTTGGCCATTCTGACCAGAGATACCTCATTGTAGTTTTGTTTTGCATCTCTCTAATAATAAGGGATGTTGAGCATCATTTCATGTGTTTATTGGCCATCTATATGCCTTCTTTGGAGAAATGTCGGTTTAGGTCTTCTGCCCATTTTTTGATTGGGTTATTTATTTATTTTTTATATTGAGCTGCATGAGCTGCTTGTATATTTTGGATATTAATCCTTTGTCAGTTGCTGCATTTGAAATTATTTTCTCCCATTCTTAGGATTGTTTTTTCATCTTCTTTATAGTTTTATTTGCTGTGCAAACACTTTTAAGTTTAATTAGGGTTAAGAGTATACTACAAAACTACAATAATCAAGACAGTATGGTACTGACATAAATACAGAAATATAGATAAATGGAACGAGATAGAAAGCCCAAAGATAAACACACACACCCTTTGGCACCTTATGTTTGACAAAGGAGATGAAAATATACAATGGAGAAGAAACAGTCTCTTCAGTAAGTGTTGTTGGGAAAACTGGACAGCTACATGCAAAAGAATGAAATTAGAACATTTCCTAACACCATATACAAAAAATAAACTCAAAATGGATTAAAGACCTAAATGTAAGGCTACAGACTATAAAACTCTTGGAGGAAAGCATAGGCAGACCACTTTTTGACATAAATCACAAGATCCTCTTTGACCCACCTCCTAATGAAAATAAAAACAAAGATAAACTTAGTGTACTTGTAATTATACTGAAATGAAACTAATAGATGATATTCTCTACCTACATATACCTTTTTAAAAACTAATTTTAAAATGATAACATACTTTATTATGTAAATGCATGGGTATGGCTTCACTAAAAGATAGACAAAGTAGTCGGATGCATATGCCTATGCATAGAATTGCTAAAATGGCTAAAATGCAGACAAATACATGTGTGAGATGCAGGTGTTGGAGACACAAACACTATCAGCAGCTCTGCTGTCAGTCACCCCCTTCTCCAAAATGGTAAGTGACTCTTTATAATGTTCTGAAAAAGAAAATACAAATGTGTCTGGATTTTTAAAAAATAGTTGTATTTGGGAAGATTCATATTGCTATTCAACTGTGACAAAAATACAATTTTTAAATATTGATATGTAAAAAGGGGTTAAGTTATGGGCTCAGATAAGTACTTTTTTTTTTTACATATATATCTCCAGCAAGGTGTTTTAAAAGTGCATAAGCTGAGATTTCAGATAATTCTCCTGTACAACATCGTTCTTAAAAACAGAGCATCTAGCAAGTAGTGCCAAACAATGAATAAGAGGCTCCCAAATGAGAAACAAACCAACACAAAACAGTCTAGAGGACACCACCACTCTAATTGCATACTAGTTTGAAAATCTGAGTTAAATTTCAAGAAATAGTTTTCTAAGAAAGGTCTAAAATCAACAGTAGGGTTTGCAATAGTGAGACAGTGTTTAGTTGCTCAGTCATGTCTAACTCTTTGCGACCCCATGAATTGTAGCCCTTTAGGCTCCTGTCTGTGGGATTTTATTGGAGTGGGTTGCCATTTCCTTCTCCAATAATAATACATTCTAGTATTTAAAATGCCTGATCTTATGGGCGTTCTGCGGTTCATACATAGAAATGTATTTGTTTGAGTTGTGGACCCAAACTGAGTCTGAGTGGGAGTGTGCTTGGACTTTTCAAGGCCCTTTTCTTCAAATATTAAATGACACTACATGCCATAGTATTTGTTGAACATGTTTTGCAAATCAATAAGTCAAATATGTGTGCTTAGTCACTCAGATGTGTCCAACTCTTTGAGATCCCATGGACTATAGCCTGCCAGGCTTCTCTTTCCATGGGTGTTCTCCAGGTAAGAATTCTGGAATAGATTGCCATGCCCTCCTCCTGGCGATCTTCCCAACCCAGGGATTGAACCCAGGTCTCCCACATTGCAGGTGGATTCTTTATCAGCTGAGCCACCAGGGAGACCCATAAATGCTTGAAATTTTGTTATGGAAATTTTTAAATACTGATGTAAAGATTTGTTAATGGCTTCTGAAAAGCCAATGGAATCTTCTTAATTTGTTTGTTGTCCTGAGGTAGTAAGTTTCAGTAAGCTTAGACCAAGTTAATGATTCACTGGGATTTGAATTTTGGCCTCGAAAAACGATATTGTTTTCTTAGGACTTTGGATTCCTCTGAGTGCCTCATGGCTGGGAAGCAGAGAACAACTAAAAGGCCATTTGTATTTTCTATTTAATCTTAGTAATACCGTGGAATTAAAGAATCATAGTTACTTAGAGAGCCATTTAATTGTTTAGTCATTAAAATAAGGGTGTTTATTGAATACTAAACATGTGCCAGACACTATGTTATTAAAGATAGTGTAGGCAAATCACATGGTCTAACTCATATTCTAACTGGCTGTGTAGGAAAATTATTCTTGCCTTCCTCTACTGGTTAAATGTAGCTGAACTTCCTTTCTGTTTTATATAGTCTTATAGTCAG
This sequence comes from Bubalus bubalis, assembly GCF_019923935.1. Taxonomy (NCBI): domain Eukaryota; kingdom Metazoa; phylum Chordata; class Mammalia; order Artiodactyla; family Bovidae; genus Bubalus; species Bubalus bubalis. The sequence goes on along the minus strand of NC_059157.1, from coordinate 138,969,010 downwards.
TAATCAAAATTAGGCTTCAAAATCTCATGGACAAATTGCTACTTTCTGAAATAAAATTTTATTACTGGCTTTTCCTCCCTAAAGTTGTGTCAGGGGTATTTGGAACGGTGTTCTATGTGAGACTATGGCAAACAGTGAGTTTCTCCATTTCAGTATCCTGTTGTCAGATTTAGTTCCTGCACCTTCCATGTGACTGTACCAATTATTTGTGATTGATATTTGCAGCTACTACAGTTTATGTCCCATCCTGATAGATCTTGATCTCCTCTGACCGACTGCACTGGCCCACTCGGCTCCAAGGAAGTTGGACCCTGGTTTCTGCTCCGATTCACTTCCACCCACTTTTCTGGATTCTTCTATATCGTCCTGGTGGATGCATTGCAGGCTTGCTGGTCCTTAACTCAATATCTTGACCATATGAGACAGTGCTTTGCGTGTGTGTGCTCAGTCATGTCCAACCCTTTGCAACTCCTTGGACTGTAGCCCTCCAGTCTCCTTTTATTCATGGAATTTTCCAGGCAAGAATACTGGAGTGGATTGCCATTTCCTACTCCAGGAGATCTTCCCCACCCAGGGATAGAACTCACATCTTCTGTATTGGCAAGCAAATTGTTTACCACTGGGCCACTTGGGAAGCCTTCAGATAGTGCTTGCAATCTGGCAAAACCAACCCAAGGGCCTTTGTGTGATTACTTCTACATCTAATGATATGAGATTAAGCTGTGTTCCAAGACCATGTGGGGTATCCCATGAGTCGCCTTCTTCCAAAGCTACAGAGACTAGATCGAGTAATGGTAGAGCTTTCAACTATTACAAGCTCCACTCTGCTCTTAAGGTTCCTCCCACTTACCTGATGCTCCTCCCTATCTTTTGGACAATCTGGAAAGTCAGGACACACATCTACTGGAATGGCTCTTCAACTTTAACTTTTTTCGAGTATTCTCTGGGGCCAGAAAGGGGAGAGTGGGATTTGGCTCCATAGCCTTTTCCTATTGACTCTGCCAAGTCTGATCCTCATTACCCTCAAGAGAAGCCAAATTAATTTTGACATATTTCTCAAGATAAAATAATGCAAAGTTTAGATGTACAGAAAAATCAGATTTTTGACTACCAAAAGCTTACTTTTATCTCCATTTCTTTTCCTTTTTTGTATTTCATCTTAAACAAATACTAGTCTTCCTATTCTACCTCGCCCCATTCAATTAGGTGTTTTGGGTGAACTAAAAATAAAAATCCTCTTCACATGATAAAAAAACACGGATAATTTTCAAACTATATCCCCAGTAGATTATGTATTTAGAATACAGTGGTGGAGAGGGTAGAAATGATCCCTACATTCATGGAGTCCACATTCTATTTGTGGAGAATGGACACAGATAAATAACTATAAATAAATAGAAATGAGTGTAACAAAAAAAGTAAATAGATTGTTAAAGCAGGGAATATTGGAAATTTGAAGATGTTGGGTGGTTCTAATTTTTTGTTTATATTTAAAGAAACTGAGACTTAGAACTTTTAAAATATTAATCAGTTAGTTACTGGCAGAGTCAGGAGTTAAGACAGAACTCCAGAATCCTTTCTGGTCAACCCATTTCACAGGTGACACTTAAAAATAATAATTATAGTGATTCTGAAGTGAGTGCAAGTTGGACTTGTTTGTATAAAATCTTATGCAATTAAATACACTCTGCCCCAATTAAACTAGGCTGCTCACCACCTCCATCATAGCTTAACTATTTCATACCTTTATGCTGGGTTTTTTTTTGTGTTACATTCCTAGATTGTCATCTCCTCTCATTTCTAGGCATTATAATTCTTGTCCAGCTCAGACACATCCTTATTCATGAGTCTAATTCTGAATACCACATCTAGAAATAAGCTCTCAACTCCTGAAATTACCTCATATAGCATTTTTCACATACTGCCTGAATTACTGTTTGGTTTCCCACTGAGTTGAAATCATTTGGTGGTCCAAATACCATATACTGTAAATGTATATGGTGCTTTGCTCACAGTTATCAGTAAATGTTTGGTGAATAAATGCATGAAGTATGTAATAAAAATCCATGATTCTAGATCTAATAGAAATTCCCTGGTACATAAATGGTTCAAGGGCCTCATAATCTAATCTAGTTAATGAAATATTTAGTTTCTGCTTTTGTTTACAACAACACTGAATGCATGGAAGAATAAAGCACAGTGAAGCACAAACACAAATTATGTTTTGTATATGAAGAGGAGCTTCCCTGGTGGCTCAGTGATTAAAAAAAACAAAAAACAAAAAACCAAAACCCTGCAATTCAGGAGATGCAGCAGGAGCTGCGGGTTCATTTCTTTGGTCAGGGAGATCCCTTAGAGAAAGAAATAGCAACCCAATCCAGTATTCTTGCTTGGAAAATCCCATGGACAGAGGAGTCTGGCAGGGTACAACCCCTGGGGTCGCAAAGAGTCGGACACGACTGAGCACATTTATACACTATCATGCACACTACATAGTTTGCTAAGACTAGTGTGTCTGTCCTCCAGCAGTGGTTAGTGAAGGGAACCAAAGACAGAAAGTCTTGAGTTTAAGTCATTTTTGAAGTTTTTGAGTTGAACAGGCTGTGGTGCCTTAGAGAAGTACCTTAGGAGAAGTTTTAGAGATTGCAGAAGTGATAACTCTGTAGAGTTAAATTCATAGACCTGAATGGAGTATTAGCTGTAGGATCTAGGTGATGGGGAGGTGGACCTTTTGAAGTTGATGATTAGGAATTGTATATATTCAAAGGATAATTGGGAGCCATTGTTGGCTTCTGGGAAGGAGAACGTGCAGTAACATTTAGGGAATATTCCTACTCCTGTCCTTTGCTCACACTGTTTTCCCAACTGGAAGTTTCTTTTCCTTTCCTCCTACTTCTCTTTAGCCCATTTTCCTTCAAATACTAGTTCCAGCCTCTCCATCTCTGAAGCTTTTCTTTTCTGATTATTTTAGTCAATGTGCATTCTGCTTCTCTCTCTATCATTTTCTTTGTCTCACCTGCATCCCATTGCATTTACTATAAAATTAGCACCCTTCCTAATTCTTTATTCTTAATTGATAATTGACTCTTTAAATATTTTTTTTTGTTTTATTATATGGTCATATTCAGTAACCCAGAGTTTCTTTTGTATAGTGATGGAAAATAAGATCTCTGTAGGAAGGTATTGTATATTATATTCTAGAATAGATCTAAGTACATTGATGCTTAATACATATCTTTAAGCTATACTGGGAAAAATATGACCCAGGTATCAACTCAGAAATAAATAAATGTTAAAGTTTAGAAGAGACCTTGCATCCTCTCCAGAGCTTATGTTGAGATCAAATATGGAATCAGTACAAATGGTTTCTATCGCACTTTTGACCATTGGTGGTGTGTTCTAGATTGAGTGTATGCTAGATTCACCAAAGCTGTTCTGAACGATATTGATCTGTCTCAAAAATAAAACGAAATGAAGCAGCAAGAACAAATATTTCCTCTAGGTGAAATGTTTTCACTGTTGGAAATTTTTGAAGAGTTATTGGCTGCTGGGTGATAACGGACAAATTGGTTTTCTTCTTGCAGAAGGACTTTAGTCATGTGAAAGCCAAGATGGCCTAGCACAATGCATATCTTTATAATTGAAAACAAAATTAATTTCATTGCTCTTGGATGCATATATTTTGCATCCTGTGGATTTCATATATCAGAAATTAGTAGATTTATTTTTCTGGTAGCAATAATTAGTAAAATTCCATGTATAAATAAATTCAGTGTACTGATGATTATGTCAAAAATTGACATCTTTAAAAAATCTGGCATCATTATAATTTCCTTAATATTTAGTTCCTAGAGATGAGAAAGTCTGATTTAAAACTGACATTTTGTTAAGCCCATTTTCTTATATTAACCTTGTAGGCATCATTGCATCACTTACTTATGTAGTCCCTGTCTTTTCAGGTATAAAATAAGTAAGCTGTAAACCTTGTTTGGCAGTTACCACTGCTCTGTGCATGGCAGATGTGCATTTTTACTCAATTATTTTTTAAAAAGCTATGATATGTTCACATATGTGGCATATAAAGTAACTGATAATTATCTCTGAGACCCAATTACCATGTGACTGCTGTATAATATACCAAGTGATCTTTGAAAATACAGAATACCATGTAAATGTGAACTTTGACTTTTTTCAACCACATTTCTCTGAAGTGCAGATCAGACATCTGCAGTGGGTGTCAAAAATCCTTGGTAACCTACCAGTTTAACTTGTATATTATTTTAGAAATGTGTTTGATAGATGAGATTTACAGGTGCACAGAAAGCTACAGAACCCTGAAGGCAAAGATGAGCTACTTGAATTTAATATGAACTAAAATGATAATATAGTACTTTATACTTAAAAGCTAACTTTTTTTTTTTTTTTTTTGGCAAGACACTCTCAACTCTTTAGCTGGATTGGCTCTAATCCTTAGAACACATCTGTGAAGATGGCCTCTATGAACCATCTACTGCTTAACAGCTACTGTATAGAGAGAAAAGTAGGTGCCTGATTTCAGAAACAGCTGATGACACAACTCTCTTTTCCACAGTGGGGGGCGGGGCAAGTCAATTGAATCAAATATCTTTACTGTTTCATGCAATACATATTTGTGGTCCTGGAGAGTTTGTTACATAATTTCCTCAAGAGGATACTGTGAGAGTGGTTAAGAATTAGAATCATGAGAAGGTAGTGTAGGTATCTTTGTAACATAATTTCATGGGAAAATAGTAGTGAGTAGTTTTGACATCTTGAAGCAGAATAAGATGAAATACTGAGGATCTTGCCATCTTGGAGGTAGTGTTTCTGGTGACCAGTGGATCATCTATAAGGTCAGTCTTCTTAAGGACTGGAAATAGGTTTTAACTATAAATTTCAAGGTGGAACTGAAATAAAATTTGCCTATCATCTACAGGCAATGAGTGTTTTTTTCCCAAATTCCTACATACGTAGTAGCAAAAGTCTGTAACTCATCAGAGGTCAAAGCAAAGAATGATGGGGCACATAGGAAAATAAAGAGTAAATAACCCACCCATATGTATTCAAATCCAACTTACATTTTGTCTTTGGGCCAGAAAAGCAAACATCTGCAGGCCCACTTTCATTCAGGTTGCAGGATTTTAGATTGAGCTTTCTGATAAAGGTCAAAGGGTTTTCCAGATTTATTAAGACTAATTAGAAAATAGCATTTAGTCTGAGTTTAAACTTTACGAGTACTTCAAACACTACATAAAAAGTTGCTGAAATACTGATATGATATTTATAAGTTAAATGATCTGTTTATTGAAGAGGATTTCTCTAGGCATCACTTCAGCAACCTGCTTTTATTTGTGTTTTATTGGAACTTTTATTCTTATTAGCCTTGTTTCTCCTGAATTTAATAACATGAATTAAAATTTTTTTTTCTCTAATACTTGCTATAGGACAGAATCACAGATCAATATGTGGAGTTGAAAACATGGAAAATAATGAACAAAAGGAAAGTAGGAAATTGTGGTTAGGAAGATGAAAAAAATAAGCAAATTTACCAAGAAAAAAGATTTCTTTGGCTTTGTTTGGGGTCTCCAGAGCAAATATTTTCAGGGGATACTGTATATATTACATTGGAGAACAAGATAAAAGTGATTTGAAAATTCTTATTGTGGGGACCTTAATTCATGCATGCTGCAGAATGAAGATATAGGAAAATAGTAGGAAAAAACAATCCTAGAAAAGCATGAGGAAAATCCGGAGGAAACTGAATCCTAAAATATCAACAGGGAGTTGACTGACCCTGTTAGTGATTTTGTGAGACATATATTGGTTATTGCTGGTTAAAATTGTTATAAAACTGAAGGGTTTTTTCCTCTTGCTTTAAATTAAGTAAGGTCAATGATCAATTATACCTATTTTTCTATATGTTTCAGTCAGATTCGTTGTTAGGGTAGGATAGGACAAAATTTGACCAGATGAATCACCAATTAAATTTTACATAATGTAGAGGTGCTAAGCAAACTGAAAATGATTTGGACACTTGAGGGGCAAGTGGCGTGCTGAAAGCTTGTGAATGATAATGGCAAAGTCCTACTTGGTGTCTCAGTGTGTTTGGTACATTGGAACAACCCACTCCAGTGTTCTTGCCTGGAGAATCCCAGGGACGAGGGAGCCTGGTGGGCTGCCATCTATGGGGTTGCACAGAGTTTGACATGACTGAAGCAGCTTAGAGCAGAAGCAGCAGCAGCAGAGACATTTAACCATATGTGTGGAGCCTTATATGGGCTCTCCAGCAGGCTCACTGGAAAAGAATCTGCCTGTCAGTGCAGGAGACATAAGAGATGGGGTTTCAATCCCTGGTCAGGGAGATCCCCTGGAAGAGAAAATGGCAACCCACTCCAGGATTCCTGCCTGGAGAATCCCATGGACAGAGGAGCTTGATGGGCTATAGTCCATAGGACTGAACATATGGAGCCTTATAGTCAAAGACTTCCAATTTTTTTTTATAAATTAGTCAATTTTAAAAATATTACATATTTTATGGCCAAATAAAGTTGTCAATAAATAATGTATTTCAAAATAAATTAATTTTTCAGAGGAAAAATAAGGAAGACTATTTACCTTCAGTATCTATAGTGCTTTGAAAATGTACTTCTGTGATTTTCAATATTCTATCAACGTGAGCAGTATTAATACAGTCAGACCCCAAGTTTCAAAGGAGTTGTGTCTTAACATTCACTTGTTAGTCAACAGTTTGGAAGTAAAAAAATACATATATATTTTTATGTAGAAAATGGTGATTAGGTTCCCAGACTGCCTCACAAAGTCTTTCTCATAAACAATGCCACTCATGGGATACATTCAAATATGGGTTTTATTACCACCCATTTATTGCTTTGAGTTATTGATAAAGTTTTAGTGGCAAAACTCACCCTCATATTTGAATCTTCTGATCCTGTTGTTTTCCAGTGCTGTTTACACTGGTGTGCTACCTCTGCATGTTTTTGTTTCTTTTGATCGGGTATCACTGAGTAGTCCATACACTTTCTGGTTTGGATATAGGAAGCATATCTGTGAGTCAGTTTTGTCTTTCTCACTCTTGCAGTACAATCTTGGGCAATTTAATCTCTGACTTGCACTCAGTTTCTCTCTCTACCTGTAAAACGCAGAGAATAATACCTTTATTAAAGGATGTCTGAAAGCATTAGAGAGAAAGTTTGTGAAGTGCCTGTCATTGTTGTTTCTCATTCGCAAAGTTGTGTCCGATTGTGACCCCATGCCAGGTTTCCCTGTTCTTCACTACCTCCAGGAGTTTGCTCAAACTCATGTCCATTGAGTCAGTAATGCCATCCAACTATTTTATTCTATGTTGTCCCCTGCTTCTCTTGCCTTCTGTCTTTCCTAGCATCAGAGGTTTTTTTTCCAATGAGTCGGTTTTTTGCATCAGGTGGCCAAAGTATTGGAGCTTCAGCTTCAGCATCAATACTTCCAATGAATATTCAGGATTGATTTCCTTTAGGATGGATTGATTTGATCTCCTTGCTGTCTAAGGGACTCTCAAGAGTCTTTTCCAGCACTGCAGTTCAAAAGCATCAATTCTTTATTGCTCAACCTTCATTATAGTCCAGCTCTCACATTTGTATGACTACTGGATAAACATAGCTTTGACTAGATGGACCTTTGTTGGCAAAGTGATGTCTCTGGTTTTTTAATATGCTGTTTATGACTTGTCATAGTGCCCAGAATGATACTTAATATATGGTAGCCATTTATTTGTGAGTTGTGCCTACATAGAAATTTAGTTCCAACTAACTTGATAAAAAACTGGAAATCTATTAGATTATATATTTCAATAAAATAGTGAACTATAAAACTGTGTAATGATATAGGGGCAACTGGCCCTCAGGAATAACAACCAAAGATTGAATGCTGACAACATTCTCTCCTGACGTTTTGTTTCTGTTTATCTTGGTATCTTGCCTTCAGTGCCTCCCTGAACACTTTAACTTCTCTGATGACATAGTGGAGGAATGACTGTGTTAGCTCCCAAGACTGAACTAATCATCTGTGGCCCAAGAATGGAGTCATTTTGAGTTAAAGTGAACATTCATATGAGGAGTATTTATGAGGAGAGAGTAGACTGAAGTTTCTAGAAGGTGGTAGACAAGTGCTGGACAAACAACCCTGATTGCTACTCTTCTGAGTTCTTTTCTATCCTTTCCTTTCTTTTTCTTTTCCTTTATCTAAGAATATGCCCCACTGACAATTGAAAGAACACTAATTAGACTTGTTTACTTGTTTCTTATGAGATTGAGCCACAGAGACATGTTGCCCCACATGAACAGAAAATTCTCAATTTCTGAAGACTACTCATATTTCCATGATTATGTTATGATCATTATTCTCCTACAAAGAGTCCTACAATATTATAGCATAAATACCTAACAGAGGAACATGCTGTTTAGAAGTGTTTTGCCAGATAACAATAGGTTTGTTGTAAAGAAAAAGATGTAAAGATGTAACTGCCAACATTTGATAGTCTACCATAGTCATAGAGGAGGCCCAAGTGCATCATCCTTGTCTATACTTATCAATGCTACTCTTCTCAGATATCTCTAAAAATACCATCAAAAGTAATATTACCACATTGGTTTTGATCATGGGGAAACTTACATATTTCTCTCCAGTTTTTATGCTGTCTTCTATTGGCTAACATATAGATACATATTTTAATTACATATTGTAATTTTATAGCTGTCTATAGAGAATTCTGATGAGAGTCAACGTGGTGCTGTATGAGAAACATAGGTTTGGAAGTAGACCAGTGATTCTTTTCTTTTTCTTTATTTTTTTTGTGTGTGGAGTTTTTGGAGCTCTGAATTTCCTGTGAAATTCTATGTGACATCAAGAAAGTTACAATATTTTACCTTTTTAACCAAAATTGCTACACATGCAAGTGTTAGTCACTTAGTCTGACTCTTTGAGACCTCATAGACTGTAGCTTGCCAGGCTCCTCTATCCATGGAATTCTCCAGGCAAGAATACTGGAGTGGATTGACATTCCCTACTTCAGGGGATCTTCCCAACCCAGGTATTGAATCCGAGTCTCCTGCTTTGCAGGCAGATTCTTTACCCTCTGAGTCACCAGAGAAGCCCTCAATTTCTACATCTGGTAAAAAAGTAAATGGAGTTATAAATAGTGCTTACCTCATAAGATCTTTTGTGAGAAATATAAATAATGCATGCAAAGTATCTTGTACACAGTGTTTAAATATAATTTAGTGATAATAAAGGTTATTATATATGAATTAGTGATGCTTTTTGACTCCTGTTATCTGATTTTATGGAATTTTTAAATAAGATTGAGAGCAATATTCAAGTATCTATGCTATTTGTTAGATAGGGAGAGGGAAAACAATTTTAAATCTAATTTTCATGTCTATTCTTCTGTATAGACTATAATCTCTCTGTGATTAGAGGGTAAATTACTCACCTTTTAGTGTTACATTTATATATTTTCAGATTACTGGGGCCGTTTTGTAAATTTGTGTTGCAGTGCAATGAATGGTAACTAGTGGACTAAAAGCGTTAAAATAAGGCTTAAGAAGTGAGAATAGTCGCTTAAAGGATAGTCGCTTCTCAGATTCAATTGACCACCATATTAATTCAGTTCTTAATCTATACTTTGTTCTTTATCATACCCTGTGGTCCATACAAAATAAATACATCCTCAAAAAGTAGTAGTTTGCTTTATAATTTTTTCTGTATTATGAAAAAAAATACCTGAAATTCTTAACACCAAAAACTACAACCCTCTACCTCTTAATCTGGACAAATTATTTCTTAGATTACTATTTGGTCATACTCATAAGCCATGGTTTGATCCTTACAATAGCCAGTCTTAGGGACATCTATTCATTGTGCCTAACTGTCCCAATTTTACACACTGTCTATTGTGTAAAAAATGAGAAAATTAAGGCAAATATCCATTCTAAATAACATTTTTAGATGAACTAATCATACAATAAGACTGACAAATATATACTTTGACTGGTAATGTAGAATTACCTTATTTGTTCTGCTGCTGCTGCTGCTGCTAAGTCGCTTCAGTCGTGTCCGACTCTGTGCGACTCCACAGTCGGCACCAGGCTCCCCCGTCCCTGGGATTCTCCAGGCAAGAACACTGGAGTGGGTTGCCATTTCCTTCTACTATTTGTTCTAAATATAGTCAGAATGTTTCTTACAGCTAATTGAAGGAGGTTATTCTAAAATTAATCTAAATTTTCTTTTATTTAAATTACTATCATTACATTAATTGTGAAGCACATTTGACCTCATGCCTGTAAGATAATTTTAAGATAACTTTATTTTAGCTGTTGTATGTACCTTTCTGGGCTTCCTAGGCGGCGCTACTTGCATTCATAGTTGTAATCAAATTGATAATAATATGGATAGTAAGACACATTTCCCTTCCAAAAACAGGACATGGCCTTAAAAGTATGGGATACCTCATTTAAAACACATCTTACAAAGCCTTACCTCAAAAACAAACTTATGTATGACAGATTTAAAACTTAATGGCTATTAGTCCATTATATAGCTGTGCATACATAGATATTTTCAGCAACTTGATTATTGATTTTTGTAATATGTCATATTTTTATTTTCTTGAATACAAATAAGCATTTTTCTATACTTAAAGAAAGGATATATTTAAAATGTAGGTACTGCCTCATCTTAATTGTATTCTGTGTTCTACCTACTTTATCTGTTTTTCCATTTCAGAACCCAGATTTCGTGATGATTTACCAAGCATGAACATAAGATAAAAGAATCCAAACTAAATGTCATGAATACAGTTAAAAACATACATCTATATGTTTTAGGACCTATCTAAAATCAACCTGACATTAAATATGTCTGTCTGTTCTTGTGAAGCCTTTTTCTTCTTGGCTTGCTTTGACCTAAATTTTCAGCCTGATATTCTTATTCAAATGTGTCATGAGGGCAGCCAGATGGCCTGATTTTTCCAGACCAGAAGTAAAAACTGTTCTGCTTTCTCATGGATTATTTGAAATAAGTTGCCCTTGCAGTGAACATAAGTGTCTCAGTCAGCAATAAAATGGGAGGTTTAAAGTCAGAGGTCTGAGTCCTCCTCTCCAAAACTGAGTCATCATAACCTCTGTGACCTTGACTTGTTCTTCTGTCTTGAAAAATGGGAATTATAATATGACCAGAACATTGTATGCCCTAAGGCTTGTGGGAAAGATTAATGTAGAAAGGTATAAGAGTAGCAGCAAGTTATTTTTTGAGGACTGGCTAATAGAGACATTGTAAAATGCCTCACAAAGAATGAGCTTTCCTGTCCCCCTAGGGGGGAGAAAATTGCCCACTATTGGAAAGTTAGAGGATGATATGAAAGGAAAAAGGAAGAAGGATTTTGCTGGTCACAGAGGTACCATTTAGGGCACTGGAGCATCATGTATTAAGTGGACCTTCGTGGCTAAAAAGAGCTAATTCACCTACCAAACTGAGGAAATTTACATTCTTCCCATCCAAAGGATGAGACTCTGCATAGCTAGTTATTCATCTTTTGGGAAATAACTTGGTAAGATATGAGCAATGGAGTAAATCAGCAAAATGAAATGTATTCCCAAATGCCAAAAGCCACATGCTCCTGGGAAATATACTAAAATATTATTGTTAATTGTATATCTGCAAAAATTCTTGTAAATGCACTCATGTTAATCACTACTGCAAAAGTGCTCTATTTCCTTATGTTTTATAATGTTCCATTTCTTGGAAAAATACAAGATAATTTTAAAAGCAATCAAAAGAGCCAGATTAGTTCATTTTAATTAAATCTTATAGAAAACTGCCTTGTTATAGCTGTGAACTCTAGTTAGTGACTTTCTCAAGGTGAGATAAGATATATTCAGACCTTCATATTACTATAAAGTACTTTGTACTCTACAGGTAGAAACAAATAAATCCCACCATTATTAAGACTGTATGAAGGAAGCTGAACAGTAGTGGTTTATGTTTTCATAATAACTTTCTGGTGTTGAACTCAGAACTTCTATCATAGTTTCATGGAGTTTTCTTGGTGTATGCACGTAACGAAAGGTCTGTTTTTCCTCTCTAATGCATCAATTTTAGGCAGAAGCTTGTGTTTGTGTTTTTGGTGTTTAGCTACTACTTGACTCTAACCCAGTCTCCAAGGATTTCTGCCATTTCTGCCAAGAGATAAAAGGATTTATCTTTTTCATGCAAAAGACTTTTCTATAAGAGCTATGACTGATATCTGGCAGAGCAATCAATTATAAAGAAACCAGAATAGACTGCTAATGTGTGTATTTGGGAGTGAGTAATAGAAATCTAATAGAAAGCAAGAGAGTTCCAGAAAAACATCTATTCCTGCTTTATTGATTATGCCAAAGCCTTTGACTGTGTGGATCATAAGAAACTGGAAAATTCTGAAAGAGAAGGGAATACCAGACCTGCCTTTTGAGAAATCTTTATGCAGGTCAGGAAGCAACAGTTAGAACTGGGCATGGAACAACAGACTGGTTCCAAATAGGAAAAGGAGTATTTAGTTCAGTTCAGTTCAGTTCAGTCACTCAGTCATGTCCGACTCTTTGCGACCCCATGAATCGCAGCACACCAGGCCTCCCTGTCCATCACCAACTCCCGGAGTTCACTCAGACTCACGTCCATTGAGTCAGTGATGCCATCCAGCCATCTCATCCTCTGTGGTCCCCTTCTCCTCCTGCCCCCAATCCCTCACAGCATCAGAGTCTTTTCCAATGAGTCAACTCTTCTCATGAGGTGGCCAAAGTACTGGGGTTTCAGCTTCAGCATCATTCCTTCCAAAGAAATCCCAGGGCTGATCTCCTTCAGAATGGACTGGTTGGATCTCCTTGCAGTCCAAGGGACTCTCAAGAGTCTTCTCCAACACCACAGTTCAAAAGCATCAATTCTTCCGCGCTCAGCCTTCTTCACAGTCCAACTCTCACATCCATACATGACTACTGGAAAAACCATAGCCTTGACTAGACGGACCTTTGTTGGCAAAGCAATGTCTCTGCTTTTGAATATGCTATCTAGGTTGGTCATAACTTTCCTTCCAAGGAGTAAGTGTCTTTTAATTTCATGGCTGCAATCACCATCTGCAGAGATTTTGGAGCCCCCAAAAATAAAGTCTGACACTGTTTGCACTGTTTCTCCATCTATTTCCCATGAAGTGGTGGGACCTGATGCCATGATCTTCGTTTTCTGAATGTTGAGCTTTAAGCCAACTTTTTCACTCTCGTCTTTCACTTTCATCAAGAGGCTTTTGAGTTCCTCTTCATTTTCTGCCATAAGGGTGGTGTCATCTGCATATCTGAGGTTATTGATATTTCTCCCGGCAATCTTGATTCCAGCTTGTGCTTCTTCCAGTTCAGCGTTTCTCATGATGTACTCTGCATATAAGTTAAATAAGCAGGGTGACAATATACAGCCTTGACGTACTCCTTTTCCTATTTGGAACCAGTCTGTTGTTGCATGTTCAGTTTGAACTGTTGCTTCTTGACCTGCATACAGATTTGTCAAGAGGCAGGTCAGGTGGTCTGGTATTCCCATCTCTTTCAGAATTTTCCACAGTTTCTTGTGATCCACACAGTCAAGGGCTTTGGCATAGTCAATAAAGCAGAAATAGATGTCAAGGCTGTATATTGTCACCCTGCTTATTTAACTTATAGACAGAGTACATCATGAGAAATGCTGGGCTGGAGGAAGCACAAGCTGGAATCAAGATTGCTGGGAGAAATATCAATAACCTCAGATTTGCAGATGACACCACCCTTATGGCAGAAAATGAAGAGGAACTAAAGAGCTTCTTGATGAAAATGAAAGAGGAGAGTGAAAAAGTTGGCTTAAAGCTCAACATTCAGAAAACAAAGATCATGGCATCCAGTCCCATCACTTCATGGTTAAATGATGGAGAAACAGTGAAAACAGTGGCAGACTTGATTTTTTGGGGCTCCAAAATCACTGCAGATGGTGATTGCAGCCATGAAATAAAAAGACACTTGCTCCTTTGAAGAAAAGTTATCACTAACCTAGACAGCATATTGAAAAGCAGAGACATTGCTTTGTCAACAAAGGTCCGTTTAGTCAAGGCTATGGTTTTTTCAGTGGTCATGTATGGATGTGAGAGTTGGACTATAAAGAAAGCTGATTGCTGAGGAATTGATGCTTTTGGACTGTGGTGTTGGAGAAGACTCTTGAGAGTCCTTTGGACTGCAAGGAGATCCAACCAGTCCATCCTAAAGGAGATCAGTCCTTAGTGTTCATTGGAAGGACTGATGTTGAAGCTAAAACTCAAATACTTTGGCCACCTGATGCGAAGAACTGACTCATTTGAAAAGACCCTAATGCTAGGAAAGACTGGGGGCAGGAGGAGAAGGGGATGACAGAGGATGAGATGGTTGGATGGCATCACTGACTCAATGGACATGATTTTGCGTAAACTCTGGGAGTTGGTGATAGACAGGGAGGCCTGGCATGCTGCAGTCCATGGGGTCACAAAGAATCGAACATGACTGAGCGACTGAACTGAACTGAATAGAAATCTTAAAATCTAGACCTCCTCAAAGGTGCCAGAAAATCCCATTAACGTTTATCTAAAGTTTTTCTAAAGTATAAAGTGAGACAAAGATATCCATGTTTTAATCTGAGTCTATGATTATGTTACCTTATATGGCAAAAGGAACTTTGTAGATATAATTATTATTTTTTATTGAAGTATAGTAGATAGAGATTGAGATGGTTAGATAGCAACACTGACTCAATGGACATTAATTTGAGCAAACTGCAGGAGATAGTAAAGGACGGGGAAGCCTGGCATGCTGTTCATGGGGTCACAAAGAGTTGTAGTCAACTTAGTGACTGAACAACAACAAAACATATACAATGTATGTTAAATACTGCTATACTGCAAAGTGATTCAGTTACACATATCTATCTATATATATACACGTTTTTTAATAATATTTTCCATTATGGTTTATATAGAGTATTGAATATAGTTCTTCCTGCTATACAGTTGGACCTTGTTGTTTATTCTATATATAAAAGTTTACATGTAGGTGTAATTAATTTGCATGCATAGAGGTGGGAAGATTATGCTGGATTGTCTGGGTGGACTGATGTTGGAGCTGAAACTCTAATATTTTGGCCACTTGATGCGAAGAGCTGACTCGTTTGAAAAGACCCTGATGATGGGAAAGATGAGGGCAGGAGGAGAAGGGGATGACAGAGGATGAGATGGTTAGATGGCATCACCAACTTGATGGACGTGGGTTTGGGTGGACTCCGGGAGCTGGTGATGGACAGGGAGGCCTGGCGTGCTGCGGTTCATGAGGTCACAAAGAGTCGGACATGGCTGAATGACTGAACTGAATTGACTGATCTGGGTGGACCCAGTGTAATTACAAGTGCCCTGATAAAAGGGAGGCAGGAGAATAAGGGTCAGAGGAGATGTGGGGAAGTAAACTGAAGGCAGACTGATGCAACCTTGAGCCAGTGACGAGGGCAGCCTCTCAAAGCTGGAGAGGGCAAAGAAGCAATTCGCCTAGATCCCCCAGAAATAGAGCAGCCCAGCCGACCCCTTAAAACTTAGGCTAGTGAATCTGATTTTGGACTTCTGACTTCAGAACTGTCAGATAATAAATTTATGGCATTTAAAAATCCCTAAAATTTGTGAAACTTTGTTAGCAAGAAACTAATAGTTGTGGGTTTTTTTTTTCGTTGTTGTTGTTTTTACTTTTTAACTTTAAAATATATAATTGAGGTTTCAATTAGAATACAGGGATTCATACAGGACCCAGAGCCATACTCTTGGTTCTTTTCAAATAACAGAGATAGCATATACCTAAGTGATATAAGCCTATTGCACTGGAGTAACTAAAGCCGGAGGAGATATATGATCTGTTCAAGGTACACAGCTAGTTACAATAAATGTAACTTATTGCACACAGCTAGTGCAAATAAGACTAACTTTGGGGTTAAGTAAAACAGACTACAGGTATGTAATTTCTGTTAAACTGCCTCTGTTTCATAATATGAAAATATTTGCCTACAAAAGGCCATTGCTTAAAAAATGTTTTTATATGTTATGATAAGGAATAGGGGTAGAAGTGGATGTGAGGGTAAGGGGATAGAGGTGAGGAGGGGATCACTTCAGAACAAGAATTTCTACATGTCCTGCTGAATTCAAGACAAGGCAAACAGTCATGAACTGATAAACCATGACCCCTGCCCTCTTGGTACCTGTTAGGAAGGCAGACATAAACACATATAATTATAGTTAATAAATAACTTGCAAGAGCAAGATTCTGCAGAGATGTCTTCAATCACAACATCTGAGCAATGTTTCTAATAAGCTATATGGTCTTTGAATAAGATGATGACCAAAAAGAATTTAGTTTCACCAAGAGACCATCATAATTTTGAGCTGTCGTTCTTGCTCTATAGAGATTTATATGCTTTCTCAATGTCTTTAGAAACATATTTGTGTATATTTTAGAAGCCCAGGTTTGTAGATGACTCGTTACTGCAATACCATCAGTTTCTATGGAGACACTAACTATTGTGCAGTTAAGGGGGAATAAAAAAGACTCTTCTGCTTCCCTGTGGCTTTAAAACTGTTTGTACTTGTTTTCCTATTGCACACATGCAGAAATAAAATTAAAATGATTTTCTTTTCAAACAATATTATTTGAATGCTAATGGGATTCGCATTTATTTCACAAAGATTATAAACATTTACAGATTAAATACAGTCCAATAAAAAATGAGATCATCCCTGACCATCCTATTCGAATGGCAAAGATAGCGTTTCCTCTGTCGCTTAATAAATCTAGAATTTTTTTTACATTATATTACTTAAGTTCCTTTTTTAATAACTCATCCATTAAACACTACCAATAACTTTACCTTTGGTCTCTTGCACAGCTGTGGTGTGTAGATAACTTCCATTTATATTAACCGAAGTTACATTTGCATGCTAGTAGCAAAGTACCCTTTATACAACCCAATTAGTATAAAACTATATGAAAGAATAAATAAGTCTTTTCTACTTAAAAAGAGGCATGATGGTTCTGTTTAATAAAAAAATATATCACACTGGATTTCTTCCTGGATTATGATGGATCCAATCTGTTTTTCTTTGTGTTTTTTTTTTTTTTTTTTTTTTTTTTTTGCATCATTCATTTAAAATAAGTTTTAAAATCGTATTTGGTAAATAGCAGATAGGATTCTCTGCTCTGAACTCTTTTTGCATTGGCTCTGTGTGGACCCTTTGATGAATTTTCATTACTCCTTAAAATAGGATTCTCTGCCTCCTTTTATTTTAAGTTCTATGAAATGATGAATTACATACATATCAGTAAATATTATAGTTGGTGAAGGCATAAAACCATTCCCAAAATGATTGTAAGAAAAAAATTACTCTTGAATTCATACATTCAAATATATTTTAATATCAAAGTTAAATGTTAACAGTGAATCCATGGAGATAGTGTCATACTTCTTGGTCTGAGTACTTTTAAGTAGCACAAGGTCTTTCAACATAATTAGCACAGAATATTGAACCCTGCCAGAAGTATGGGGTTCGCCATTAAATTTAGAGGGTTCTTTATCTCTCTGAGTCTAATCATGTGTGCAGAAGACTAATTGTTAATAGCACAGTCTTTATTGCTTCATAGCTTTCTTTTATTTTAAATGGAATGGTCTGCTTTGTGAGAAATAATTAGGTTTTATAGGCCTACCTGCATAGAGCCTTTTGTTGAATGTCTTACTGTTTTGCCAATTCAGATCCTGAGAGCAATTAGAGGCTTTGGCGGAGCTGTTCCTTAAATCACACACATATTGTGTTTTTGCCTGCTTTTTTATTTTTTACCTGCAGTAACAGATGCAGAAGCTTCAGTTACTCGTGAGTACACCAAGTAGTTGTTGGCCAGTGCAAAAGCTTGGATTGGGGGGCATAAGCTAGAAACAGGAACATGTTATGGGGTCTGGCACGTGGCAATGTGTCCTGGGTATGACGTTGTCTCCACAATGCTAATGTTCTCAGTCATAGAAGAACAAAGTCTTCAACCATTCTCTAAAATGACAAGGTGGTTTCACTGTTTAAAATGATGGTCAGAGCTGGTCAGACTGTAGTCTTTGGGGATGTATGGATTTATTCAAACAAAATAATTTATTTGCTCCCATAGTCAGTTGGGGATTACGCATTGTTTAGTGAGGTAAATAATGGGGACACTTTTCAAAAGTGCTCGTAACAGTTGTCACAGTCAACATTTCATCTGTGAAATTTCAATTTGTATGATGAGTCAGAAACTCCCCTGTGAGATCTAATAGAAGCATTGGCAAAAATGGTGCAAAATTCAATAGTAGTTTGGAGGAGTTTATCATGCTATGGTGGAAAATTTTGCAGAAAAATTTTGGCCACTTGGCCTACTGAGTTTCTCCGTGACACAGAAGGATTCAATGAGATTACTGTTAATAATTTAATGATGATGAAAATCGCTGTTGTTTCTAAATTAAAATGCCTGTGTAAACTGCAGGTTATTGCACTTAGAGTTGTTAAATTAGTGATGAAGAGTTGGTATTTACTTTCCAAAACTCTTTCATCAAATGACAGAAAATTTTATGTGTGTACTGTTGCATTTGCCTTGGACTTAACAGTGCATTTTCTTTTCTGTGTTTTCAGTATGTTAGCCAGCTACCATTTGCTCAGGCAACTCTACTTCGGCTACCATATAATCAATAACAGTCAGAGTACTTTCAATCTTGACAATTTTCTTTAGTGGAAAATTACTTTACATAGGCTTTTTACCATCCCAGTTGACAAACCAGCTTCACTCAAATCTCCAGTGTCAGGCATTATCAACCCCAAAAAGGCACTGACAGCTTTAGACATATGCAAGTACAAATCAATATTATTTTTCAACTAATATCCTTTGGAAACATTTTTCTTTTAATGAAATAATAGAAACTAGATAAATCTGTGACCTAAATCTAGTGACAAACCCGAAGCTAACTTTGAAAAATGTCATATGAAGTTCCAGGATCCACAATTTTAACATATGAAGTTGCGGGATCCACAATTTCAACAGTGAAATATACCGGTTGGGGGTGGACCTGTCATTTTTGATGTAAAGAAATAGGTCGTTGTGAAAGTGTTTTAATAGCAACCAGTGATACCAATAACTTTCTTTCTTTGTTTCCTTCCTTCCTTTCTTCCTTTTCCCTCTCACCCTTCTTTCCACCTACCCACTGTCCCTCCCTTTCTTCCTTCCTTCTCTCCTTCTTTTTTCTCCACACTATGTAAAGAAAAGCATGGAAAAATACCTTCATATTACCTGGCAGATTTCATTTTATGTAATGGATTTTAGACAGGTATATATACATATTATTGCTTTGAAGCATACCTGAGATCTTTGAATTCCTAAGAGGGGTTTCAGTCAGTTCAGTTCAGTCGGTCAGCCGTGTCCAACTCTTTGCGACCCCATGAATCGCAGCACGCCAGGCCTCCCTGTCCATCACAAACTCCCGAAGTTCACTCAAACTCACGTCCGTCGAGTCGGTGATGCCATCCAGCCATCTCATCCTCTGTCGTCCCCTTCTCCTCCTGCCCCCAATCCCTCCCAGCATCACAGTCTTTTACAGTGAGTCAGCTCTTCGCATGAGGTGGCCAAAGTACTGGAGTTTCAGCTTTAGCATCATTCCTTCCAAGGAACACCCAGGGCTGATCTCCTTCAGAATGGACTGGTTGGATCTCCTTGCAGTCCAAGGGACTCTCAAGAGTCTTCTCCAACACCACAGTTCAAAAGCATCAATTCTTCGGCGCTCAGCCTTCTTCACAGTCCAACTCTCACATCCATACATGACCACTGGAAAAACCATAGCCTTGACTAGACAGACCTTTGTTGGCAAAGTAATGTCTCTGCTTTTGAATATGCTATCTAGGTTGGTCATAACTTTTCTTCCAAGGAGTAAGCGTCTTTTAATTTCATGGCTGCAGTTACCATCTGCAGTGATTTTGGAGCCCCCAAAAATAAAGTCTGACACTGTTTCCACTGTTTCTCCATCTATTTCCTATGAAGTGATGGGACCGGATGCCATGATCTTTGTTTTCTGAAGAGGGGTTTAAAGTTGTATAAATAATCACCTAATTAAAATATTGAGGGAGTGTTTCTTTTTATGGAAAAGATATGAAGAAAATAGAAAATCTAAGAATAACTTTAGTGGGTACAAAGTTTTATTTGAAACAGTCTGACATTTTTTATTATAAATGCAAATGGAATAATTATTCTATTAACAAACAGAAAATCTAACCTATCTGTCCTTTTTTTTCCCCTTTGGACATTTTGACCACCCAAGAAAACCTTGTTTGTATTTATGAAAATTAGTTGTTGTAATGCTGCTTTGTGGTCTTCAGAAATCAAGCATAATTAAGAAAAAAATATTCTAAAAAGGTTGAGATTATTTGGGTACAGTAAGGTTGGGGAGAATTATGTGTTATGATAACTTATAATAATTAAATATACTTGTAAATACTCAAACAATGTTAGTGTTAAGTAGAACTTGAAAGTTCCTTTTAGTTCTACTTTTAGAGATAAACATTGTTTATGATTTGCTGAAGACCTTTCCATACTTGTTATGCATATGTACATATATTTTATATACTTAAATGTTGGCATACTATATTTTCTGTTCCATCATTTACACCCTGCAATTAATATAGTGATGATTTGTTCATACATGTAGATCTACTAATTTTAGAAAAAGATATTCTGCAATTTATTTTAAAAATTCCATATGATTAAGATTTGGACTGTTCACATTTTTTCCATTATAAATAATATTTCTCCCAGAGGGATGGTACAGGGAGGGAGGATGGAGGAGGATTCAGGATGGAGAACACGTGTATGCCTGTGGCAGATTCATATTGATATATGGCAAAACCAATACAATATTGTAAAGTTAAAAAAAAAATAATACTTCTCTACTATACTACTATGTTACTATTCTACTATAATAAATGTACTCATATCTTTGAATACATATTCAATTACTTTCTAACTATGCACCAGTTCAGTTCAGTTCAGTCGCTCAGTCGTGTCCGACTCTTTGCGACCCCATGATCCGCAGCATGCCAGGCCTCCCTGTCCATCACCAACCCCCGGAGTCCACCCAAACCCATGTCCATTGAGTTGGTGATGCCATCCAACCATCTCATCCTCTGTCATCCCCTTCTCCTCCTGCCCTCAATCTTTCCCAGTGTCAGGGTCTTTTCCAATGAGTCAGCTCTTCGCATCAGGTGGCCAAAGTATTGGAGTTTCAGCTTCAACATCAGTTCTTCCAATGAACACCCAGGATTAATCTCCTTTAGAATGGACTGGTTGGATCTCCTTGCTGTCCAAGGTACTCTCAAGAGTCTTCTCTAATCAGGTCAGATCAGTCGCTCAGTCCTGTCCGACTCTTTGTGACTCCATGAATCACAGCACGCCAGGCCTCCCTGTCCATCACCAACTCCTGGAGTTCACTCAGACTCACGTCCATCGAGTCAGTGATGCCATCCAGCCATCTCATCCTCTGTTGTCCCCTTCTCCTCCTGCCCCCAATCCCTCCCAGCATCAGAGTCTTTTCCAATGAGTCAACTCTTTGCATGAGGTGGCCAAAGTACTGGAGTTTCAGCTTTAGCATCATTCCTTCCAAAGAAATCCCAGGGCTTCTCTAATACCAAAGTTCAAAAACATCAATTCTTCAGTGCTCAGCTGTCTTTATAGTCCAACTCTCATATCCATACATGACTACTGGAAAAACCATAGCCTTGACTAGATGGACCTTTGTTAATAAAGTAATGTCTCTGATTTTTAATATGCTGTCTAGACATGCATGCATGCTAATTCGCTTCAGTCGTGTCCGATTCTTTGCAACTCTATGGACTATAGCCTGCCTGGCTCCTCTGTCCTTTGGATTCACCAGTCAGGAATACTGGAGTGGGTTGCCATGTTCTCCTCATCTCCTATGTGTAGGTTCCTGAGGCTCAAATGTTTTCAGGCCGTTTACACCCCCACCATCAATTTAGGAAAATTAGGGTTTTCACAACCTTCATTTATTGTCCCTAAGTTTTTTTTGGCCTGAGTTGCTATGTTAGGTTAAAATATATTTAATTGGCTTTTAAATTTACTGCTCTTTTCAGATTTCAAGTTTAACACGTATTGCCAAACCTATTGATATGAGTATCTGCCTATAGATACAGTGTTTATAGATGATATAGACATAGATGGAGATATAGACATAGTTATATACTTTTAGATATAACTATAAACACATAGCTATATGGCTATAAAGACATAGATATAGCATGTAGACATAGAAAAAGGCCCACATACCCATGCACAAACTTTGATTTCTCCCTATATGCCTTGATTCATCATGGGAAGCTGAGTGCATATTCTGCTATCCCTATTAAATCATGAGTGATTTGATTGCTCTTGTCAGAAATCATATCTCCCTCCTTAAATATCTGTGGTGTCTTGGACTCCTATGGAACACTTAGACTTATCCTATCTTCTTAATTTGATGTAGGCATTTCTTAGCTTCAGTATTAGTAGGTATGCTCTCTGGTTGCAGGAACTACATCTTATCCATCTTTCATCCTCTATGGATAGCTTCCGTTCAGTTCAGTTCAGTCGCTCAGTCATGTCCGACTCTGCAACCCCATGGGCTGCAGCACACCAGGCCTCCCTGTCCATCACCAACTCTCAGAGTTTACTCAACCTCATGTCCATTGAGTCAGTGATGCCATCGAGCCCTCTCATCATAATCAAATAGCTTATGATTTGGCAATATTTATTAATTTAGGGAAGGTAATGTCAGTTTTGTCTGCTTATGAATTCCAATTGTTTTCTGCCACAAAAGGTGTGATTTTTGATAAATACGGTGTTTTGGAAAAAACAGGATGTGGAGTCAGAGAATTCATCACTTTCTTGCTGTGTGATTTTGAGGCTGTTCCACTTCTTCTGTGAATGTTAGCTTAATTCATCTATGAAATGAAGGTAATAACAATATTCTTCCCAAATAAATAATAAATGAAGAATAAATAATATTTTGACAAGTGCTTTGCTCATTTTTATATAATCATAAATATTAGAGTTAAGATGTAAATTTTTATGTCAGTAGGAAGTAAACAAGGAGACTGTGTCCCCTTCTCCCCATGTGGTCCCAGTGATGTGAATCTTAAGTACATAAATAGATAAGATTCCAGTTGTAAATGTTAAGACCATATGCATCCATCAGAGATTGTTTAGTAAAAGCTGAAAGAAAAATCAACTCACAAATAGGGTTATAGTCTCTTTCCTATATGATAGAATAGTTAAATTAATGGCTAAATCTAATTAAGAAACTGAAAAATTACAGCACTGCCTGCTGCCAATACTAAACCCAATGGACTGTGAGATAGGAACATGGCAACACTTGAAATTACCTCACCATTGTTGAATATTAAGGCAATTTTGCTACCTATCCTTAGAAATAAAACAGCCTTTGCAATTACACTTTGTAATTTGTTATTGGTTCCAAAATTAACGACTTTTACCGTAATAAATGGATTATCACAGATGACAGAGTACAGTTTTAATTAACAGTGACAGGCAAAATCTCTTATAGTCAGATTAAATTTATATTAGCAATTATATAAGAAATTATATTTTGATCATGACAATTTTATACTGAGGTTAAGAGTATTAATCATATGTAGCCTTACCCCTAACTTTTTGTAGGAAATCGGCAAATTATTAAAGAATTGTAAAATAAGAAACTGTTAAATATGTACTTCTGGATAAATACACTTTCATAATGACTTAGAAGCTCAGGTTTGAATTTAGAATTCTCTAACTTTTGGATTTCTGCCTCAGACCTTTACTGAAGAGGCCTCCCATTTGTTGCCCGAGGCATCACTTTCCCACCCTCCGCTCAGTGTTGCACCACAAGAAATCTTGTGCTGTAATTCTAATGAATTCTTGATGCAACTTCCCAGGCTCCAAAGCTCTGTCTTGGCCAACCTTCTGGTCTGGGGATACACATATTCTATCTTCAGGAGGATGGATCAGGAAAGAATCTTACAAGGTCCGAGGTCAAGCTTAGTATTAGGGCAGGAAATGTCAGAGTTTTATCTATTCTGGAAAAAGGTCTAGAAAAGTATCATAAACTGCAAGTGGGCAAATCCATTTGGTCCTGCAGATTCGTTGTCACTTAAGGAGTATAGAATCGTAGGGAGTCATAGATGCTGCTAAGTCACTTCAGTCGTGTCCGACTCTGTGCGACCCCATAGATGGCAGCCCACCAGGCTCCCCTGTCCCTGGAATTTTCTAGGCAAGAATACTGGAGTGGGTTGCCATTTCCTTCTCCAATGCATGAAAGTGAAAAGTGAAAGGGAAGAAGCTCAGTCGTGTCCGACTCTTTGCGACCCCATAGACTGCAGCCTACCAGGCTCCTCTGTCCATGGGATTTTCCACGCAAGAGTGGGGTGCCATTGCCTTCTCCAAGGGAGTCATAGATAGGCCTTGTAAAGGAGAGGGCCCAGGGGCCCACCTCACCTGGGTCAGGGGGTGGTAATGATGATATTTGACACTCTTGAATATATCCCATAGATACCAATGGATAATGCCACAAATATCTCAGTGATAATGATGAGTCTAATATACTAATTTTAAATTGTATACACTTTATATAATTAAAAAAGAAGATGTGTGTGCGTGCTCAGTTGTGCCCGACTCTTGCAACCCCATGGACTGTAGCCTGCCAGGCTCCTCTGTCCATGGAATTTTCCAGGCAAGTATACTGGAGTGTGTTGCTGTTTCTTCCTCTAAGGGAAATTCCTGACCCAGGGATCAAACCCATGTCTCCTGTGTCTATTGCATTGGCAGGCAGATGATTTACTACTGAGCCACCCTTTATATTTAAACCAGTGCATTATGTGGTATATTAATTTTGCTTTAGAAACAAGGATTTTCTATAATATGGTGGGGTGTGTTGAGTTGTGGTATTTCTTTTTTGTTTGTTTGTTTAAATTATCTTTAACTTTCTTTTTTTTATTTTTAATTTAATTTAATTTTTTAACTTTACAATATTGTATTGGTTTTGCCATATATCAAAATGAATCCACCACAGGTATACACGTGTTCCCCATCCTAAACCCTCCTCCCTCCTCCCTCCCCATACCATCCCTCTTGGTCGTCCCAGTGCACCAGCCCCAAGCATCCAGTATCGTGCATTGAACCTGGACTGGCGACTCGTTTCATATATGATATTATACATTTTCAATGCCATTCTGCTAAATCATCCCACCCTCTCCCTCTCCCACAGAGTCCAAAAGACTGTTCTATACATCAGTGTCTCTTTTGCTGTCTTGTATACAGGGTTATTGTGGCATTTCTTTTAACACATTTATAGCAAAGTCACAGAGTGTACCAAATAATTCATGTGGCCATAGCTACAGCTTTGCGTATATGTGCCTGTCAGGAAAGTCTTGGTATTTCTCTAACAGAACTAATAACCAATCCTGTACACAGTATACAAGTATGTATATAGAAGAACATAAACTATTCGAAGCATATGTATCAAATTGTTAACATTGGTTTACTTGGAGATGGAATCAATATTTTAAAAAGCTTTTGTCCTTTCAATACTTTTGTAGTATATTTAAAACATAAGACCCTTTATAGACTTTAAAGGTATAAATATCTAATACAGTTCTTATATGTTGAAATTTAAGTATTCATCCACCCATTACTTTTGCTTCTATACCATGCAAAACTGGTGATAGACTTATCTTTAATTAAATTTGGCATTCAGTAGACACAACTGATCCATGGATTTTCAAATATTTAATGAATGAATATAGATTTAACATGTTATTATAAGAAAATTTAAATGAACATAACAAAAGATAACAATAGAAAATATTCACCTTACATCAAATAGAAAAGGACCAGTACGTACCTTGTTGACTTCTTTGGAATCCTATAGACTCAGGAATCTCATTATTGTCATGTTTAACATTTTGTTTAATACATTATTACTATATTCCTATTCACATTAATCAAGTCAAAACAAAACAAAACCCTCTGCACTGATTTCCCAGGATTCATTCTTTTCTTTCTTGTTTGACTGTCTTAACACAGTCTAACTTTTCAGTATTTAAGTACCAAAACCTAGTTTTAAATGCAGTGTTTCTGAATTACTTCCAGTTGTTATGTACAAAAAGTGAGTCATGTTGCTTAAAGACAATTTAATTTTCTAAAACTTGGTATATGCAGAATATTACGTCTATATCTGCAGGGATCACTGCACGCCTCACGGTGCACGAGTGCAGTGTGTCAGATGGCAGGGCTTTTGTTAAATTAATGAAAACTTAATAATTAAATTTTAATTGTAACTGTAAATTTTTTACTAACTGAGATTCTTTTCACAATGAAATCCTTTATACCTAAGAGACTTTGGAAGTAATACATAGTTTTAGAAGCATCTAATTCAGGCTTTGCAAACTCAAAAGCATATATAACTGTTGCTCTACATCTGAAAGTAACACAACATTGTAAATCCAATTATACTCCAACAGAAACTTTAAAAAATAAAATAAAAGCAAATAAATTTCAAAAAAAACACAATTAAATACTATGAAAGAATAGATCAGTACTATAAGAGAATAGTAGAGAAGGAAATGGCTACACACTCCAGTATTCTTGCCTGGAGAATCCCATGGACTGAGGAGCCTGGTGAGCTACAGTCCATGGGGTCACAAAGAGTCAGACACGACTGAAGTGACTTAGCACACCATGTAAGATAATAGATATTATCAGTCTAAAGAAGATAGGGACTCATGGTTCCTGAGGTGACCTGGGAGTCCACACACCTCCTAAAGGCATCTGTTAGAACTCTTGTGAATAAAGTACTGTGCCAGTGAAACTAAACACTGCTATGGGCTATAAGTTTGAAACTTCAGAACTCAGACTCTCACTTTTTATACATATTTAATATTCAGTGTTTACCTATGCAGATTAGAAGGTCCATAGACTGCCTAATTCTAAATTGAGAAAACGGAAAAAACATACAATCAAGTGATGCTAACATTTGTAGGAGAAATGATAATATTGATTTTATGGTGAGTATCTGGTATTGTTAAGCTCATTTGGGCCGTCTGTTTAGATTTAAATGATTCAGGATACTATTTCACAGATATCCCAATTTAGATGTTTTCTGGCTTAAAACAGTAGGGTTATTCATTTGTTTCTGGTGGTAGGAAAGAAAAATTACTGTGTAACTTGCTTTCCAAGTCAGGGACATAAAGGACAATCTCTCAAGTCACCACACAGAGCATAGGGCTTCCCTGGTGTCTCAGTGGTAAAGAATCCACCTGCCAGTGCAGGAGACCTGGGTTCAATCTTTGATCCAGGAAGATCTCACTTGTCATGGAACAACTTAGCACACCAAGAGAAGCCACCACAATGAGAAGCCTGCACATGACAACTTGAGAATATCCCCTGCTCTCCACAACTAGAGAAAACCCTGCTCAGCAACACTCAACACAGCCAAAAATAAATATATAAATAAAATTATTTTAAAAAATGGGGCATAAAGAAAAGAAGTTCCCCCAATGAAACAAGACAGTGAAAGCTACAACTTACTGCATGTCTCTTTGCTGACATACAAAGGCAGGCTCTTGAGAAACCTGTATGCAGGTCAGGAAGCAACAGTTAGAACTGGACATGGAACAACAGACTGGTTCCACATAGGAAAAGGAGTATGTCAAGGCTGTATATTGTCACCCTGCTTATTTAACTTATTTGCAGAGTACATCATGAGAAATGCTGGGCTGGATGAAACACAAGCTGGAATCAAGATTGCTGGGAAAAATATCAATAACCTCAGATATGCAGATGACACCACCCTTATGGCAGAAAGTGAAGAAGAGCTAAAGAGCCTCTTGATGAAAGTGAAAGAGAAGAGTGAAAAAGTTGGCTTAAAGCTCAACATTCAGAAAACTAAGATCATGGCATCCAGTCCCATCACTTCATGGCAAATAGATGGGGAAACAGTGGAAACAGTAGCTGACTTTATTTTTCTGAGCTCCAAAATCACTGCAGATGGTGATTGCAGCCATGAAATTAAAAGACGCTTACTCCTTGGACGGAAAGTTATGACCAAACTAGATAGCATATTCAAAAGCAGAGACATTACTTTGCCAACAAAGGTCTGTCTAGTCAAGGCTATGGTTTTTCCAGTAGTCATGTATGGATGCGAGAGTTGGGCTAAAAAGAAAGCTGAACGCAGAAGAATTGATGCTTCTGAACTGTGATTTTGGAGAAGACTCTTAAGAGTCTCTTGGACTGCAAGGAGATCCAACCAGTCCATCCTAAAGGAGATCAGTCCTGGATGTTCATTGGAAGGAGTGATGTTGAAGCTGAAACTCCAGTACTTTGGCCACCTGATGCGAAGAGCTGACTCATTGGAAAAGACCCTAATGCTGGGAAAGATTGAGGGCAGGAGGAGAAGGGGACGACAGAGGATGAGATGGCTGGATGGCATCACCGACTCAATGGACATGGGTTTGGGTGGACTCCGGGAGTTGGTGACGGACTGGGAGGCCTGCTGTGGTTCATGGGGTCACAAGGAGTTGGACACGACTGAGCGCCTGAACTGAACTGAAAGGCAAGAAGGCTCATAATGTTCATATTACTAGGTTCAGATAAACAAAGGGTTAAATTAAAAACTGGAGGCTGAAGGGACTTGTCCTTTTGCCAGGGGATGTGTGTCCATCATTCTATCTTTTACGTACTCTTATGGGTAACTGCTGGGCTTCCTGAGTAGCTGAGCTTGTAAAGAGTCTGCCTGCAATGCAGGAGACCCTGCTTTGATTCTTGGCTTGGTAAGTTCCCCTGGAGAAGGGATAGGCTACCCACTCCAGTATTCTTGGGATTCTCTGGGGGCTCAGATGGTAAAGAATCTTCCTGCAGTGCGAGAGACCTGGGTTCAGTCTCTGGGTTGGGAAGCTTCCTGTGGAGGAGGGCATGGCAACCCACTCCAGTATTCTTGGCTGGAGAATCCCATGGACAGGAGCCTTGTGGGCTACAGTCCATAGGATCACAAAGAGTCAGACACAACTGAGCAACTAAGCACAATATGGCATCATGAGTACCTGCTGAGTATGCTGAGTATGGCAGCTGCTTATGCTTGTTACAGGAACTGGCCCAACAAGGTGCTGCTGAGTCCCCATGAAATGGAGCCAAGCTACCTAAGGATAAGGTATGGTTAGAGCCAGAACTTAACTGGCAATGCGGCTGTCTGGATGCCACCCCAAAGACTAAGCAACAGCATTTCCCCAGAGCAGCGACAATACTTGTCCAGGTTTAGAGTGATTCTGAGACCACGGCTCACTGAGTGGGTCAGAGAGTGAGCAATAGAAAACTGTGAGGGCACAGAATAATACAGGTCATTTTAGTTTTGAATCTGACGTTTGTCAAGAACCATGGTGTATTATTTGGTTCCTGCTTTTAAGCTCTTTAGAAAATGAATGGAATGTAGATCAGGAAGTAATGGACATTCTTCTGTGGCTTTGCCAAATAATAATTTATAAGACATGTGGTATATGATAGTGATTTTTTGGTTTTAGTTCACTTCATTTTTATATTGAGGAAGGTATTATACTTGGATGTGCAAGTATACCTGAGGAAACTGAAATTTAGAGAAGGTGAATTGCTTGCCTAGAAACACATAGCTAGTAAGAAGAGGGAGTCACACTCCTGGTTGTTGAATTTCAAGCCTAAGCTACCTACTCTTTATTAGCTGTGATTAAGCTCACTACTCTTAAGATTCTGAATCAATAAGCTTGTCTAGTCTTTTAGCACAGTGGCTAAGCTGTCTGGGTTCAGAACCTAGCTCGACCACCACATGTGTGACCTCAAGAAAGTTGTTTTACTTTGTTGGACCTTAGATTTCTCAGTATAAAATGAAGATAATAGAATTCAGTTCCTAGGGATCTCATTAATATTAAATGAATTAATATGTAGGATGTGCTTAGAACAAATCATGCCTAGCCCATTGTAGCTGATATTGCTATCATAGGATGACTATTACTAATTATCAAATACCATGAACCCTACAAGTAAGAACTAAACAAAACCTTATAAATAAAATTTCTTTTAACTTGAAGTATTAAAATTCAAACTTTTAAGTTAAGATGAGCAAACTTAAGTGTTAGCTGCTCAGTGGTTTCTCTTTGCAACCCCATGGACTGTAGCCTTCCAGGCATCTCTGCCCAAGGGATTCTCCAGGCAAGAATACTGGAGTGGGTTGCTATTCCATTCTCCAGGGGATCTTCCAGACCAGATACCGAACCTGGGTCTCCTGCATTATAGGCAGATTCTTTACCTGCTGAGCCACCAGCGATTTAAACACTTCAAAACAGATTGGCGTGGGTGGAGAGAACTGTAAAACAGCAAGAAAAAATGAAAAGGAGAGAACACACAGACATGAAGAAAGAGACAGTCAGAGAACTATATAGCAGCTGCCAGGTTAGAGACAGTGATAAACCCAAAGACGAAGACAAAAGTACAATTTAAGAGACTGCTCATCAAGCAAGATAATTAACTTGTGATTTCAAGTGAACTGTTACTTTAAACAAGATTGCATTTTCATAATTCTAGGTAGACATCAAAATATTCTCTCTTTGTACGATTCGCATGGAGGCCGATATGAAACTTTACAAAAAACAGCTGTCGCCATATCCCTGGGAATCAGAATTTAAAAAAATGATAGGCCCTAAATGAACAAAACATAGGAAAATGTATACTTTATCAGTGTTTTCTTTACTCAATAAACTATTCCCATCTTGGGGTTTACAAATTACAGAGACACATGGTTTCATAACATAGTCCTCATTTATTTAAAAATAAACTTTATTTTTTCTTTATCTGTAAAGAGGAAAGTGCTAATGAGTTACTATGTGTAAGAGTAGAATATTTAAGGGAAGGAAAAGGATGACACAAATGTTAGCTTTATTTTCAGATTTGATGCTTAGGACACTGAAAATTGTCCTCCTTTTTGGGAAAATTATAAATTCTTTCCATTTTCAAAATTATAATAATCCTGCAATATATGGCCAGATTGCCTGGCTTTGAATCCCAACTTCACCACTTACTATATGGCTGACTTTGGACAATTTATTTGACCTTTCTGTAGTCTTTAATGCTCAAAATTCTCCAAGCCAGGCTTCAACAATACATGAACTATGAACTTCCATATGTTC
Source organism: Bubalus bubalis (assembly GCF_019923935.1). Lineage (NCBI taxonomy): Eukaryota > Metazoa > Chordata > Mammalia > Artiodactyla > Bovidae > Bubalus > Bubalus bubalis. Next base: position 138,937,635 of record NC_059157.1, on the reverse strand, counting down.
AAGTTGGTTTTAGAAAAGGCAGAGGAACCAAAGGTCAAATTGCCAACATCTGCTGGATCATTGAAAAAGCAAAAGAGTTCCATAAAAACATCTATTTCTGCTTTATTGACTATGCCAAAGCCTTTGACTTTGTGGATCACAAGAAACTGTGGAAAATTCTGAAAGAGATGGGAATACCAGACCACCTGACCTGCCTCTTGAGAAATTTGTATGCAGGTTAGGAAGCAACAGTTAGAACCGGACATGGAACAACAGACTGGTTCCAAACAGAAAAAGGAGTACGTCAAGGCTGTATATTGTCACCCTGCTTATTTAACTTATATGCAAAGTACATCATGAAAAACGCTCAACTGGAAGAAACACAAGCTGGAATCAAGATTTCTGGGAGAAATATCAATAACCTCAGATATGTAGATGACACCACCCTTATGGCAGAAAGTGAAGAAGAACTAAAGAGCCTCTTGATGAAAGTGAAAGAGGAGAGTGAAAAAGTTGGCTTAAAGCTCAACATTCAGAAAACTAAGATCATGGCATCCAGTCCCATCACTTCATGGCAAATAGATGGCGAAACAGTGAAAACAGTGGCAGACTTTATTTTTGGGGGCTCCAAAATCACTGCAGATGGTGACTGCAGCCATGAAATAAAAAGACGCTTGCTCCTTGGAAGGAAAGTTATGACCAACCTAGACAGCATATTCAAAAGCAGAGACATTACTTTGCCAACAAAGGTCTGGCTAGTCAAGGCTATTGTTTTTCCAGCAGTCATATATGGATGTGAAATTTAGACTATAAAGAAAGCTGAGTGCTGAAGAATTGATGCTTTTGAACTGTGGTGTTGGGGAATGCCTTTGAAAGTCCCTTGGACTGCAAGGAGATCCAACTAGTCCATTCTAAAGGAGATCAGTCCTGGGTGTTCTTTGGAAGGAAAGATGCTAAAGATGAAACTCCAGTACTTTGGCCACCTCATGCAAAGAGTTGACTCATTGGAAAAGACTCTGATGCTTGGAGGCATTGGGGGCAGGAGGAGAAGGGTACGACAGAGGATGAGATGGCTGGATGGCATCACTGACTCGATGGACATGAGTTTGGGTTAACTCTGGGAGTTGGTGATGGACAGGGAGGCCTGGCGTGCTGCAATTCATAGGGTCACAAAGAGTCGGACATGAGTGAGTGACTGAACTGAACTGAAGGAGTATATAGGCTCTATAAAATAAGTCAGATTCATTTTATTTTGATATATGGCAAAACCAATACAATATTGTAAAGTTAAATAAAATAAAATTTTAAAAAATGAAATAAGTCAGAAAGAGAAAGACAAATATTGCTCATGTGTGGGAAAAAAAGATACAAAAGAAGTTATTTGCAAAACAGAAATGGACTCATCGACTCAGAAAACAATTTTATGGTTACTAGCGGGGAAGTATTGGAGAAGGCAATGGCACCCCCTCCAGTACTCTTGCCTGGAGAATCCCATGGATAGAGGAGCCTGGAGGGCTGCAGTCCATGGGGTCGCTGAGTGTTGGCCATGGCTGAACGACTTCACTTTCACTTTTCACTTTCATGCATTGGAGTGGGAAATGGCAACCCACTCCAGTGTTCTTGCCTGGAGAATTCCAGGGACGGGGGAGCCTGGTGGGCTGCGGTCTATGGGGTCACATAGAGTTGGACACAATTGAAGTGACTTAGTGGCAACAGCAGCAGCAAGAAAGTAGAGGGTGGAGGAATACATTTGAATTTGGGGATTGACGTGTACATACTGTTATATTTAAAATAAGTAACCATCAGGGACCTACTGTATAGCACAAGGAACAATGCTCAATACTCTGTAATAACCTACATGAGAAAATAATTTGAAAAAAATATATACCACGTATATGTCTAACTGAATCACTTTGCTGTATACCTGAAAGTGACACAAATCAATCAACTATGTGCCAATAGAAAATTAACATATATACACACACATTAAAGAGGAGAGTGAAAAAACTGGCTTAAAATTCAACATTCAGAAAACGAAGACCATGGCATCTGGTCCCATCACTTCACGGCAAATAGATGGGGAAACAAAGGAAACAGTAACAGACTATTTTGGGGGGCTCCACAATCACTGCAGATGTTGACTGTAGCCATGAAATTAAAAGACACTTTCACCTTGGAAGAAAAGCTATTGCAAACCTAGACAGCATATTAAGAAGCAGAGACATTGCTTTCCCAACAAGGGTCCATACTGTCAAAGCTATGGTTTTTCTAGTATTTATGTATGGATGTGAGGGTTGGACTAAAAAGAAAGCTGAGCACTGAAGAACTGATGCTTTTGAAGTGTGGTGTTGGAGAACACTCTTGAGAGTCCTTTGGACTGTAAGGAGGTCCAACCAGTCCATCCTAAAGAAAATCAGTCCTGAATATTCATTGGAAGGTCTGATGCTGAAGCTCGAATACTTTGGCCATCTGATGAGAAAAGCCAACTCAATAGAGAAGACCTAATGCTGGGAAGGATTGAAGGTGCTAGAAGCAGGGGATGACAGAGGACAAAATAATTGGATGGCATCACTGACTTAGTGGACATGAGTTTGCGCAAACTTCAGGAGATGAAGGACTGGAAGCCTGGCGCAGTCCATTGGGTCACAAGAGTCAGACGCAACTGAATGGCTGAATGAGAAATACATTAAATAGTATATAGGCTCTTGAGTAAACAGGCTCTCACTTCCTAGGTGGCTCAGTGGTAAATTACCTCCTGCCAAGCAGGAGATACATGTTCAATCACTGGGTTGGGAAGATCCCCTGGAGGAGAAAATGGCAACCCATTCCAGTAGTCTTGCCTGGGAAATCCCATGGACAGAGGAGCCTGGCAGACTACAGTCCATGGGGTCTTAAAAGAGCTGGACATGATTTCGCAACTAAACAGGCAGCAGCAAATAGGCTCTTGTCACATGCTGTGGTAATTGTTCTGCAGCAGATAGAAGTGTGTATAGGTTGCTGCTCATAATGAGTAATGAGAACCCATTTACTCTGTGAATGAAAGATGCCTTTCTAGAGAATGGAATCTGTGAACTAGATCCTGAGAAAATGTGGTTTAACCTGAGAAGAGAGTGGGGAGGGTATCAAAATTTGAGGGTACAGCACGTTCCCAGGATGCATGGGTGCTAAGTCACTTCAGTCATGTCCAACTCTGTGACCCTATGGACCATAGCCTGCCAGGCTCCTCTGTCCAGGGGATTCTCCAGACAAGAATACTGGAGCAGATTGCCATTTCCTTCTCCAGGTAATCTTCCCCACCAAGGAATCGAACCTGTGTCGCTTATGTCTCCTATATTGGTGGACGGATTCTTTACCACTAGGGCCACCTGGGAAGCCCAGGATACTTTGAGAAAATTCAAATTGCATAATTTTGCTGGAGAAAAATGTGGGAGTTGGCTGAAGAGAGTGCAACTGTTGGTAGAAGATAAAGAGAAAAGTGAGCAGGGGTAAGATCAGAAATGTCTGTTATAGGTGTTAAGTAGGTTAGACTGCCAGGCATTTTCAGAATAACCACATGGTAAGAATGAAGCTGTGGAAGACTACTCTTTGCTTCCTTTTACAACATAGGGAAGAGATGGAAGGAAGGAAGTTTCTGGCAACCCCTTTGGAAGCACTTCCTAAAATCCAATCAGGAAGTCAGAGTAGCCACCAGAAAATGGCCCATCAGTGGGGAAAGAAAGAAGTGGATGCGTTCTACTCAGGTGGAATCTGAGTAGATATTTCCTCACTTCCGTAAATATGAATACAGGCCTTCCTCAAATGATTGTTTCATATCCTTTTTCAGTTTATTTCGTAAGTATAAATCTGGATGTTATAATTTGTTTTGCCCAATAAGAACTTAAAATATTCATGCTTGATGGCCTCCACATAAGCATTGTTCATGCCCAATTCCACAACTATTATATAGATTATTTCTGCTCAGAATTTATTGTTAAGTCCGTGGTTCTGGTACCAAGAGAAGAATAGCAAAATAAATATACCATTTCTTTTTACCCTGGTCCACAAGCAACAGACAGTTTTCTTCGTGTGATTCATCTCATTTAGTAAAGAGCTTCAACATTTGAGGGTCTGGTATTACACCATAACAGAATAAAGGTAGCAAGAGGTACTGTTTCTCTATAAAAGGAGAAAGGTTTTGCATTCTTTTTATTACAAACAACCTTGACTTCAGTTTACTCTTCATTTTCTATCCATTGACCATTATATAGGGTTCTTATTATACTTTCTGATACTGCATTGCTAAGAAAAATCAAATTACTTAAGTAGCATGCTTCGTTTTTATAGATGAAAAGTTTATTAGTCAAAAATATATAAACTTTTTCACACACTGCATTGGCTGATAGTTTAAATGAAAAAACAAAATCTTGTTCCGTTATGTTGTAACACTAGGAAGACAGGATTTCAGAGTTATTTTTTTCTTTATTTAGCGTTAACGAATTTTTTCAACTTTTGCTGAACAAAAACAATTTAAATAAGACAGCAGAGAGTTGTATTGTAAATTATCTGGAGACTTTTTAAAATGCCTAATAAATAAACATGTTTACAACAGATAGAGATATTCATAAAACAATTCTACCATTAATATAAAAAAGCTTTGAGTTATTTTAAAAAACAAAATAAAATTGAGTTTACAGCTTTTTATTGATTTCCTGTCAAAACTGACTACATACAAGAGCTAGTTGAGAGAATGAGTTTGAAGCTTTAGAAAAGGGATTTAAAGGAATTAATCTTTACTGACATTAAAATTCTGACTTTAAAATATTTCTCATTTACTGGAAAGATGTCACAAATTTTTTATATATATATTCATTTTACCTGAACACATGAGTGTCAATAGGGTTTTTTTATGTATAATATATACTATATATACAAAATATCTGCATTTCAATTAATATATCATCTATATAAGGCTTCCCAGGTGGTGCTAGTGGTAAACAATTTGCTGCCAATGCAGCCATAGATGTTGGTTCGATCCCTAGGTTGGGAAGATTCCCTGGGGTAGGGCATGGCAACCCACTCCAATATTCTTACCTAGAAAAACCCATGGACAGATGGGCCTGGTGGGCTATAGTCCATAGGGTTGCAGAATCAGACATGACTGAAGCCACTTAGACAGCACGCACATCATCTGTACAATCTATAAGAAAGTGACTCATTTAAACTCCTGTTTCTCTCTTAGAGCAGCCTAAGCACTAATGATATATAGGAAGAAAGAGGTAGCAGAATCTCTTTGCCTACAGAAAACCTCAGATGGCACCCCTTTGGAGCTTATCAGAGCCCATTCAGGTTTATCCTGAGGGGTTACTTGATGCACTGCCTAATTCTCCTTCTTTCTAGGGGCTGAATGCACAGCTTCAACAAGACACCCAACTCCTGCTGACTTAAGAAGAGTGTTATTTTAATGATGATTCTAATGAGCTTTAGTGTTGCTGGGAGCCAAATGTATCCTTAAGTCCAAGAGAAAATGCTGCAATCAGAGTGAAGTATAATGTGGCTTAGATTATTATTTGATAAGTTGGCCTTTTAATTTTTCCCTACTTCTGTACTCATTTATTGCCTACTGTTCCAAAGTGAATAATTGCCATGCATCTTTATGAAGATATCTTAGCAACGGAAGCAAGTGAATGCACTGAAAGGACAGGACTGCCTCAGAATGTTTATCCTGACACATTAATCAATGAAACTGTGCCTTTGATCTCAGGACCTGAATTCATTTCTAGTGTTTGATTTTGCCTCCAGCAGCCATTACAAGCTACTTTTTTATTAAGTGACTTCAGCCTCAGCAGATGGTTTGTAACCACTGCTAAGCCCATCTTTGCACTGCATTGTCATGAGAAGTTCATTAAGGGAACATCTAATAAAAGAAACTTCAGTTAGACAATTTGATATGATGATGCCATGACAATCCTTAGAGTTGGTGGACACTGTGAGTGAACTTTGGTTTTAATAGAATTTGATGTGATCTGGTCTGAAATGGTTATGTTTATCTTCTGCGAGACTTTATGGTTGAAAGATTTATGGAAAAGAATAAAGGTAAATAGTTTTCATTTTTAAGCTGTAAAAATCTCTTAAGGGAAGTACATTCACTTGATATTGCTCATCCATTTTCACACACAAGGAGGTTTTTCCTGCCAGGTAAGACGGGGTGAGGTAGAAAACTAGAGGTCTTGGTCCCCGATTTTGATGCAACAGCTCTTAACCAGTCACTCCCTAAGTGATTAGGGTATGCTCCATAGTAAGTAGCACATTTTCCATGGCACCACAGTATACAAAATATACTAACACAGTATGCACAGTATACTAACATACACAGGATGTTAAAAACTGAAAAAAAGTGTTTCACAGAATAATATCTTTTGTAACAGACAGTGGACTCTACTTTCTGCTTTATTTCATTGAAAAGAGATGCTAGTCACAAATCACTAAATTGATTTCACCATCCATGAATGGGTCACAGTTTGTAAAATTCTGCTCTAGACCACATATTACGCAACTTAGAATAGAGGGAGGCATAAAATATATTTCTCAAAGATCCTCCCAACTGTAAAAGTCTATGACTCCCACTAGAAAATGTATTAGATGTGATCCTCATGGGGTAGATTCAAATCAATGAATATCCTAAATAGGTCAATGGATGCATCACTTGCCTGGATGATCTCATTCAGTATGAGGCTCTGTCTGATGAAGATTATTTCTAAAAGAAGTGTTAAAATATATGAATTAAAATAAAATAAATAAAATATATGAATTTTTTAAAGAAAATAATTACCAAAATATGCTTATAAAAATATCTGAAACTTTACTGTTATGTATAATATGAATTATGATTAGTAAACTGAATGTGAAAAACTTTTCTTGAGTCACTGATACAAAATAATTATCTAGTTGCAGAGCTAAATTGAGGGTAATTTATATAATGAGATTTACTTTTCATACCGCTGTCATTTTCTGTGTCCCCAGGAGAGACCAGGCTTGCATGGGAATTTCTGGAGAAGGCAATGGCACCCCACTCCAGTACTCTTGCTTGGAATCCCATGGACAAAGTAGCCTGGAAGGCTGCAGTCCATGCGGCGGTCACGAAGAGTCGGACACAACTGAGCGGCTTCACTTTCACTTTTCACTTTCATGCATTGGAGAAGGAAATGGCAACTCACTCCAGTGTTCTTGCCTGAAGAATCCCAGGGACGGAGAGCCTGGTGGGCTGCCGTCTATGGGGTCACACAGAGTAGGACACGACTGAAGCGACTTAGCAGCAGCAGCAGCAGCATGGGAATTTCACTGGGACAGAGACCATCATGTCTTTTAGCCCTGTTGACCACTTTTTTCCCCAAACCAAGGCATACCCCATATTCCAGGCCCAGTTCCATGGCATTCATCAGGTATTTGTTGAGTGTATCAATGTAAATGAATAGGTGAATGGGTGGATGGATAAGGCTTTTTTTTTTAAGGCTTGCTCTAGGTAGTTTGGAAATAACAACATTGTCTTTTTATCTCTGGTTTTACCTTCTTTTAGTCCTTCCTGGACTTAATTCCCTTAGAAAATGCACCCATTCTGATCTCCTGCTTCACCTAGACTACTTTGTTATGAGGGACTTCTTGCCTGACCAAGTTCCTAACTATCTTTTTGTATTTTCCTCACAAAACTAACCTGCCTGTTATCTTGTTCTTCAGATCATTTAGTTACACACTAACTAGTGCTCACTATTTGGTTCTTTAGTCCCTTTAGTTACACATTAATTAATTCACTTTAAAGAATGAACAAGTCTCACTAAAACCTTATAGTATAGCTTTCAGAAGAATTTACATCTCACTCATCTCTCTTCTGGGAGAAGGCATCCTATTGGATGGTGTAATTAACACTGTCAGAAAGACATGGGAAAGTTAAGAGATCATATTTTGTCAGTATCTCACAAATAACCTCGTATAGTTTATTTTCAACTTTCCTCAGAAAATACTGACACTATGCTGGGGACAGAGATTAATGAGAAATCCTGAAACTATTGAACTGTTCATGTATATATATATATATATATATATATATATATACACACACACATATATATATACACACATACACATATACATACACACACACACACAGACACACACACATATTCCTTTCTATGGTCCAGGGGAGTTTTGTCAAACTGTGGTTGTGGATTTTGGGGTGCTTCTAAAAAGTGTCAGTCTCTGAGTCATAGTCTAGACCTGTTAAATAAGAATTTCTGAATATAGTAACCAGAAATCTTTATTTTAAACTATCTCAAGTGGTACCCATGCATGTTAAATTGAAGACCCAAATTTGAAACTTTTATTTTTCATGTTTAAAAATATCTATGATAACTTGTTTGAAGATAAGTTTCAATGTCCCCTTATCCAGATGATCCAAATGTCATTTATTTTTCTTCTTGCATTATAAATCAGCTTTGGGACCATGTGGTATGAAAGCACAGTTTAGTTAATAGGAATGTATGGTGAATTCTAGATTACTTATCAAGGCTTATCAAAAGTCTACCTACATAATAGGCAGAGCAAGCTTTTATTTTATCACAAATTATTTGCTTAGGAAAGAAAAAAGATATTAAATGAGAGGATAGAAGTAGGTGATCTTTTAATCTTGTTTCAGCTCTAGAAAAAAAGAATCTTTCATTATCCCACACATTATTTAAAAGTTAAATCCACTAAAGAATAAACACAACAGAACTAAATATTTTATTTTTATCTCTATGCAAATATATTATGGAAATTCTAGACCTTTAGATTTTCCATTTGAGTTTCTCTTCTAGCAAGGGTAAGGGAATTAAATTTATTCTTTTAAGTGAATAGTGTTGAATGCCTACTATATAGCAGGAACAATGTTAAGATCTAGAGATGGAGAAGAAACAAAGACTTCATACCTGCTCTCATGGAGCTTTTGATAATTCTAGGATATAATTAGTTTTGAAGTTAATTTTGAATGATATTGAAGTACAGTTGCAATAAGTATGGGAGTGGTAGACCAGGCCGCCCTTAGGGGTCAAGGAAGGCTGCCTTGAGGAACAACATTTCATCACAGTCCTGAAGAATGAACAAGAGGTAGATGACCAGGAAGAGGGTAAGGTAGAGTATTTCTGGCAGAAAGAGCATCAGTGAAGAGCCTATCCTTTCATTTGTAAATGATTTTTTTTTTTTTTTTGAGGATTCCTATGAGGCACAACACATATTTTGTAAGTAAACTTTATAGTTTTAGTTGTACATAATCAATTCCTTACTTTCTACTTCCAAATTTGTCAGTTGACCAAACTCTTAAGGTTAAATACAAATATGTAAGAATTTATAATAATAATGATGATGTGTTTAGGGTGCTTGCTGTGTGCTAATTACTGCTCTTAGTATATTTATGAATTACTTTATTCCATCTTTACAACAAGTCAATGGGATTTTCAAAGGCAAAACACACTGTGTACATTTTATGTAATTATTTATAGAGATTATTAGAGAAGGCCTTGAGATAGTAGAGAATTTTAAAAGCAAGAAAATATGTTTATTACTGCTAGGAAAATTATAAAATAATTTTGTATCATCTCTGCAATATGGTAGTCACTCACCTTGACTTATTCTTCTCTCTGCATATCCATTTAATCATTTTAACAGAATGGAAAAGTGGCCTGTATTAAGTACCAGGCAGGCATTGGCGCTGAGTAGGAGGCTACTATAACTCGATGGACATCATGAGTATATGCTGGGCAAAAATGAGCCCTTGTGGACCTGAATTAGGTATTTAATTATTAGAGTCTTTCATATTTTTCAGAAATCTGTTGTAAAATGTTACATTTCTTAGAATGAAGAAATACCTGAAGCCATGGCACCTCTAAGGGATTAGTAAAATAACAGAATTGAAAAATTGCTCCAAAATTAGTATTTACAGACTGGATTGGTAGCCTTTTCGGTCTCAGTAGTAAGCTCTGTGATAGCTTTGTGAATGCCGTCACCCTGTACAAGCTTTACTTTTTTATCCTTGTAAGTGGCCTTAGACTCAATATTCACATATTGAGCCATGAGAAACAATACTAAGGAAAGTTTCCTTGTTTAGGCACGATGGCCACATCAAATCCAGGGTCTGACAAATCTAGCACCAATGCAACCTTCACAAGCTTCTCTGCACCTCCCTTTCTTCATCAGTACAATATTATAATATTATCACTATCATTGATAATATTAATACGTATCATAAGATTTTTGTGAAGATCCATTCATTCATTCATTTATTCATTCAACACATTTTTAAGAGCACCTACTATATGTCAGGGACTATGGCTCTTTTCAGTGGAGGAAAGAAAGACAGTAAATAAACAAACAAAAAAATAATAGAATATGGAGAAAATTAACTTGAGAGGGACAGGACTATTTTAAATAGTATACGTAGGGAAGATATCACTAATAAAATGGCATTTGGGCAGAGACCTAAAAGAAATTAGTAAATAAGTCTTACAGGGGTGGAGGGAGTGGGATCATAGTGGTGGAAGGAGGAGCAGAGGCAGAGTCCTTGACATGAGCATTTGTGACGTATTCATAGAACTGCAAGGAGGCCATCATGGCTAGAGCTGTGTGAGCAAGGGGGAGAATTTTACAGAGATAAGTTCAGAAAGATATCAGGATAAGAGCATTTAAGAGCCTTGTAGAACATTGTAAGGCTTTTATACCTGTCTTTTACCATATATTATCACATTTAAGACTGTGTTACTTTCATCATTATTACATATGTGCTGTGCTGTACTCAGTTCCATGCAACTCTTTGCAGCCCCGTGGATGGTAGCCCACCAGGCTCCTCTGTCCTTGGAATTCTCCAGGCAGGAATACTGGAGTGGGTTGCCAGGGGATCTTTCTGACCCAGGGATTGAACCCATTGTCTCTTACATCTCTTTCATTACCAGGCAGATTCTTTACTACTGAGCCACCTGGGAAGCCATATATTATTCCATATATGACTAAGAAAAAAACAAACCTTCCATGTAAACAGTAGTATAGTTTTCCAATTAAATATTTTTATTTTCTATTTATTGAAAGAGTTCATTTAGCTTTATTTAGACAAAGATTCATCTTTTTGCCATTCTGGCCTGCCACTGGGTCTTGTTGCAAACACAATAGCTTCTAATTTCAACATTGAATCATAATAGAGACTTATTGAAGATGTAAACTCAAGATATGTAGTCCTAATGGTACCTATAATTCAATTGAAGTGATGAAGCTGTGAGCCGCTATGACCAGGTTTATTCATGAATAAGCTACAAGTGCTACATCACACGGAGAAGGCAATGGCACCCCACTCCAGTACTTTTGCCTGGAAAATCCCATGGACAGAGGAGCCTGGTAGGGCTGCAGTCTATGGGGTCGCAAAGAGTCTGAAAGGACTGAGCAACTTCACTGTCACTTTTCACTTTCATGCACTGGAGAAGGAAATGGCAACCCACTCCACTGTTCTTGCCTGGAGAATCCCAGGGACGGGGGAGCCTGGTGGGCAGCCGTCTATGGGGTTGCACAGAGTCGGACACGACTGAAGCGACTTAGCAGCAGCAGCAGCTGCTGCATCACAACTGCCAGATGGTTGACAGCAAACATCATACAACTTTTGATTTCATAGATAAAACTGTGTTAGCTGCTCAGTCGTGTCCGACTTTTGGTGATTCCATAGATATAGCCCGTCAGGCTCATCTGTTTATGGGATTCTCCAGGCAAGAAAACTGGAGTTTTCCATTTCCTTCTCCAGAAGATCTTCCCGACCCAGGGATCAAACCTGGGTCTCCCACATTGCAGACAGATTTTTTTTATTATCTGAGCCACAAGGAAAGCCCCTATATATTAAAAAGTAAGTTTTATTATTATCAGTTAAATATTGGTCTAAATGCAATAGAAGTTCAGAGGAAAGGTTATTGAGAAAAGGGGTAATAATTTGTTTCCAGAATCATTCTTGCACCCACAAAGAGAACAGACTGACTGAAATGAGCAAAGGTGGAGGCAGAGAGTGGGCAGAAAGTTTAATTACAGGGATTCAGAGAGATGGTAGTGATTTGACTTCACATGGGAGTTCAGAAATAGTATGACGTGGTTAGGTTCTCCTGTATTTTGAAGGTTGAATTGACAAAGTTGTTGATAATTGGATACGGGGGGAATGAGAAAGATAAAGAATAACTCTTGGGTTTTGTCTTTCAATTGGGAATACTGTGGGCAGTCGGTTTAAGGTCCATAGAGAAGGTCAGGAGTCTGATTTTAGACATGATACATTTGAAAATTATTACTCACTCAAATAGAAATGTTGAGCAGGGAGTTAGAAAATGGGTCTGAATTTTGGAGAAGTATAGTCTAGAGATACAAAAATGACTCCATCCTAGAATAGATGCTGTTTAATACCATGAAACAGGGTAGCATCACCTAGGGCAGTGTTTCTCAATATTTTTGGTACTATCCACACTTAAAATAACATTTTATGTCAGGAAGGAACACAGACCTAAGCACTAGAAAAAGATGTATTGCTCCATGGTAACTATTTTACTATGTGTGATACATTTTGTTTTTCTTGTCTCCTTTTCTATTTTTGTTCAAAAACCACAAGTTGCTACATGCCTCTAACCTTGAAAAACAATGGCCTACAATGAGAATGAGAATAGACAACATGTGAGTTCCAGGGGCTGAACCTTGTAGTTCTTCAGCATTCAAAAGTCTAATTCATATAGTATATGCAAAGATTTTCAACAATGCCTAACTCAAAATTTTAAGTTTTTAAACAAGTTTTATTATTAAAATTATTCCCTCCTCCAAACATTTTTTGATTTATTTATCACTCTTACAGTTAGAGGGCTCAGGCTAAGTGTGTGTGTGTCAGTCACTCAGTCGTGTCTGACTCTTTGCGACCGTATGGATTCTAGTCCACCAGGCTCCTCTGTCGATGGAATTCTCCAGGCTAGAGTACTGGAGTGGGTGTCATTCCCCTCTCCAGGGGATCTTCCAGACCCAGGGATAGAACTCAGGTCTCCTGCATTACAGGCAGATTCTTTATTGTCTGAGCCAGTAAGGAAGCCCTCAGGCTATAGTATATAGAAAAAGAAATAGGTCATATGTTCGTTTTCTATGGTGTATAAGGTCTAATCACAAATTTGGTAAGTTAAACAGCATACGTTTATTATTTCGGTTTTGATGACTTAGAAATCTGAGTACAGTTTAGCTGAGTTTTCTCTTTCAGGATCCCCAGCTAAATTCTAGGTGTTTGCCAGGACTGTAGTCTCATCAGAAGCTCATCTGGGGAAATATCCAATTGATAGATTCTCAAGGTGTGGGCAGTATTCATTTCTTTAGAATTGTAGGACTGAAATCCTCAGTTGTGGGCTATCTGATGGGGGTAGACCCTCAATCCAGTCTCCACTCCTGGATGCCACTCCTGTTTCTATTCCTTGACCCTCTCCACAGACAGTTCAGAGCATATGTCTTACTTGTTCAAGCATAGCAGGTAAATTTTTTAAGCTCGAGTCCACTAAGAGGACTTCCTTCGTGGCTCAGATGGTAAAGAATCTGCCCACAATGCAGGAGACCTGGGTTTGATCCCTGGATTGCGAAGATCCCCTGGAGGAGGGCATGGCAACCCACGCCAGTATTCTTGCCTGAAGAATCCCGTGGACAGAGAGCTGTGGTAGGCTGGGGTTGCAAAGAGCGACTAGGTACACAGTCTGCTAAGATGGACTCATATAATGTAGCACAGTCAGGAGAAGGACAACACACTATCTTTGCCAAACACCATAATATAATCAAGGAGTGGCTATCACTTTGTTCATACTCTGTTGGTGAAAAGCAAGTGATTTGTTATGCCCTTAAGGGGGAAGGATTATAAAAGGACCTTATCGGAGATCACCTTAAGTTGTGTCCTCCTGCCCTTGTCCTTTTCATTCAGGTATTCCTCGCAACCTGAAACTTGTAAAAAAGAGTGAAATCACTGGTTCTCACCTTGGTTACAAAATAGGAGAGCACAAACTAAGGGTCAGGAAGACATGAGCTCTACTGAGTACTTTCACTCTTCTCTGATGAATATGACAATATAATTACCCTATCAAAACCCTTGTTTTCCATCTTTAAGAGGATGATGGTAGTGCCTTTCCTGCATCTTTTCTCACAGGATTCTCATGAGTATGATATGAAATAATTTATGTAAAATTGAATTTTGAGCTATGCAGTAGTGACAATATAAAAATGATAAGGTGACAGTATTCTATGTGGTGATGATTATACTTTAATTCTCTGAACTCTCATTAGGCACCTGAGCAGATACAGCAATATTATCAATGACCTGTGGCAGTTCACCTTGCTGTAAACCTTATCCATAGCAAGCTCTCAAATATTTATTGAGTGAATAAAGTATGTTTTTCTCTTTTTGGTTTATAACTAGTTTTGTCTATCCTGGGAGCCGTAGATAAGTTTTACCTTCTTTTATAAAGTGTGTTTGATTTTTAAAGCAAACCACAAGTGTTGCACAGTTTGTACTAAAGGACTACTTTATTGCTTTTTTTTATTACCTAAAAAATGCAACAAAAGTTTAAAATTAATAACAGTCAGTAACAGGGAATAGGGATAATAAAAGTTATGTTTCTTGCTTCAGAAGCAACTCACTTTCCATTTGCTTATTAAAATATGAGAAAACTTTCTGGTGGTTTATCAGGGGAGTAGAAAAAAGAGAGAATTTTTTAAACTTAAAGCTTAAATTTGCTACTCAGCATCTTTCAGTCGAGAACAAAATTGGGAATTTGCCTGATTTGGATGGTTCCTCAATCCAGAAGACCCACAGTCATTTTTGGGAGGAGAAAGCAACAATGAAACATTAGGGGAGAAACAGATTAGAGCAGAGCAAATCTAGATACCATGACTATTTCATGGGATCGTGTCAGTTGGTCAAAGTGGTAAGCTTAAATGACCATTCTACAAAATCTTATATAATATACAGAGCTGAGTCCCCAGGAGAGAAAGATATTTTTCTTTGCAAGACAGTATCCCTTTTGTATTTGTTTAAATTTTTAAAGTTTCATCAAATACATCTTCCACTGCTCATCACTTAATAGCATCTTGTCAATAATTCCCATTTATGCCTGTCACTGATCTATCTAGTGCTGAGTTTTATGCCCTTTTAGCATCTCAATCAATCTCCTGAAAATGATATTAACACAATCCAGGCTCGCCTTTCACCATCCACTACTTCCAAATAAATAGTCTTCTTTCAATTGAAATTCATTTCAGTAAAAGCCAATTTCTAACCTTTCAAGCTAGCTCTTGCTCAGTCCACTTTCCCTTCTTTATCACCACAAGGACAAGAGCATCCACATGCAGCATGTGCTATGGGCCCACAGTGCACAAACATGTATCTGAACTATTTATCTTTCATTCAGGGAAGAATTCTGGTGCATTTATGAAACTTTTCTGCCTTGGAGCCTCCCCTGGTGGCTGAGTGGTAAAGATTCTGCCTGCCAATGCAGGAGATGCTGGAGATGCAGGTTCAAAACTGGGTCAAGAAGATCCCCTGGAGGAGGGCATGGCAACTACTCCAGTATTCTTGCCTGGAGAATCCCATGGACAGAGGAGCCTGGTAGGCTACAGTCCATAGGGTCGCAAAGAGTTGGATACCACTGAGCATGCACGCAGAGTCTGCCTTGGAACATTGATTTAAAGTGCTTTGTGAAGCCCTACTGAACTGTACACTTCAAAATGGGGAAGATTGTGAAATTTCTGTTTTGTATACTTTGCCACAATTTGAGAAAATGAAAACTATGAATACAAAAATAAATAAATAAATAAAAGTGCCTTGTGAGATGAAGGCAGGATTATTCTGATATAATGTATTTGGCACATTTTTTTGATATTGCTGAGAAAGGATTTTTGTAATTACTTCCTCTTGCAAGCAAGAAGTGAAAGAGGGCAACAGATACAATAAACTCGGGCTCAGTGGAGATGAGGTTTCCCATTTAGTGGTAAAAGAAAGTATTTTTGAGTAGGTAATTCAGGTCAAAACATTGAAACCTTTGCCACTGATCTGAGGAGCTTAGATTCTACCCCAAAGAAATGGAATCACTGATAGTTTAGGGATTATGAGGAACTGTGAAAAAAAAAAATAAACAGATAATCTTTAGTGGTTTATCCTATGATTCAAATATCTTGAGGCCAGTGTTGCTTTGAAGATAGTTATTCTCATGCTGGTGTGAGGGGCTAAGGTTGAGTAGAATTAGAAGTGAGAAAGACAATGGATGTGAGAGAGGTAGCAGAGAAAAATGACCAGAGTTAGTGATAGATGTGACAAATGTATAAGATGTGGCTAGACTGTGAGTCCTAAGAAAAACAAAAATACAAAAACTTTTGTAGAAACTGTCTTAAAGGCGAGTTTTGGGAAATGGAAAAATAATGTGTTTATACCACAGGTCAATGTAAACTTTGCATGTATGCATAAGAAGACAGTATATAACAGAGGTGACTCTTCTTTTTATACTCTGTGGTTTTTGACTTTTTATTTTGCTTAAAGCTATGTGAGACTTTGAATTAGTCCAATATCTAAAGTGGTTTGAATAGTGGTTTGAATAGCACCCTTTCAAAATTCATGTGAGAGTTGGACCATAAAGAAGGCTGAGTGCAGAAGAATTGATGCTTTTGAATTGTGGTGCTGGAGAAGACTCTTGAGAGTCCCTTGGACAGCAAGGAGATCAAATCAATCAATCCTAAAGGAAATTAACCTTGAATATTCATTGGAATAATATTTCTGAACTCAACATTCAGAAAACTAAGATCATGGTATTTGGTCTCCCACTTCATGGCAAATAGATGGGGAAACAATGGAAACAGTGAGAATATTTTTTGGCACTCTGAAATCACTGCAGATGGTGACTGTAGCCATGAAATTAAAAGATGCTTGCTCCTTGGAAGAAAAGCTATGACCAACCTAAACAGCATATTGAAAAGCAGAGACATTACTTTGCCAACAAAGGTCTGTCTAGTCAAGGCTATGGTTTTTCCAGTAGTCATGTATGGATGTGAGAATTGGACTATAAAGAAAGCTGAGCCTGAGGAATTGATGCCTTTGAACTGTGTTATTGGAGAAGACTCTTAAGAGTCCCTTGGACTGCGAGGCGATCCAACCAGTCAATCCTAAAATAAATCACTCCTGAATATTCATTGGAAGGACTGATGCTGAACCTGAAACTGCAATACTTTGGCTACCTGATACAAAGAGCCGACTCATTATTAGAAAAGACCTGATGCTGGGAAAGATTGAAAGCAGCAGGAGAAGGGGGTGACAGAGGATGAGATGGTTGGATGGCATCACTGACTAGATGGACATGAGTTTGAGTTAGCTCCGGAGTTGGTGATGGACAGAGAAGCCTGGTGTGCTGCAGTCCATGGGGTTGCAAAGAGTCTGACATGACTGAGCAACTGAACTGAGCTGAACTGATTCATTGGAAGGACTGATGCTGAAGATGGAACTCCAATTCTTTGGCCACCTGATATGAAGAGCTGACTCATTAGAAAAGACCCTGATGCTGGGAAAGATTGAAGGCAGAAGGAGAAGGGGGTAACAGAGGATGAGATGGTTGGATGATACCACCTACTCAATGGACATGAGTTTGAGCAAACTCTGAGAGATAGTGAAGGACAGGGAAGCCTGGCATGCTGCAGTCCATGAGATCACAAAGAGTTGGACACAACTGAGCTTCTGAACAACAACATCAAAATTCATGTCCACCTAAAACCTCAAAATATGACCTTATTTGGAACTAGGATCTCTGCAGATGTAATTAGTTAAGATGAGTCATGCTAGATGAGGGTGGGCTTTATATCCAAGGACTGGCGTCCTTACAGGACAAGGAGAGAATACAGAGATGCACATGTAGGGGACAATGCCATGTGAAGACAGAGGCAGGCTTTGGTGTGAGGCAGCTGCAAGTCTAGGAATACCATGTACTGCTGAGAACCACCAGAAGCTAGGAAGAGGCAAGGGAAAATTCTTCCCTAGACTTCAGAGGAAGAATGGCCCTGATGACAGCTTGGTTTCAGACTTCAAGCCTCCAAAAATTGTGGCAGAATACAGTTCTCTCCTTTCAAGCCACTAAGTCTGTGGTAATTTGTTATAAACATTGTACTTAGTGCTTTGTTTGGATGAGTTTACAGAAATCTGTCATGGAGGGCTTATCATTATATGTTTTTTAAATGAGGAAACCAAGGATTTGAAGAAGTTTTGCCCTATGAACACAGTGGTAGTAACTCATGGAGACGGGATTCTTGTAATTAGAGTTTAACTCAGATCCACCAAGCAAATGCCCTCTCCTCCATTCCTTCAGCTTCAGAGCAACTCCCAGGAAATAAATATATTTCAAGATTTAAGGGTCTCTGAAAAAAACATTTTGTGTTGAGTGATCAGAATCAGGAATAGGTCCAGGGTTCCTGTCCCAGGAAATACATCTTATTCCTGTGCTTCAACTTCTTAGGTTTCTCTGGGCCTCTGAGGCTTTGGGGATTACTTCATTTTGTTTTCACCTTTCCCAATTCTCCAGTCTTTAGTAACTAAAGATTTTTATAATCTCTAATTTTTTTTTTTACAAGGGACATAAGTTCTGTGGGTGTTTTAAAATACACACACTTCATAAACTTGGAGTCTCAGTGAAGCAATATGCAAAATATTTAAGCTTTTTTAATGATTTCTTCTTAATTTATCATAATGTCTTTGATGGAATGCAAATCCACACTTTGGATTTTCTCCTGTTTATACAAGATGTATGCTAGCAAGTGAACTTTTTTCCTTTGGAAGGAGAAATATCACCAAGATTGAATAGAAAGCTTTAAAAATGTTTTTCATAGCCATGCTTATAGTATATACTGAAGGTAAATTCAATTTTTAAATTGCCGAGTTTCCCCCATTATATTGAACATATACATTATTGGATTTATAAATGGGTGAATTGATAATCTGATCACTTAAATTTTTATTTATTGCCAATCTCCATATTACTGTAAATGCTTTGGAAGTCTCATTTCTCATTTGCATGTCTCTTTTTTTCAAATACTTCATTTATGGGACTTAAAATTTCTGAGTGGGGCTGGAAGGCAAATTCTCTTCTATTTGTTGTCTACTCTGAATTGTTTTAATACTAGAAAAACACATTGGTTCAAAATACAATCAATGGTTACTGATTAAGGGCCTACTATTGGCCAGACACTATTCTAGGTATTGAAGATACATTGAACAGGAGAGTAAAATATGGTTGTATGCTTATGTATATGCATGCATTTGAGATTAATTTGATTAATTCTCTGGAAAATACTAAGATATAAAAGAACTAGTAAAACAAAGTTGTTTTAGGGAATATTTTGTACATAATATTAGTGACTTCTGTTTTAAACCGCCATAACTCATGCTTTGATTTTCTGACACAGTGGAATAGAATGTGAGCTACAAATTTCACCACGTGTAATTTAAAATTTTCTAGCAACCATGCTTGAAAAATGTATTAAAAAGAAATGAATATATTAAATATATTAAAACATATAGTAACTATATATTTTATTTAGCCCAATATATCCAAATACTATCATTTCAGCAAGTAATTAACATAAAAATTATTCATGAGATCATACTTTTTGCACCAAGCATTGGAATTCAATGTATATTTCACAAATACAATATCTCTCAATTTGGACTAGCCACATTTAAGGTGCTCAAAGCCGCATGTGGCTAGCGGTGACTGTAGGACACAATACCTATCTAATGCCTTGGATTTTTCCTTGCCTTTTTCGTTTAAAATGGGGACATCCTATCTTTTCTCCCCCGTCTTGTTCAACAGTCTACAAATGGAGAAGATGGGGGAGAAAAGCAAGGATTTACACTGTTATTTTCTTTGGTATTCCAATACAAGCACAAATTATAGGATGTATTAAAAGGACATTTAAAAAATATAAAGCTAAAAACGTTCCTAACTTCCTTAGAAAAATATTGTTTGGATAGTAGAAGTAGTTAATAAAATCTCTTGATATATTATTTTCTGAGAATAACTAGGTGAATGATATTTTTAGGTTTAGAAATTTAAAGGAATTTGGAAAATGCGTCAAAGCCATGATATGAACCTTGACAGATTCTTGGCCAGCAACCAAGGGATTTTTCTCGTTGGAGCAGCTCTGAAGAGGAATTTTATCATATAACCTGTAACTGTTTTCTTTCCAATATCTACTGTGTTGAGTCTCAGATGATATATTTTTTCTTTTTCTCTGGCAGAATTCAGTACTATTTTATGTATAATTTAGATTATATTATTACTAGATGGCTTAAAGGGAAAACAGTTTTTTTGCAATTCTTAGTTTCATTTTATTCTTGGTTAGTTAATAGATTTGATGAGTGTTATACAGTTGTTAATATTACAATGAAACCTGGCACTGAAATCTGGAGAATGAAAAGAGAAATGGAGTTACTTTGTAATTCTGTCTCTAATACTTTATAAAATCATAATTAAGGATAGATTATTTTCAATCTTAAATTTTTACTTCAGAAGTGCTCAAATGGTATGAAACTGTATGGACTTTGCATCTTGGGTCCCACTAGGATTATGAGTTTCCTCATTGTGAAATGGGAACCATACTACCTTCATTGTAGAACTGTTCAGTGGATTAAATGAAATAAATATGTGATATATGGCATTTTGGGCTCCCCCATTGGCTCAACTCTAAAGTATCCGCCTTAAGTTCAGGAGACACAGAAGATGCAGCTTCGATCCCTGGTTGGGGAAGATCCCCTGGAAGAGGGCATGGCAACCTACTCCAGTGTTCTTGCCTGGGAATCCCATAGACAGAGGAGCCTGGCAGGCTGCAGTCCTTAGGGTTGCAGAGAGTCGGCTATGACTGAAGCTGCTGAACAGGCATGAACACATGCAGCATTTAAGATTATCAAAGCATTGTGTGAATATTAATAAAGGTTAATTACTACTTCTCCCTTACCATAACCACAGCTTATGTTTTCTGTTAAAAACAACAGGAAAACAAAAACCAAGTTCTTTCCTCAATCTGAACAACAGGAGATGAAACATTTTTTTTTCCTTCTTAAGAAAACTGATTTTAAAAAAAGGACTTGGTTTTAAAGTACTCATCAAGAACAAAATCCTGTTCCTATGATTTATGTAGGCATATAAATTTTTAAGTGAAAAGTGCAAAATAACATGTATTTAGGTTCTTGGATCATGACTGATTACTTTAAGTAATCAAAACATCAAAAATGAAAATTTTAAAGATAAAAATACTGCTCTTTGTCAACATATTAATTAAAAGACAGCCACTGAGGAATTTACTCAATAAAAATCGTAAAAGAATAATCATTATAGTCAGAATAGCTGATGTATAATTTTTTCAAGAGAAATACAAACTAAATTATTGTTTGCATTTATTCTATTGCACACCTCCCATTTATCATTGGCGAGGACAGTATTTTAAACTAGTTAAGATAAAATATTGTCTGTCATTTAAATTGCTTTAAACCCTCTTCAGTAGGACCGTAAATGCCCCAGTAGGACATCTTAACATAACTAGATGTTTTCCGTCTTTTAATTACTATGACTAATTTTTTACAGCTCAGTTACAAACCCTTGAAAATAATGAATATGGTGACACAATCTTAATTATAATGGTGCAAATAGCACCACTCTAATACAGTGTGAGACTTACATTCAAAAGGAATTTCCCCGGAATTGAAGCTCTTCTGTTTGCTTTCCACATCACGTTTTAAACGAACACTGTGGTGCTTTAGCCATTACTTGGTTGCCTAGGATACACAGTTAATGTAGCCCTAAGATACTGCTACCAGTTAGGCTTTGAGGCCATGCCTGGAAGTGCTGCACGTAGCTGCTGCTTTAATAGATAAATTTAACAGAGACACTTTGGGAGAGATGCGTTTTGATTAATGAAATAACCAACTGTTTTTGAGTAGTTACATTGATAGTACTTATTTTTGTTTTGATTTAGTGTAATCTTCTGTGAGAAGCTAAAAGTCACTGTTTTTAAAACAAATGCAAAATTGATTCAGTGACGTAATTCTCAGGCCATTGTCCAAGAATATAATTATTTTTTTTGTTGTTACTGAAATACTGAAAAAGATAACTAGCTATTGACAGGGAGTCATTTCTATAAACTTTTTCTTTGGATAGTTTCTTTTATTGTTACATTTTTATTTAGTCTGTGTGACATATTACAGTTCATTAAGATATTAAAAGGTTCATATATTATCATAAAATTTTATTACAATAAAAATGAACATTAGCCAGATATTTGTAACCAAGTAATTAATGAGAGTATAGATGCAACCACTGAAATGTACATACATTTTAACATTTGTTATATAGGTTACCATATCTTTCAGATTAACAAGTTATCTTTCAATTCCTCTAATAGTACATTTTAAATATTTCACCAAATGTGAATTTGGGATTAAATGTAAGATGGAAGTAGAAAGTTGTTTTAAATCAAGGAAAATTTTGGGTTATCTGATTTTTGAAATTGATAATGATCTTGCCTTATTCCTATGGAAAATTGAATTGTCTTCTTGGCTGATTTGAATGCAAATCAAATTGGAATTGTTGAGTGGGAAAATCTAGCACTGAACCAGCAGGTGGTGCTTAAGTTATAAGTGCATTTAAGATAGTGATTTTTTTTTTTTTTAAATAATGTTGCACAGCCTTCAGGAATGGTTGCTTCTGTTTTCATTTATTATATAGGAGTCATTACATTTTAGAGGGAAAGATATTAATATTTAGTGCTTCTAAATTATGTCTGGAATCTATAGGCTTAACTCCTTTCTATTCTTTGCTTCCCTCCCTCCCTCTTTTCTCTAATCATTGTTTCCTGCTCCACAGTTGTTTCAGCAGTTGTACTGTCGGGTAGGAAGCCTGAAGTCTTTCCTGCAAAGCAGAGCCCCTGGGTGGTGGGAATGTAATACATTGTTTCTACAGTCACCTGCGCAAGGAGAGAGTCAGGCATGTTTGCAGGTGCAGCCCTTTCTATATGGGAGGGCTTTGAGGAGGTCCCTGGCCCTTCATCTGGAAATCTTGGTGTACTTTATGGCTCCACTTTCCAAGTTCAATCTGCTGTGGCTTTCAACTCTTTTTGCCTGTGGTTGTTAACACACAGAGTCCTTTATTGTGATTCCACTTTCTTAAATCCTCAAAACACATATGGTCTGAAAGGTAACAAAGTTATGTCTTTTCACATTTGTTATAAGTACTAGGGAGGGTGTTTATGTACTAAATTTTCCAGAAAAAAAAAATTAACCATTTGGCCAAATTGAATAAGAAATCGAAAAGCATTGCTTATTGGTAGATTGTGCATTTTTTAATTGCAATATAGTTAATTTACAATGTTGTGTTTCTTTCAAGTGTACAACAGAGCGATTCAGTTATATATATATATATATATATATATATATGCAAATATGGTGCATTTTAAAATTAGATCTACTAATTCTAGTGAATGACCATAGTTCCTAAATAAAAAAGGACATTATACTTCAGCTTACTGCTGCTAAGTCGCTTCAGTCGTGTCCAACTCTGTGCGACCCCATAGACGGCAGCCCACCAGGCTCCCCCATCCCTGGGATTCTCCAGGCAAGAACACTGGAGTGGGTTGCCATTTCCTTCTCCAATGCATGAAAGTGAAAAAATAAAGTGAAGTTGCTCAGTCGTGTCTGAATCCTAGCTACCCCACGGACTGCAGCCCACCAGGCCCTTCCGTCCATGGGATTTTCCAGGCAAGAGTACTGGAGTGGGGTGCCATTGCCTTCTCCTTACTTCAGCTTACTTAGTGTGATTTCTTTCCATGAGCAAATCAAGTATACTTTACTATTATATTTTAATTATTATATATTAAATCTAAAAAAGTTCCAGATTGTCCACTACTTCTACAAAAGTAATCAGAGACCAATTTATAATTGCATTAACTTTAGAGAATCCCTTTATGGTTGTTTTTATTAAGCAATATATTTTTTTTATAGTATGGATGATTTTAAGGTCCTAGAAGCTTATATGTACCATCAGATTTCTAATGTTTTTGCTTAGGTGATAACTAAGTTATATTCCTAAAGTAATAAGAATGCTGTTTCTCTATCTATTATGAATTAGTTTAGATAATAAACTATGTGGATAGTTAATTCATTTTAATATAAGCAGTCTGAATAGATCACATTTTTTTTTCCTCTCAAGAAAAGCTCACTTTCTCCTGTTTTATTTTCTGCAGAAATTTTCACTCTTAGAGTTAATTCTTCAACCAATTATTGTAATGGTTTCTTCCTGAACTCTGACTTAAAGTGTCAGACCAGTTGTATAAGCAATGGCAAAGTAAAGCAAATAAAATAATAGACCTTCTTTCTGAATGATTAACATGGCATCACTTACCCATTTCTTCAATTTTCTTTTCCCTCTTAAAATTAAACTTAATACACTATCTGTCAGTTATAAATCAGGCTACACAAATAAGGGTCTACTAGGTCTGTGATGAAGGGAATGAAATTCATTTTGTTTTTGTGAGCTCCATTGGTGGTATGTCATTTTAATATTCTATTTTCCAGGTTCTTATGATTAGGAGTAGACATAGATGCAAAATGTATACATGTTTCACTCAAACTCCGACTGCTATTGAAAAACGTAATAACCGAAATCCAAAGTCCAAATATTCCTGGGTCCAGGGAGTGAATATTTTGTTGTTTTTATTCATGGGAGCTTATTTTCATATCCTTTCTCCCTTCAGATCTTGCATATCAGAATCAGTGAAACAAATTTTCTTCCCGGTTCATCTTTGGCTACTTGAATTTACTGCAGAGCTCAAGAAAAGGAATGTAAAATACTAATGAAACAATTCCAGCTTACATCCCAGAGTGCTGCAAATCAAAGGGTTAGGAAAAAGACCCCTCTCACGAATTGATGAGAAGGACTAAAATTTCTTACTAGTTCACAAATTATATTTAACTTTTTATTCTTCCACTGCATATAAAGCTTTTCGTCAGCTGGTTGATTCTTAGCACACCAGGCCAACTCTTCTGTCTCAAATCTGCATAGAGATAAGTTTTTAGAGGAGCAGAGTCCCTTTGGGGATGAAATTTGCTTTTGCTATTTTTGTTATTCCTTTTTCACCAGAGACTGTATAATAATTTTCTGCTCTAGGGTCTTGAAATGACATTAAAGATTGACAATTCAGTTAGGCTTGTCACTCTCAGGTCTAAAGTTGACTCATACTGCACTGGGGAATGGTGATGTCCACATGACTTTTTAAAGATACCTTTTATATATAAATATTATTTTTCCAATTACAGGTGGCATTTCAAAATGCTTTTCTTGTTGGTGTCATTCAAATACATTATTAAAATTTTATCTTTGTATACCCATACTCTCCCTTCAGGTGATTTTAGTTTTTGGAGGAGTTCTTAGAAACTTCTTCCTCAGGCAGAAACCAAGAAGATGCGAGCACAGAAAATCTGGAAGACCCCATGTTTGGAAGTTAGGCAAAGACAAAAGGAAATAGATGCCCTAGGTTAGAGATAGTTGTGGGACTAGAGTAAAAATGAACTCAGCTCAATTCATTTTTAAGCTTTATATTCCGTACTTCATGCAATATGTGAAAATGAGAACTCTTTCTACCTACCTTCAATTCTTTTGTACCTTTGTTTGTTCTCCAACCTTGTCATCCATAGAAGTGATATTATTCATTGATTTCTTAGTTGAAAAAAGAGGAACTTGGTTCTGTGCCCCATCCTCATTCCCTACAAAGCCCTGCAAATGTGAACACTGAGCTTAGACAAAGCAAATAGGTTCATTATGGACATTTTATGTGTAATGTGTTGGCAAACATAATGTCCAAGGAACATAATTCACAGACAGGTTTATAGAACCAGCATCAAAGGAGTGGAGAAGAAATGCAAACACAAAAAGGGATCAGAACAGAGTTATGAGATAAAATTAAGCCTTCTCTCTTTTGTTTTTATTTCTGAACAAAAACATTTCCCTTTTCACTTCTCATAAAGCCTTCTCCTATGTAGGAGGAAGGCTTGGGGGCTTTGGGAGGATTGCTGTGTGAGAAAGGAGTCATTAGAGTAATCAAAATGAGTTTCACTTGAAAATCCACATACCAATACAAGTTTCATTTTCCCATTGTGTGGTTGGTCTTGTCATCTTCTTTATGGTATGCTTTGCAAGTGAGTTTTTAATTTGGACAAAATCTAGTTTATAAATTTTGTCTTTTGCCATTGTGCTTTTGGTGTCATATATAAAAAGACTTTGCCTAACTCCACTCACAAAAGATTTGCTTCTATATATTTTCCCTAAGAGATTTATAGACCCTGTCCTTTAGGTCTATGGCCCATTTGGCTTAATTTTGCTTGTGCTATGATGAAAGGCCGAACTTCATTCTTTTATATGTGGATAGCCAGTTGACCTAGTACCATCTGTTGAAAAAACTGTTCTTTCCCCATTGAACTGACTTGGTATCCTTGTCAAAAATTGGTTACTGCAAACCTGAGGGTCTCTTTCTGGACTCCTAATTCTATTCCATCAATCTATATGTCTATCCATTTGCTAGTACCACAGTCTCCCTTGGTAGTAAGTTTTGAAACTGGAAATTGTGAATCTTGTAACTTTGTTGCTTTTCAAGATTATTTTGGCATTTTAGAGTCCCTCAAACTGCCATTTAAATTTTAGAAACAGCTTACCAGTTTCTGCACACAGCTAAAAGTTTGATAGGATTTAGGTTAAGTCTATAGGTCAATTTGGAGAAGGCAATGGCACCCCACTCCAGTAGTCTTGCCTGGAAAGTCCCATGGATGGAGGAGCCTGGTAGGCTGCAGTCCATGGGGTCGCTAAGAGTCGGACACAACTGAGTGACTTCACTTTCCCTTTTCACTTTCATGCACTGGAGAAGGAAATGGCAACCCACTCCAGTGTTCTTGCCTGGAGAATCCCAGGGACGGGGAAGCCTGGTAGGCTGCTGTCTATGGGGTCACACAGAGTTGGACACGACTGAAGCGACTTAGCAGCAGCAGCAGCATAGGTCAGTTTGGAAAGTACTGCCATCTTAACAATAATAAGTATTTTGATTGAGGAACATAAACTGTTCTTCCTTTTATTTAGTTTTTAAAAAACTTCTTTCAATAATGTTTTATAGTTTTCAGAATAAAAGTTTTATACTTTTTATTAAATTTATTCCTAAATATTTTGATTATTTTTATGCTTTTGTAAAGGTGTTGGTTTCTAAGTTTATTCTTTGATTATAAATTCAAATGAAAATAGTATAGTATACAAAATGGAATTTAGCTTTTATATTGATCATGTATAAAATTGTTGAACTCGATTATAAGTTTTAATAGTTTTTTAATGGAGTCCTTATTTTATAGAACAAGTTATCTTTGAATAGATTTTTTTACTTCTTCTTTTCTAATATGGTGCCTTTTATTTCAATATCTTGCCTAATTACCATGGCAGAAACCTTTAGTCCAATGTTGAATAGAAGTATCAAGATCAGACATGCTTGTTTCTGATTTTATGGGAAAGCATTCAGTATTTAATCATTAAAATAGTAAAATTAGCTCTGGGTGTTTCATGGATGTCCTATATCAAATTGAAGGCACTCCTTTGTATTTCTAGTTTATTGAGTGCTTTTCTCATGAAGAGCTGTAGAGTTTTTTCAAATGAGTTTTTGTATATATTGAAGTAATCATGATTTTATCCTTTATTTTGTTGCTATAGTATTTTACATTAATGAAATCTAAAACCAGCCTCAGATTCTTGGGATAAATTCTACTTGGTCATGGCAGATGATCTTTTTTAATGTGTTTCTGGATATAATAGGATACTCACTTTTATAATGCAAAACACTTGCAAAACCGGGCTGAAAGACAGATACAGACCGTGTTTCACTCTTGCCCTATTTTCTTTCAACATGTTTGACATCAGCAGCAAAAATGAGGAGGTACAAATTTAAAGTATTTGATATGAAATAAACATGTCCATTGAGCTTCCCTAGTGGGTCAGTGGTAAAGAATCTACCTCCCAGTGGAGGAGATGTGGGTTCAATCTCTGCATCAGTAAGATCCACAGGAAAAGGAAATGATAATTCACTCCAGTATTCTTGCCTGGGAAATCCCATGGACAGAAGAGCCTGGTGGGCTACAGTCCATGGGGTTGCAAAAGAGTCGCACATGACTTACTAACTAAACAACAACAACATATGTGCACATTAGTGGCGTGGTCAAAGAAATCCATAAAATAACAATTATGCCAATCCTAACAATCAGTTTATAGCCAGAAAAAACATTTTGAATCTGAATCTAGATGTCCCAGAAAGATATCCCTGCCTCCACTGTGAGATAAGGAGAAAAAAAATAGTTGTAGATCTAGATCTATATATCATCTGCTGCTGCTGCTAAGTCACTTCAGTCGTGTCTGACTCTGTGTGACCCCATAGACGTCAGCCCACGAGGCTCCCCCGTCCCTGGGATTCTCCAGGCAAGAACACTGGAGTGGGTTGCCATTTCCTTCTCCAGTGCATGAAAGTGAAAAGTGAGAGTGAAGTCGCTCAGTCGTGTCCGACTCTTAGCAATCCCATGGACTGCAGCCCACCAGGCTCCTCCGTCCATGGGATTTTCCAGGCAAGAGTACTGGAGTGGTTTGCCATTGCCTTCTCCAATATATCATCTACCTTATCTATTTATCTGTTTTTCATATATATTTATCTATTTATCATCTGTCTTATCTATCAACTATCTTATCTATTTATATAATATCTGTCTTTATCTATGTATGTAATCTTCTTCCCACAAAAATTAAAAGCATTTTTTGAGGAATATAATTTTCTATTGACTTAGCCTTTACTTGGTAGGCAATGCAGAAACATCTTTTGATTGAGGGTGTGCTATAAGAGATGTGCAAAATCTGGTTAGATGAAAAGCACACATATCTGTAAAGATTTTAACCTACACAAAAGGCTACATACTAAAGGTCCAGGCTCTGACAACCAACCTAGTAGATCTTCTGAAAAACAAAGGGAAACATTGTTTATCTTGTCAATGGAAAGGACTTGCTTATATTAATTCAGGATTTAATAGCAAGCTAAGCCATAGGGAGCTGCTATCATGATGATAAACACCACTGGAGTCCTCCGGAAAAGGTACTTCTGATGTAAGAGACCTCAGGGAAAGGTTTCTGGGGAATCCATAATTAAATGTCACATCATGGCAAGGGCAGAGGAAAAAAATGACTCTACTTGGAAAATGATAAAATATGAATGTTGGGTCAAAATATTTTTATGCCTTGTATAAAAGGCTGACTCTTTATCTAGTGGCTCTGGACTTCCAATCAAGCAGCTTCAGTGACTAGACTATTTGCTAACAAAACAAAGATAATGAATATACTTTAGCATTGCTAGTTGCTTGTCCCAATAATGCTGATAAAAATTCCTGGATTCTTAATGGGATATTTTTCCTTCTGGGTTGATGTCACGTGAAAATTTAATAGAATGATACAACAGTGATTTGTCTCCTAACAGATAGTTTATAACATATTAGGGATAAAAGAGTTGTACTTGCTATCCTCACTTTCCCTAATTTAGTTTATTAAAAAAAAAAAGAAAGGAAAAAAGAAACCTACCTTAACTTTTGGATGTGTCTTCTAATAAGAGAATATTGTGATTCAAAACCAGTTCATTTCTCCAGATGGGTCCAACTCACTGTGATGAATCCATAAAATATGAAGGTCTATAAATTAACACAGAGTACTACCCCTGGGGGCTGCCATAGAAGCAAAAAATTAAAATTATTGGGCATCAACTAAACTAAGTAGTTGGAATGACTTCAGAGATTTTGAACAATACTAGTTTATTCCTACAGTAAGGGTAAGTGAAAATTTCTAATCTTTAAAAAAAGTGGATTCCCACTTTCATGACCTTCTTAGGTGAGTTTTGAACAGTTAAAGAATGGACCATCTTTTGCACAAGGTACAGAATGAAAATAGCTCTTTAGATAAATTCATATAAAACCAGATATAAAACCA
Organism: Bubalus bubalis; assembly: GCF_019923935.1. Taxonomy (NCBI): domain Eukaryota; kingdom Metazoa; phylum Chordata; class Mammalia; order Artiodactyla; family Bovidae; genus Bubalus; species Bubalus bubalis. The sequence continues at coordinate 138,907,561 of NC_059157.1, read as the reverse complement.
ATGTATTTTGAATAAAACCAGTATCCTGGTCACAGATTCTCCCTAATCCCTTACCCAACCTCCTTTTCCCAAGAAATGGTGACTGGAAAGAGAAGAATTAATACAGAAGAGGAAAGAACAATCTCAGGGACAGAAGTAAAATAACACAGTGAAGTTTAGGAACTAGAGAATACAGAAAATAGAAGTAATGATGACAGGCAACAATGTCTAAAGTAAAAATATGTATTTTTTTTTCCCCTTATACTGCAGTTTATAGGCAAGGAAGCACACATATGTTTAATTCTTGGATAATGACAGATTTTGGAATTGAAGGAGAAATTAAATGAACAAATTGTTCTCAACAGTAAAAAAAAGTGGTACGTAGGTGGGAGAGGTAAGGGCTGAGGACCAACACTGACAAAGAAGAACCAAATGAAAGTAGATGAGATGTAAAATCAAGAAGGAATCAGATTATCTTCTGTGACATTTTCAAGGACTAGAGAAAAAGTTTGACCTTATAAAACACACTGAATTATTAGCATCCAAAAAACAGTTAGTAGATTTCAGAATTAGTTATGAGAAAGACTACACAGAAATTTGACATAGTATTTTATAAATTAAAGTGAAAGTTTAGTGTCTCAGTCATGTCCAACTCTTTGCAACACCAAACCAATAGAGTCTAATTAAGATAGTACTTAAGTATTACACCTTAAATATAATAATCAATGAAATAACAATCTTTTAACTTGCTTCTTTGTTTTCATTAAGTGGCACGTATTGTATTCTTGTGCCTAGCACAATATATGGTATATAACTGGCAACTGAGAACTATTTCTTGAGTTAATATAGAAATATATTTTATCCAATGCCTTCACAAAGCAGGTGATATTGTTGGCCTTCACCAGATCTTACTTATATACACATTATGTGGCAGATCAAAAAACACACTGATATTCTGAAGGGTTGATAATCTTTGAAATGGCATAAATGGGCTCATTGCCATTTATTCTATTTATTGTGGTCTTTTGTAACAATGCTCCAACTCGTGGAAACATAGTCATGTTACAACTAAAAAAGTCTAAGATACAAAGTCTGAGAAAAGTGAGATAGCTTATATCCCTGAGAAAGTTGAGTATGTATCCATATACCCACCACATCTCTCTATTTCATGCTCCCTTTATGGAAGCTGGCATTCTTGTTCCCTCCAGGCCCTCTGGTGAGCAAGCAGAACTGGGCTCACTTCAATTCTTCTATCAACCAAATCGCAGAGATGCCTTAGTTTATCCTGTGATGCCCTCCATCCTTTCGTGATATAATTTGTTTTGTTCATCTCTCTTCTCTCCGGAACCCCATTTCACTTCCTTTTCTCCAAGGATGACTGTATCATCTTTTTAGAGATGACAGTATATCTGTTTTCCCTTTAAAGGACATTGACATTTTTAGTGAAACTAAAGACTCGAACAATCATCAACAGAGACATTGGAGAAGAAGAGGGAGGAACAAAAGAACTGAGTTTCTCTTTTAATATTTTGATGAATTGTCACTGTACCAGGTAGTAAATATAGAATTTTTCTATTTGTCCCAATTGATTAAATGTAGTTAATGCTATTTCAAAATGCTTTGGTTTTCTTAATGAAAGAAAGATAGTAAAATATTCTCAAGTTCCAACTACATGCTATACATGACTGGAACATGATATATTAATATATGCAATATCTTATTTAATCTTTACAGTGATATTTTTGAAAAAAAAAGTAGCTACTGCATTCCCATTTTACTGATGAGGATACTGTGCCAGAAATATTGAGATTTTTTTAAGGGCTCATAACTAGGTATATTATGGCTATAGCTCTAGACCATTATGTTTTCTTTCATAAAGCACTACTGACCATATCAGAAAATTAAGTTTTAATTTTTATATGATATGTTGATGCAACAAATTCTGCCTGAGTTTGGCATACATTTCTCTTTCACTTTTGATTTGTGCTAGATTCCTTTGCAAGAAGGAAAGTCTTGATTTTATTTTCATGAAAGTGGCTCACTGTTTTAGTGAGGTTTTAGGAGCCTGTTCCTATGGGTCCTGTTGTTGCTGTTATTTAGCCGCTAGGTCGTGTCTGGCTCTTTGTGACCCCATGGACAGTAGTCCACCAGGCTCCTCTGTCCATGGGATTTCCCAAACAAGAATACTGAGGTGGGTTGCCATTTTCTTCTTCAGAGGATCTTCCTATGGGTCTTATTTTGGATAAATTATTTGTTAGATTTGGGTGGTGGATTGTTTGTATTCTACTTGTAAAATTATTTGTACATATTTGAATTTAAATATACTTTCCCAAAAACTTATAGAGATTGCCTGGGTAGACCTATTATTAATAGCAGCAACTTCACTACAGAAGATCAATTACCGGGCAGTGTTTGATTCCCTCAGAATGCTGTGTCTACCAAAACTTGTATTATTATTGAGACCTTTCTCTAGATGGAAGCTTTCTGCTGTGGACCCTTAAAGACTCATAATAAACTCACACTTTAGCAATATCTGCAACAGTTGAGTTCTGCAGTCTAAATTTAATTTATTTTATCATTAATATTTGATAGGACTTTTAATATTTAAAATCACGCAAATGTCTAACAAGGAGTGGTAACATGTATAGAATCTTGAGGAGCTTGTCCTGGAGTGTAGTCTAAATCATGTGCTCTGGGAGAATGATTTTGTAGTGACTAAGTACTCATCAGCTCGAGGGACAAATACACCATTTACTCTACTGTGTTATATTTCCTTCCTTGAACAGCTGCTATTTATTATTCATATTACTTCATGTCAGAGCTTTGTGTTATCAAATATATCATAGCAAGTATCCATATCTTTGCCTCCTTCACATAGAATTTGGGAGGAAAAGCAGTTTTTTTTTTCTTTTAGAGTTTTCTCATCACTGTTTTTCAGCTTTGAAACAGTATTGCCAACATTCTGTTTTCTGTATCTTAGGGAAAAGTGTTTTATGGGGCTACAGGGATGAGATAACAGAATCAGCATGCTGCTGGCCTCTAATTGGGCTGTTTGATGGAGAGGGAGTGGAAAATGTTCAGGAATAGACTCTGAATTCTCTGGTTAAGTTCTCTGTTTTCTCCTTCAAAGTTAACTCCAGCCTGTGCAGTTTCGTTGACAACCTGCAGAGCCTGGTGCTGGCAGATAGACACTCAGATTTCTGTTATTTGTTTAATGTTTAGTATAGTAAAACCTGTCAGAGGAGGCAGTTGTCGACTATGTAAGATTTCTGAACACTAGCACATCACCATTTAAAAAAAAAATTAAAATAAATCAGTTAAGAATTCTGATTTAAATTCAGACAAATTTATGTAAAGAGGCACCATGATATATTTAGTAAGGAGTGGTGAAAATGCGTGGATTTGGGGCCACACTGGTCAAGGTTTATGTCTGTGCTTCACATATTCTAGTTATGGAACCTAAGATCATTGACTTCATCCTCTGAGATTCAATGAAATGAAAATAATAGGACTCACCTTGAAGGGCTGACATGAGAAATATATGCCACATCAGGATAATAGATGCTATATGATATGTATACAAAAAATGTTTTTTTTTTTTTTTATTTCCTCCTTCCTTTTCTTCCTCTTCCTTTAAACATTTATTGAGCCCTCCGATGCTATGCTTTGGTCTAAGGACATGGCAATAAGCAAAAGTACGTGTACTATCTGCTCACAGTGGGTATATAATTGGGTGGAGAGAAGTAAAACAAATAAGCAGTCATACAAATAGAAACACACTCTCGCTGAGGCAGGTGCTGCAGAAAGGAGGGACAGGTGAAAGCATATTTCAGAAGAATTTGAGAGCTGTGAAGGTCTAGCAAGCCTCTGTAAAGTGGTAACAGTTGATCTAAGGTCTAAAAGAGAACTAGGAATTAACTAAGCGTAGTAGGAAGTGAAAAACCACCATCATCCCCATCATTATCATCACCACCACCACCATCATTATCCCTACCATCACCATTATAAAATACAGGGCTCTTTGAAATGTTTTTCCAGAGAAGGAAAGTCCATCTCAAATTTTGCAGTTCATTTAATTGTGCTGTGTATCAGATCCTTGTTTTTCCATCTGCCTTTCTGTATGCATATCCCTGCCTTCAGTCACTTTTGGAAGCTGCTGATCAGCAGTGGTACCGAGAGGCTGTTATTAATCTTTTGATCTCTTGATTACTCTGTTGGGGTGAGGCTGATACATCTCTATTCACTACTGCGTATACCTTCCAACCACTAAAATCTCTCTATTCTTCAGCACAGTCGTATCAGTCATTTTTGGCTCACATCATGAACTCCAGATGTTCCCAGCATTGTTAACAGGCCATCTGTGTATCCCAGCACTAAACTGAAACTGGGAGGTCCAGTTGAGTCACTGGTGTGCATTCCTAATAATTCATTCCTGACCCTGGTAGATGAGCCCTATGTACGGGCAAACCATGGCAGACATGTACAATGGCACTTGTTTTCTTCATTTACCATGAAATGTCTGCAGAAATAGTGACTTTATAATTCAACTCTTACCATGTTTTCTGAATTTAGAGATGCCTTGCTTGTGACTAATATCCCTATTACAGTTCGGATGAAGAAAAATGGAAAATGTGGGCAGAACAATAGCTTTCTTTGCCCTTTCTTATTTCCATGTACTCATCTAAATATGTTGCCAAAGATCACTATTTTAAGTGGTAAATCCTAGGAGATCCTACCTAGTTTATGCTTAATTGAATTAACATTTAGTAATTGGCTAATTTAGTTAAATAAATGGACAATGATGTTTTCTGCTTAAGTATATCAGAATTTTCTTTTTTTTTCCAACAGGAAAGACTCAGTTATTTATGTATATATTTATTTATTTTATAAGTTCAGACAAACATAGAATTGCCTCCTGAGTTGCATCAGTGACTAGAATAGGGAGGAAAGTAATATGTGTTATTTGAGGACTAAAATGGAATTTTAAAGATCATAAAATCTGTACCTCTTATCTTATACATGAGATTGTGACTTGCCCAAGGTCACATGACAGGCATTTATGGGACTCTCCAAGTATCAGATGAGGCATTTGGATGCAATGTGACATGGATATTGGATGGTTCAGTGCCAGGAAACAGCTCCTCCAGAAAAGGAGTCAGATTTCTATGTATTTATGTATGACAAAGGCATATTTGAGTCATAGTCTGTTCATTCGAAAGAGATTTCAGAGTAAGTATAATCAAATATATTCACATAGATAGGAAAACTGAGATAGTGTGGTTACTAATCTAAGGGTGTATAGCTGATTTGCAGTCAGGGCACTGGACTTAAAACTAACTCAACAGTCAATAAATGCCTTCTGTAAGTGAGGCATTGTACTGCTTCTGCTGCTAAGTCACTTCAGTCATGTCCGACTCTGTAAGACCCCATAGACGGCAGCCCACCAGGCTCCCCCATCCCTGGGATTCTCCAGGCAAGAACACTGGAGTGGGTTGCCATTTCCTTCTCCAATGCATGAAAGTGAAAAGTGAAAGTGAAGTCACTCAGTCATGTCTGACCCTCAGCGACCCCATGGACTGCAGCCTTCCAGGCTCCTCCATCCATGGGATTTTCCAGGCAAGAGTACTGGAGTGGGGTGCCATGGCCTTCCCCAGAGGCATTGTACTAGATGGTGGGTTGTGAAGATAATGATAGAATTGCTCCCTGAAGATTGATGTCTTATTTTTGTAATTCCTAGCCAGCAGAAAGAATGGAAGCTTCATGCCCATCCTTTAAATGTTGATCTCAGGTTAAGGGGACCCTATTAAAAACCTTCAATTGTTCTCATTATTCTCAATATAAAGTTAAAAATCTTTAACCTAGAGCCTACCTGGTCTTCTATAGCTGGCCATTCCCTTTCTGGCAGTTCTAACTCATCTCTCAATACACTCACCTCCACTCACTGGGCTCCAGCCACAAAACCCACACCCCTCTCTAACTCCTATCAGGTCTTCTACATGCGATTCTTTCTATACTAGCTGTTTCTGACACTTTTCAAGTCTAAGTCTAATGCCCTTCAGGAAAACTGTTCCTATCTATCCAAACTGTATGAAATCTCATTTGTCATGTACTCTTATAGAACATTTCAGTGAGTCCTTTCAGTTCAGTTGCTCAGTCAAGTCCAATTCTTTGCAACCCCATAAATCGCAGCACACCAGGCCTCCCTGTCCATAACCAACTCCCAGAGTTTACTCAGACTCACGTCCATCGAGTCAGTGATGCCATCCAGCCATCTCATCCTCTGTCGTCCCCTTCTCTTCCTGCCCCCAATCCCTCCCAGCATCAGAGTCTTTTCCAGTGAGTCAACTCTTTGCATAAGGTGGCCAAAGTATTGGAGTTTCAGCTTTAGCATCAGTCCTTCCAATGAACACCCAGGACTGATCTCCTTCAGAATGGACTGGTTGGATCTTCTTGCAGCCCAAGGGACTCTCAAGAGTCTTCTCCAACACCACAGTTCAAAAGCATCAATGCTTCGGTGCTCAGCTTTCTTCACAGTCCAACTCTCATATCCATACATGACTACTGGAAAAACCATAGCCTTGACTAGACGGACCTTTGTTGGCACAGTAATGTCTCTGTTTTTCAATATGCTGTCTAGGTTGGTCATAACTTTCCTTCCAAGGAGTAAGCGTCTTTTAATTTCATGGCTGCAGTCACCATCTGCAGTGATTTTGGAGCCCAGAAAAATAAAGTCTGACACTGTTTCCACTGTTTCCCCATCTATTTCCCATGAAGTAATGGGACTGCATGCCATGATCTTACTTTTCTGAATGTTGAGCTTTAAGCCAACTTTTTCACTCAACTCTTTCACTTTCCTCAAGAGGCTCTTTAGTTCTTCTTCACTTTCCGCCATAAGGGTGGTGTCATGTGCATATCTGAGGTTATTGATATTTCTCCTGGCAATCTTGATTCCAGCTTGTGCTTCTTCCAGCCCAGCGTGTCTCATGATGTACTCTGCATATAAGTTAAATAAGCAGGGTGACAATATACAGCCTTGACGTACTCCTTTTCCTATTTGGAACCAGTCTGTTATTCCATGTCCAGTTCTAACTGTTGCTTCCTGACCTGCATACAGATTTCTCAAGAGGCAGATCAGGTGGTCTGGTATTCCCATCTCTTGAAGAATTTTCCACAGTTTCTTGTGATCCACACAGTCAAAGGCTTTGGCATAGTCAATAAAGCAGAAATAGATGGTTTTCTGGAAATCTCTTGCTTTTTCCATGATCTAGTGGATGTTGGCAATTTGATGTCTGGTTCCTCTTTCTTTTCTAAAACCAGCTTGAACATCTGGAAGTTCACAGTTCACGTATTGCTGAAGCCTGGCTTGGAGAACTTTGAGTGTTACTTTACTAGTGTATGAGATGAGTGCAATTGTGCAGTAGTTTGAACATTCTTTGGCATTGCCTTTCTTTGGGATCGGAATGAAAACTGACCTTTTCCAGTCCTGTGGCCACTGCTGAGTTTTCCAAATTTGCTGGCATATTGAGTCCTTTAGAGTCATATATAATAATAGATATCTACACAATTATTTACTCAAGATCTGTGTTTATCACCAGAACATAAGTAATCCCCATAAAACATAGATCATGTTTCTTTTTGTTTAATACATCACTTCTAGCATATCAAATGGAGCCTGGTAAATAGTAGGCCATCAATAATTACCTGTTAAGTGTCTGAATAGATGAATGATTCTTAGAATGACTTGTTACTGCTTTGCTTGATTGGCAAGGGAGAGTCATATTCTAATCTCAACGGCATATTTTCTCATAATCTCTTTCAAATCCTGTAGGAGATATTTCTTCATGCACTCATTCATTCACTGAAACACATTTCCTTGTATCCAAAATCAAATACTACACTACATTCTAAAGCAATTCACAATCTTGTTTGTTTAGGGAATATTCTTAGGATATGTGCAAACATTGAGGTATGATGTGAAGTTTATAAAGCAAAATTTTCTTTCTCCTGAAAACATATATTTAAGAGCCTAACAGCATATTATTGGTTGATATGCTTACTGATCTGGAAATAACTGCATTGTTTTATTTTTGTTATAAGAGTCAAGAAGCATTCTATCTGGAAAGGTGCAGGTGATAGGAAATTTTAAGCACTGGAGAGAGAAAACAGCTTATCCCTTAGATTTACTCTGGCAGCTGACTTCCCTGTTTTTACAGAAAGAGCATTATATCTGGGCACATCGGGAAAGTGGAAGTTATAATGGAGGAAATGGTATCCACCTAGTATGTGCAGAGCCATCTTTGATACCTGGTGACAGCTTCTGGGAAGAAAATGTAATGGTGGGATGGTTTCCCTCAGAGTTTACCTCCAATGTGTTAGCGGAAACTGGTTGGACTTTTCATCTCTGTACACATTGACTGGTGTCTTCCCATATCTAAATGAGGGAGAGAGAATAAGAAAAGGATGAATGTAAAGAATTAGCCTCGTGGTTACTGACTGTATGTACATATTATCACTATATCCAGAAATATATATATGTTTTTTAAATCAACTTTCTCCATAAGTGTTGCATTATCAGTCACTCAGTCTGGTCTGACTCTGCCACCCTATGGATTGTAGCCTGCCAGGCTCCTCTGTCCAAGGCAAGAACTTGGGTATATTTGAATTACCTATTTGTAGGTTATTATATGTGAGTGTTTAGGGATGGAGAGTTAGCTGAGACATGTACTTCTTCCCCATAGGTGAAAAGAAATGTGGCAGTTTCATCATATATGTATGCGTGTGTTAGTCGGTCGGTGATGTCCAACTCTGTGACCCCATGGACTGTAGCCCACCAGGCTCATCTGTCCATGGAATTCTCCAGGCAAGAATACTGCTGCTGCTGCTGCTGCTGCTAAGCCACTTCAGTCGTGTCCGACTCTGTGCGATCCCGTAGACGGCAGCCCACCAGGCTCCCCCGTCCCTGGAATTCTCCAGACAAGAACACTGGAGGGGGTTGCCATTTCCTTCTCCAATGCATGAAAGTGAAAAGTGAAAGTGAAGTTGCTCAGTCGTACTCGACTCTTAGTGACCCCGTGGACTGCAGCCCACTAGGCTCCTCCTTCCATGGGATTTTCCAGGCAAGAGTACTGGAGTGGGGTGCCATTGCCTTGGGTAACCATTCCCTTCTCCAGGAGATCTTCCTGACACAGAGATCACACCCGGGTCTCCTGCATTGCAGGTAGATTCTTTACCATCTACAGCACCAGGGAAGCCCAGTTTCATCATAACTATCTTTAAAAAGCCTTTGTGGGATAATGTGGAGTATAAGAAAACAGAGATAGATAAAATCAGATGCATGCAGAGTAGAAGTGGCGTTGCAAAATTGTCAGAATTTCAGCCTATTTTGATGCTTCCATATTTTTACAGAGTTTATAGTACATTTACAATGTATCATCCTCTGAGAAAATGACATGGGCTCTGAAAAATGATGAACTTTGAACTCAAACCTGTCTCTGACCCCCAGCTTCCCAGTCATCATATGTATGACCTTAAGGAGATTTTTACCACTTCTATAAAAGAAGAATGATTGATCTGGAAAGATGGGAGAGATGGAATGATTATGTACATATGCATGCAAACACTGCCCAGCATGGTTTCGGACCCACACCCAGGACTTAAAGCATGGGAAAGTACATTCCTTTATCTTCTATTCAAAGTCAAGGAACAAAGTAGCATTCTTACAGCAGCAGCAAATAGAACAATCTCTTCTCAGTATCGGATGTGAACTATAAAACTAAAAGATATAAAAGTTATAATTCAATTCCTCATATATTGGCTAGTTTATCCATCATATCTCATGTTACCTAGAAGTAAAGACTGAGGGGGAAGATTCTTGTACAGGCAGTTATTGAGGGAATGCTCATGCAAGAAATGGCAGGATAGGGCAGGAGAAGAAGTTAGTAAGTAAGGTGGTCTTAGGGGGAACTGAACTTTAGCCTGATCACTCCAGGAGCCCTGGAGCATTAACTGCCCCACAGAGCTGTTCCCATCTTGCTCTATGGGGTTGGGGGGCCTTTTGTCCAATGTGTGAATCATTGCAATGTATAATATACTGGACAGACTGGCTCCTGTTTGCCCAAAGACAGTTCTCCAAATAAAGGGGAAACTGTGCCTATCAGTAGCTACAGAGGAGAGGTCACTTGCCTGATGATGAGGACTAGGCAAGGCCACCACATTGGTCACAACAGTATCTCTTTATTACACTGTATCACACATACTGACCAAAGGAAGACACACATAGGGTGAACTCTGGTCGAGTTCCAAATGGAAAGCTTCCATCATTTTCACAAATGTGTTACTCTCCTGATATTGATGGATGATGATCCTTATAGATTATTGTCAACCAAGAAGCTTACCTGAGCCCATTGTGTTCAGCATTTTGTTGCAGCTTTATCACCTGGTAATTATTGATTTAATTACTATCAGCCATTTTATGGAAACAGTGACAGACTTTATTTTCTTGGGCTCCAAAATCACTGCAGATGGTGACTGCATCCATGAAATTAAAAGACACTTGCTACTTGGAAACCCACTCCAGTGTTCTTGCCTGGAGAATCCCAGGGACGGGGGAGCCTGGTGGGCTGCCATCTATGGGGTCACACAGAGTCGGGCACAACTGAAGTGACTTAGCAGCAGCTCCTTGGAAGGAAAGCTATGGCAAACCTAGACAGCGTATTAAAAAGCAGAGACATGACTTTGCCAACAAAGGTCCATATAGTCAAAGCTATGGTTTTTCCAGTAGTTTTGTGTTGGTATGAGAGTTGGGCCATAAAGCAAGCTGAGCACTGAAGAATTGATGCTTTTGAACTGTGGTGTTGGATAAAGACTCTTTAGAGTCTCTTGGACTGCAAAGAGATCCAACCAGTCCATCCTAAAGGAAATCAGTCTTGAATATTCATTGAAGGACTGATGCTGAAGCTGAAGCTCCAATACTTTGGCCATCTGATACAAAGAACCGACTCATTAGAAAAGACCCTGATGTTGGGAAGGATTGAAGGCAGAAGGAGAAGGGGATGACAGAGGATGAGATGGTTGGATGCCATCACTGACTCGATGGATATGAGTGTGAGCAAGCTCTGGGAGATGTTGAAGATCAGGGAAACCTGGCATGTTGTAGTCCATATGGTTGCAAAGAGTCAGACATGACTGAGCAACTGAACAACTATCAGTAGAGTTAAGCTCAATTTTCAGCCCCCTTCTCCTCTTTAGAGATATGTGGCTCAAAACCATGTGGTGGTTTTTTTCAGTCTGACCAACCCCTGGACCCTAAATACATTGTTAGCATAAACTATCAGGTGTGGTCCATGGGGCCCTCCATGAGTCACTGAGTTAGGAATAATGACCAGGTAAGAGGAGAAGGGTACATAGATACATAGACACTCTTGCTGCTGCTGCTGCTAAGTCGCTTCAGTCGTGTCCAACTCTGTGCAACCCCATAGACGGCAGCCCACCATGATCTTCTCTCCCTGGGATTTTTTAGGCAAGAATACTGGAGTGGGTTGCCATTTCTCTCTCCAATGCATGGAAGTGAAAAGTGAAAGTGAAGTCGCTCAGTCGTGTCGGACTCTTAGAGACCCCATGGACTGTAGTCTACCAGGCTCTGCCATCCATGGGATTTTCCAGGCAAGAGTACTGGAGTGGGTTACCATTTCCTTCTCCAAAAGACACTCATCACACAGGATAAGGGTTTTGAAAGGAGCCAGGACAAAGACTAGACCTCTCTGTAGGTGAGATCAAATTCCTTACTACAAATATGTGATTGTTCTTTTTTTAAAAAAACAGTTTGCATTCTCATAAAGAAAAGATTATAAGAAACTTGTTGGTTCTGAAAAAGGAGAGGATGTTGGTAGCAGTACAGTTGAATGAGTGGGAGATTTGTGTCTTTGTAACCTCTGGAAACTACATTTGTAGATCAAGCCTACTGTTTAAGACTGATTATTTACTTGGGGAAGTTTTGAGTGCAGCTAGGAGAAGTTAATTGGCATAATAAGATAGCTGCTCCTTGGTCCTGCCTCTGGGTATAGAGAATTCAGGTTGTTTGTATCTCTGATTGCAAACATGTGAAGTCATGGTATGCATAATAGCATGATTAAATTGTGAAATTGAATTCAAATGCATGCTTATGTTTTGTTTGCATATATGAGGCATCCTCTCTGTGTTTGATGCCATCATATATCGGTGAACAGAATACCTGGGTATCACTCAGATGTACTTAGAGGTTCTGGTACATGGATTAAACCCTTCTGACTGCATCCCGTTTTGATGACCACGAAAGAGTGTGGTCATCTTTTTCTGGTCATACCCTTAGGCATGCTTTCTTTACTTTTTCACCTTTTCTTTTATTCATCTACATTCTTTCTGTTTTATTTCTTTTTCTAGGAAGCCAAAAATGCCAGGGCAGAAAAAGAACTATGTATAGGTAGACTGTATTTTATTTTATGCCAAATTTACTCAAGTTAATCAAAGACTACAAAGTAAGGATGAAAATACATGGTGGAGAACACTACAATTGAATTAAATATACAACTTGTCTCCAAAATTGTTTGGCTCATTTTTTTTTTAACTTAAGCATCGTCTTGCTATAATTTAGAAAGCAAGCTTGGTATAAAGTCACAGTACAAAATAAGATAATTTATGGCCTGCTAGATTTACAGTCATTTTTCTGTATGATCTCATGGTTTAATAAAAACAAACAAACAAACAAAAAAAAACAACGTCTATTGAATAGAGGTGTTAGGAGCTGTGTTGGCCCTGAATGGATCAATTTGTCTTTCCTAGCCCTCTGTTTCTTCATCTGGAATATAAGGAGATTGTCCCAGCTGAATGGTCTCTAAGGATCCCATCTAATTGTAATATTATACATTTTACATTGGGTTGCACAGCTTGGGAATTTAGCATGTTACTGACATATTCAATTAATTTAGACAAATTTGATGTCAGTAAATCAAATCATAACTAATGATTTCCTTAACAAGAAAGACCTTCCGTCCAAAATAAAAGCTCAACTTCATAGTTTGAAACACCAGTGATTCTTATTCCACATATAAGACACCATTTCCTAGCTAGTGCTTCTACTCTGGGAATTAATTTTGATAGTAACAGATATATTCCAAACATTTCTCTTGGTGCTGCTGCTGCTAAGTCGCTTCAGTCGTGTCCGACTCTGTGCGACCCCATAGACGGTAGCCCACCAGTCTCCCCCATCCATGGGATTTTCCAGGCAAGAACGCTGGAGTCGGGTGCCATTGCCTTCTCCGATTTCTCTTGCAACAAAAGGTAATTATGACCCATTAAACATTGCTGTCACTGGGCTATGATGACCAATGCATATTAACTAAAAACAGACTGAAATGTCCCTCCATTCCTTGGTTTTCTGAGAGCAACTCCCTTTGTAACAGGGTAAAAATTTTATATTACAATAAAATCTTCTGAACTATATGAAGTTAATTGGAGAGTGGAAATGTTCCTGATAAATTTTGTATACCTTCTGTTTATTCATGCTCAGTGGAAGATAACAGTGCCTGAACTAAGTAAACTTAATAAAGTTTGTCTCCAGGCTTCTGCCGTGTTCTTTTCCTCTTCTCTGTCCAGCCTCATCTGAGTTGATTCTGATATCCCATTAAGAGGCTTCTATCCAGTATGTGGATACTGGCCTGCCCTGACTTACCCTGTACTGAACCAATCTTCCTTATCCCCTGTCCTTTTTCTCTTCCTACCCCTTGTAACCCTGCTCATTATTTTGGATTTCCTGCTGAAGCCTATTTCATGTTGTTCAGTCCTTGTGACTTTATTTTGCTCCATATTTAATGAAATTTTATTACTACAACAACACTTTTCTCGTGTCTTAGACCATAACCTTGTGCTTCCTTTATTTGTTTTAAACTCGAGTAATGAAGTTTCTGGTAACTGTGTGTCCCTGGATTGCATCGCCTCTGCAAATTGGAGGTTACTGAACTAAGATAGAAAACTCATTTCCTGGAGTCAGGGTATTATATTTTGTACTTAACAAAACATCAGCTTACAGACTGAATGGGATTTGCCAATTTTCTAAGAACTAGAATGCAATACAGTACAAGTAGTAGTGGATCTTACCAAAATAATTTTATATCTATTGAGAATTCAGAATGCACTTCAGTGCCTCAAAGGAATCATTATGCACACTAATTATTGTTGTACACTGCAGAAATAGTAGTTAGTAGAGGTTTCTTTTGATAGAAAGGCAGATAAATCAACTTCCCTGTAGTTAATTCTTTAGATGGTACATAATCCCTTTATGCAAATGCCAGTCTTCCTGCAATTTACATTGAGGTTTAAGCTCCAACAGAGTTATGATGTGTGGTAGAAAATTCAAAAGCAAAAAAGCTCTTTGTAATGTACTTGACCCTGAGATCATTAGAACATTTCAACACAATTTAACTGCCTGAGCAAAGAACAGTTCTGTTGAGGAAGTACTTTAACCATGGTGGTTGGGGTAAGAAATTAAGCATAATAGTTCCAGAGAACATATTTCAAAAAACAATTGGAAGGCCAAGTGTTCAACCATGTAACAAATATATTCCTTGAAACTGAATTCTGGTTGCAAGAAGTATAGCTTTGAATTTTAAAATATAATTTTGGTATGACCAAAGTGGTGGTGGTGATTTAGTCACTAAGATGTGTCTGACTCTTTGTGAACCCGTGGACTGTAGACCACCAGGCTACTCTGTCTATGGGATTTTTCAGGTTAGAATATTGGAGTGGGTTGCCATTTCCTTCTCCAGGAGATCTTCCCCACCCAAGGGCTGAACTTGGATCTCCTGCATTGCGGGCAGATTCTTTACTAACTGAGCCGTGACCAACGTCGGGGACTACCTGTGATCGGACTATATTAGTTATAATTAGTTATAGTTAGATCTGTGTAAGGACAGATCACTTGCTTTTTGAAAACAAAAACAGAAATAAACCTGCCATGATCCAATTTCAAATGGCTTAAATATTCCGCATTTCCGCTCATTGTTTGCCAAGGAGGATTATAAAAATAACAGGTTTTAATATACATAATAAAGACATGATGATCATAATGAAACCACAGAAGTCAGATTGGGACTTGAACCCACTGTCTTTTAATTGAGATCACAGAGAGTCTCAGGACTTAGTCACATTTTTGTAAATGTAGACATGTTTTAGATATGTTACATCCATTTTTTCAGTTCATTCAAATAGGCCTTAACTAAGTTACCTCTGTGAGTGAGAGTCTGCTGTGCTAAGAATCAGACACTGATAAGATAGGCTTCAGTCAAGGCATTAAGAGTCTAGATAAACAAGCCAACACATTTTTTTGTACATAGGAAGGAACTGCATATTCTTAAAAGACAATAACAGAAACAAAGTCATGGAAATGTGAAAGTTTAAGAGGATTTAGCAATAAAATATAATAGTTACTAAGCACTGTTCTAAGTACTATGCTAAGAATTTCATTATCTAGTGTTACAATAATCTATTTATTCTTTAATAATATTAGCATTACCTTTTATGAGTCCCATGATCATCCTTGAAGTTTACTTCCCAATTTTACAGATAAGAAGCTAAGGGTTAACCTTTAGCTTAACCAAACTTTTAGCTGACCAAACTTTTACATGTAGTAAATCATGGAGCTGTGATTTGAATCTGGTTTTGACTCCAAGTCCTATGATGTTAAAACACTGTGTTTTAATGTGAGTGGTTTTTCACAGACAGAGAAAAGAATTCTGGGAAAAGTGGCTGAAACACGGTCTCTTTTCCAGACAGGTGAAGATCTTATATTCCATGTGTACTGTAATTGGATTTTTCTGGTCTTCAGAATTCCATTCATGAATGTGAGTTATTTCCAGGATTATGATAACAAATATCCCTCTTGCCAGACTTCTGAGTTGCAAGTAACATATGTTTTCTGGTTTCTTAAAAATATAGATTTGTATTCTTGATTTTTTTTTTTTTAGCATGGAAAACTTCCCCAGTTTTTTCTGTGAAGACTGTAGACCTCCTGAACTCTCTCCTTCCTTCTTGCCCTCAGCCCTCTGTCAACCACTCACTCCCAAAGGCACATCCTGTATCTTGTCAGAAGTAGAAATTCCTCCATGATCTTGTTTTCAGGATACCTCTCTACAATACCAGCTACATTATTCCAAGCTTACCCTTGATACCCCCAGATCTTTAAATGCTCAATCCTATTCAGCAATGCACTTGTTGATTTAACTAACTCTTCCTTGTTCTCATGGTATTCATATCTTCTTCCTGGAGTTTAAACAGCTTACGGTCCATCTTTGTTATCTCTTATCTACAACCATGTTTAATTCTCTACCCTTCTCTTCCTAGACCTTGATTGTCTGCTTCTCTACTCATTCTGCTAAACAGGATAGGAAAGGCCACAACCACATTGTGTGGCTGGCCACTCTAAATATACTGCCGACTTCAAGTGGCTCCCAGGCTGCCCGATAATTATATTACAGTTCTGTTGTTTATTTTCCTTCCTTCTGTCATTGACCTTTCCTTCCCTCAAATTGTCAATAGTTCTTCAGTCTTTACTCTCAGCTTGTTATCTTGCCTCCTATTTCAGTGAAAAAATAAAAACGAGGAGAGAGTGTTCATGATCTCTCTTTACCTTATCTTAGCTTACCTTACCTCGCCTCACCTCACCTCCTGCCAGCCCCCATCTCCACCCTCATATTGCAAGAAAGGCCAAACCCTTGACTTATATACTAGACATCATCTCCTTTTGCCAACTCCTGGAGATTGTTCCATAACAACCCCTTATTTTACCACCTTCTGTTTTTTTTTTTCCTCTTTACCATCAGCCTGTGATGATCATTTCCATCAGCATGTGACTATGATAAAAAGGCTCAATCCTTGAACTCTTTTTCAAAGCTATGCTTACTGAAACTCCTGACTTTAAATACTATCTCTGAATTTATAATGGTAAAATTTTAATTTCTACTCCAGGCCTCTCCTTCAATTCAGATTTGGATATTTCACGGCCTGT
Organism: Bubalus bubalis; assembly: GCF_019923935.1. Lineage (NCBI taxonomy): Eukaryota > Metazoa > Chordata > Mammalia > Artiodactyla > Bovidae > Bubalus > Bubalus bubalis. Next base: position 138,890,547 of record NC_059157.1, on the reverse strand, counting down.
TCTCTTAGAATTCCAATAGTCATCTCCAGCATGACATGTCCATATGTTTTTTCTTGGCTTCATGGTCTTCCTTAACTTAGCTAAAAGCAGCTTCAAACTTCTAGTGGCTCAGATCAGAAATATTAAAGTCATCCTTGACTTTCATCTTCCTCTCACACCCAACATCTAATATTCCCTCAAACTGTCTTGGCTGTATCTTCAAAATATGTCTAGAATCTGATCTCTTTTCATCCATTCTGGACCAAAACACCATCATCCCTCACCTTCATTATACTTTCTCTCCTTCTATCCTTGCCCTTGTAGGCCTGTTCTCAACAACCACAGTGATGATGTTCAAATGGATATCATATCATGGTATTCCTTGCCTCAGAACACTTCAGTGGCTCCTTTTCTATCCAGAGTAAAGACCAAAGTTCACACAGTGGCCTACAAAGTCTTACAAAGTCTAGGTCCTATTTGAGTATCTACTTCCTCTCTTATTTGCTTATCATGTTCAGCTACACTGGCTTCCTTGGTCTTCTGTAAAGTAGGCATGCTCTAGCCTTAGGACATTTGTTTACTTGATGTTCTGTCTGTAAAGAATATTTTCCCTCCAATATCTACACGGTGTGGTCTCTCTCTCTCTCTCTCTTTTTTTTTTTTTTTTTTGTCTTCACTAAAGTGTCATAATATTTTAAGGCTTTTTCTAAACTCTGCTATTTGAAATTGCAATGCCCCTTTCTCTTAACAGGCCCTAGTTTTTCCTCTGTCACGCATTTTTCCAGAGGACTTTTCACCATCTAAAAGACTATTGTTTACTTATTTATATGGTTTATCATTAGTGTCTTTATTAATGATTTTGTGTAAAAATTTTTGAACATTTGTGCACTGATGTATTCCCTAGGCTTATTATAGTGGCCTTACAAGAAATATTGGGTGAATGAATAAATCTATAGGAAATTGTCAATAGTTCTGTCACAACTCTAACCTGTGGAGGAAAATAAAATATAAACATGTGGTCCTCCTCTTAGCCCAAGATGGTGCCAAGCTTTCTTAAACATTTAAATGTTGATGAGAAAAAAGTTAGTTAAAAAAAAGTATGTGTGTAAATTGTAGAAGACAGTATAGCTAAGGAAAGTCAACATTTTTGCCATACCCAGTGAAGTCAATGATTTAGGCAAAATCATTAATAGATCAAGCCATCAGATGAAAGGTTAATGGAGAATCAGATGTCATCATCTTGACCCACTGCTTAATCTTAGAATTATTAAAAGTAGGACAAAGCAACATCATGCAACATATTCACCCTGACATTTTGGGAAATAAAATATGCAGCATCACTTATAAAATATCTTTAAAAAATTAAAAGTTGTACCTGAATCTAAAAAAGTCTTTAGAGTTAACTAATATTTTGCAAGAAATGTAGATAATTTGAGGACACTTTAAATGACATCATGATAAGACATATACATTTAGAATATAGGACATTCTAACAAAAATTCTGACTCAGTTTTTAAATTAGACTAATGGTAACAAAAAAATGGGTGAGAGAAGATAGTTATAGTAAACTAAATTTAAGATATTTAACAACCAGTGGCAATGTGCAGACATTGTTTATATTCTGATTCAGACAAAACAACAGAAAAATGGTGTTTTGGAGACAGTGAAATTTGAAAATGGTGTGGTAGTTAAATTATACCAATTATCATTGATTTTATTAGGGGTGGAATGGCCAAGTGTTTATGTAAATAAAACCTTATAGATTTCAAAATTGCTTACTGCAGTGTATAGGTGTGAAATGATATATCTGAAACTTGCTTTAAGATACTTTGTAAGTTAAAAGAAGTAGGACATGATATAAGAGTGACAAATCTTTATCAAACTTGGATGATAGTTGCTGTGGACTGAATTGCTTCTGTCTCAGATTCACAAGTTGAAGCTCTAGCTACAATGTGGCTTTGGAGATAGGACTCACAGGAGATAATTATCTCCTACAGGAGATAATCAAGATAGAATGAAGTCATAATGGTGGGATTCTAATCTAATAGGATTGGTCACCTTATAAGGAGAGGCAGGCACAGAAATTTCTCTCTTTTTCTCCCCATGCATTCACATACCAAGGAAAGGTTGTGTGAGGCCACAGAAAGAAGGTAACTTTCTACAATCCAGGAAGAGAGCTCTTACTGAAAACTGAATTGGCTGGCACCTTGATCTTAGATTTACAAGCCTCCAGAGCTGTGAGAAATCAATTTCTGTTGTTTAAGCTACCCTGTCTATGGAATTTTGTCATGTCAGCCCAAGCTGACAAAGACAATGGATAGAGGGGAATTGATGATATCAAACTCTCTAATTTTATGTATTTAGAAAACAAAAAAATTCTTCTGCTGAAAGTTTCTGACTTATGACAGTAGAAATAAAATATTATTTAAAATTAAATTCTCATTTTGCTACTCTGTCCTCTAGCCTCCATCCAGTTGATCTTATAGATTTCCTGTTAATATGTTGTTAGCAACCTAGAGCCTACAAGAGCAAGTCCAAGCTGCTTAGCCAGCCAGTCTTTCCCATAATTAAGCTGTAAATGAATATTTCCAGAAATACCTCCCTCTGCTCTCTGTTAACACATCTTTATACTTTAGCAAAATAAACTAACTTTATATTACCAAAAATGCCCACTCTCCATTTATATTTGTAATGATTCTTCAAATTCAACTCAATTTTTAAATTAAAAAAAAAAAAAGGTAACTAAACAGTTACTATTTCCAATTACATGCAGCTAAATAAATGAAGGCTGTGTAGGTTCCAACAGCAGCCCTTGATTTTTCCTTCCTGGGGAACCGGTAATAACCTTCAATCAGTGTGGCTATGAAATTACTTCTGGTAGAACTATAGATCCTCTCCTATGGTTCTCACTCTGGGAGCCCCATTGGTGCAGAGATGTCTCCAGTTTTCCGTACCTTTACTGATGAGTTAGTAGTTTTGTACTTACAGACATGCAGAATGTTCAGCCCATATTATTGAGTTGCTTTTATTCTACCTTATACATTTTCTTTCCCTTTCCCATCACATTTTTGTTTCACTTTCTGCCCCCAGGATCTTGATTTTTAACTTGCTACTTCCATATTCTATTAACTCATATAATTATACACACACACACCCCTTTCATATCTTTGTGTGAATTACAGCATAGAAAGATTTCATCTATACATCTTTGCATCTTGCTTTTTCTTACTTAACAGCTCATTACAGAAATCCCGCCTCATCAGCTGGTGAAGATTATAACTGGTGAAGACTATAACTTCGTAATAGTCTCAGCAGAGATCAACCACAATTCACTCAACCATTTCCCTAGTGATAAGCATTCAGGTTTCCTCTGCTAGTTTTGCCACTAAAACCCTGTGGGAGTGGAATCACTGGTATGTGGGTTTTAATTTGAACGCATGCTTTCAAATTACTTTCTGAAAAGTTTGTGAAAGTTAACATTTCTGTAAGCAATGTATAAGAGTTCCCTACAACATGGGGGAATGCTGGGCATTATTACGCTTTTGGTCATATTCCGTTTACTGGAAAAAATAGTCATATTGCAGAATTGCTTTCATTTGCATTTCTCTCACTTTCCATGGTGGTTCATCATACTTCCATCTATCTTTGGCCATTTTGATTTGCTCTGTAAATTTTCTATGATTATCTTTGGCTCATTTTTCTACTGGAATATCAGATTTTTGTTATCTATTTTTAAAACTTTTAATATATGAAAAATAAATTTTTAAAATTATGTGTATTACAAGTAATTGTTTTTGAATCTATCATTTATTAATTGCTGAAGATATATTTTGTTCATATATGAATTTTAAATGTGTATGTAGTAAATATGTTTATTGTCTATGTTTGTTATCTTGTTTATCAAACTCTCAAATATCTAGGTTGTTTTATATAATATAAATTGTCTTCTGAGATTTTTATTGTTTTATAATTACATCTTTAATCAGTGGGAATTGGGTAAGACAGGGAGGGCTCCAATGTATTTTCTTCTAACAGATAGCCAGTTATAACATCCATTTACTAACTATACCATCCTTTTGAATGAATTGAAAAACCTCCTTAGTGATCCATTATATTCCACAATATACTGTGGTCTATTTCTGAGCCACATGTGCTTCTTTGTCAGTGGCTTTAAAATTTTACATTCATATAAAATCTTCTCTCTTACTAGTTGGAAGTTCTGTCATCTTGCTTTGGGGTCCCATAACACTTTACTTTTACTTCTCTTAAGGCAATTACCACTTCCCACCTCAAATTATAGTTGCTTATATACATGTCTCCTCAACTTCTCTATAAAATCCTTTAAGAGAAAAATCCCCATTTATCTTTGCACCTTTCACAGTTTCTTGAGGAATTTAGAAACTTTGGACATAGTTATTGAATGAATACACTAATTATTAACTATGGGTTTCCCTGATGGCTCAGGGGGTAAAGAACCTGCCTGCAATACAGGAGACACAGAATACATGGTTGGGTTCAGTCCCTGGGTCGGGAAGATCCCCTGGAGTAGGAAATAGCAACCCACCTCAGTATTCTTGCCTGAAAATTTCCATGGACAGAGGAGCCTGGCAGGCTACAGTCCAAAGGGTTGCAAAGTCGGACACAACTGAGTGATTTAACACAAATTGTGAAAACTATGAGTTTTGTACAATTTTAGAAGCCTAAAATGATGATGATTCTAGTCAAGATGTGGCAGGATTTTGTTTTCATTTTACTTCAGAAGTTCTTGCTACAGCAAATAGAATTGAACCAAGGAATTTTATTTATGTAAATCTCTTAATGTTTTATTCGTTGGTACATAAAACCAGATTACCCTTCTTGCATAGTTCATTCTACTATATGCTCATTTAGTAAGTGGTTCAGTTTAGTTTTCCTTAGTATATTTTCCACTTATTAAAGCCATGCATGACACAAATGAGTTTTTATGTCTGCAAGATTCAGAAACCTTCGATAATATTAAAACAAGCCATGGAAAAAATTTGTGTATTTTTCTTAGTCACAGTTTTTGAAATGCCAATTTTGCTGTTACAATAACAAATGACAATCACAGCAACTAAAGTTTCTAATTCGTGAATATGTTGGCATTACACAAATCTTGATATTCAAGTCAGCAAAAAAAGAGTGATTAGCAAATGTTTTCCAGGAACTACCTAAAATCATGCTGCTTTGACTCTGGGCCGATAACAGTTGTTATAAGAACTATTTTTGGTAGCCTCTGGGTAGAATAAGATAGTAAATTCTGCTTCATTTCCAGCCATTTTGTGAAGTACCCTGGGAACTCCTGTGCCTGGAGCCAGCATATTGCATATTGAGTGAGGATCTGGAATAGCTCAACTGGAATTCTGTCACTGCCGGGGGCCAGCGTGAGGCACTCTGCCCATGGCAAAGGTCATGAGGAAGGAGGCTCGGCATACGCAAAGGCGGGATCGAGCCTCAGGAGTCCCCCTGGAAATTCTCGAGCATCTACCCCCAAAACCAGAGTCTGCCTACTTTCTGCTTTGTGCTTTCACCTACACCTCTGACTTTACGGGGAGCTGTCCCCCACTACCTCTCTCTGAAAAAAGAATTAGCTTACAGCTCCAGTTAATAATTCCTGGGTGTGACAGTGTTTCAACCTACAAACTCCTTTGGAAGTCCTCTAGCCTGCCTGAATAGGTTTTTCCGGCCACATGTGATTGTTCAGAGCCTCCCAACTGTGAGAGGCAGGAGATGTTCTAAACTGTCTAAACACAGATTCTTTTGAGTAGTTAAAAGATTGATTAGAAATTGTATTGGTGAAGGGTTTTTCACTTGTTGAGCCAATGTTTGCTGCTCAGTCTCCATACTCCTTACCTACTGTGTCCTTGGCAGTGTATTGATTGATATAATGGGTGTATAGAAATGTAAAATGCAGCTTTGTCCAATGCTTTTTTGGAGGCTGGTGCCTGACTTTGGAATAATCACCTTTAGAGAAAAATAAGTTTCTTAAAATGTTAACAGGCCTCCGGGCCAGAAGATGATGTCAATCACCTGAACTTTTGCATATGATAAGTTTGAAAGCCTGCTTCAATTAGAACCAGGAACTGCTGTCCTTGCATGACTCCACCCCTTCCCCCATTATCCTCTATGCACAACTTAAGGTATAAAACTACTTTGGAAAATCAAGTACGCCCCTTTTTTTTGTTCACCGAAATTTGGTCTCCCCATGTCGTTCCTTCTTTCACCTTCTGGCTGAATTTTTCCTCTGAGGCGGGGAAGCTCCTCAAGCCTACTAATTTTGCCTGGGCTTCTAAGATCCGACCGGGGAGGCCTTAGTGTCTCCTCTCCTTCGGGAGAACGGGAGGACGCCTGCGGCCTTCGTAGGTGACGTTAATTCCCTGCTTTGGAATTTTATTCAGCTTCTTTTCTCCACTAAATTTCCTCACTGAGCTATCCTCATTCTATTACTCTTTATATCCTTAATTAACGTTTAATTAAGCAGTTGTTTCCCGACCCTCGCCTACGCCGTCTCTCCTTCTAATACCCTGGATCAGCTGGGGCTGGACCCCGGCACTGCTGAAGGCTGACTCAATTTTACCCATTTTTGACATAATGTTTTCTTTCTTTATATTCAGCATATAAACTGAATATAAGCCAATATGCAAATTTTTAAATACTCAGATTGGCCTGTAATGATAATACTGAGATGGACTCCTTGTGTTTAAAAAACATCCTAATTTGCTTGTTCTGGTGGGGTGCTCAAAGCCCACTAGAGAACCTATTATCTCTTCTATTGAAAAGAGAGATGATGTCTCCTTGGAGGCAGGCAGAGGTTCCAAACCAGGGAGACAGGTTGATCACTTAAGCTGTATTTATTGGCCCTGACAGCTAGGCAGAGTGTGATGGGGTAAGATATCAGGGAGACAATTTGAATAATTAAGTGTGAATCAGAAGTGCAGTTGCATTGGGGTAAAAGTTAAGGGGTCCTGATGAGGCACTCTGATGGTCAAGATTTATGAAACATTGCCACTGTTAAATATGGTTATTTAGCTCATTTTGGACAGCTCTTTCTGAGATTTTTTATTAAATAGATCATCATGTTTTTGAGATAGGGACCTTCCATTAATGTTTTAATAGACTTCCTCTTCTTTAATAACCTTCATTTCCTACAGAAATACTTCTAGCCTGGTAACTCCAAAATTAGTAAAAATGAGCAAATAAGGTCTTGGCCAACATTCTATGAGCTGAGTGAATGATTTTTTTTTTTTTTTTGTCCTTGTTACTTTTTTTCCTCTGTTTTAAGCTCTCAATTGAAATAACGGACTTTTACCAGGAACAAATCAATGACAGAAGACCAACCTAATAGCAATGAGCCAAGAAATATCAGCTTAATATCAAAGTCTTTGATTAAATGCTTGGAATGAGCCAGCAAAGACATGTAGTTCTCAGAGTTCAAAGCAAAGAAATAATTCCAGAAAGCAATTGAAAGTTCAGAGAAAGTTTGAGGGACAATAATCTTATAATCTGCTAGTAATTTTTAAATTAAAAAAATTTTTTTTGATCTGCTAATAATGTTAGTAATATTGAGGCATTATTCTGATTTAATCCTGATTATTTTATTTATTTCTCCAGGACAGGAAATAAGCCAAGGGTGGCTGGGGGGGGGCGGGGTTCTGAGGTGGTTGAGAGGTGAGGAGTATCCCCCTTGAAAAGAAGGGAAATAACAAAAGAACAGTGTTAAATCAGACCTCAGAGAATGATATTCTCTGACAAGCAAACATGCTGTGTCTAAATTTGACTTTTCCTGGTAATGAAGCACATTTGTTTTATAATAAAATGAAAAGCAGTTACTGTAACAGTGGGTTGCTAAACATGGGATCAATCTTGTGATGGTGTAAACAAATATTTGTACCTTTTAAAAATATAATACAGAAAAGGTGAACAACAAAGCATTTGAGTGATTAAAATCTAAATGAGATAAAATATAACATGGCTACATAAAATATGCAAATGATGTGATCTTTTTCTTCATTTACTATGTCTTAATGGTGGGAGAAATAATGTACTTCCAATTGATACTAAAAAGCAACCATTTTATTATGTTTACTACACAATGAGCCTGCCTAAGGCATTCTCTAGTTATGTTATACATTATTAACTGTTATAAACCATTACTCTGAATAGCACCCAAGAGGCCTGTAAGTTAATGTATCTCTTTAAGTGCTTAGCTCACTGCAAGAGAGTAACTTAGACATTGAAAAGTGACTGCTTGTTCATTGACTCTAGTTCTGCCAAGATTAGGATCAAGTTTGGTGGGGGTCAGAACATGTTAGGAAACATAAAAGGAAGAAGAGGAAGAAAGAGTCAGTTCATTGAAATAGAAGTTCTAAATACTGATTTTATGACAGTCTAGGATATCTGTTTCAACAACTGTCACAGAATTCTCCAAACAGTCAGAGAATACGGATCTGATATACCCTCCTTTCCCTCCAAGAGGTATGTCTGTAGCCTTTTTCCTGCTGAAGTTAAAAGTTAAGTGTTAGTAGCTCAGTCGCATCTGACTCTTTATGAGCCCATGAATAGTAGCCCACCAGGTTCCTCTCCAGGTCAGAATACTACAGTGGATTGTCATTCCCTTCTCCAGGGGATCTTCCTGACCCAGGGATGGAACCCCGGTCTCCTGCATTGCAGGAAGATTCTTTACCAACTGAGCCACCAGGGAAGCCCTTTTCCCTGTTACAACTGCTAATAAGGATATGATTAGAGAGATAGACAGGGTTTGGAGAACTTACTTCCCTCTTTTTCTTCTTCCAATCTGTTAAACTTATTTGGTTAGAAAAAATTTCTGCACTTCCTATACTGCTAAGAACAGAGATAATTAACTGCTAATTATTTCATGAATGTTATCTTAGCACATGATGTAAGGGAAAAGAAAAGTGAAAGTGTTAGTCACTCAGTCGTGTGTGACTCTTTGTGACCCCATGGACCACAGCTGACCAGGTTCCTCTGTCCGTGGAATTCTCCAAGCAAGAATACTGGAGTGGGTAACCATTTCCTTCTCCAGGGGATCTTTACCACCTGGGATCGAACCCAGGTCTCCCACATTGCGGGCAAATTCTTTACTGTCTGAGCCATGAGGGAAGCCCTGATATAAGGCAGCCCCCCTCTGTTTTTGTTCTAGTATATTCGAAAGTACAAATATGTGTTCACTTGTCTGATTGAATTTTTTTCTTCATTCAGCAAACATTATTCACCTATCTACTATTTGCCAGGTCTTATGCAAGGGGTAGGAAGAAAGTATCTATATACAGATAGATATAGATATAGATGTATATATATATGTATGTTCTTTTGAATACAATTGGAAAATACAAGAGAAAATCATAATTTTGGTTTCTTTTATATAACAAGTTTAATTTTGTTTTGCTAGGATACTTGTGTTCTTTTTCTTTTTTTGGTTTACCTTACTTCATATCTCATTCATTGTGAATTTTTCCCAGACCTGTAAAGCATTTTTTTTTTAATAGCATGAAGTTTCTTATGATATACAGTGGAAAAAGATATACAGGAAAATGTGTTTTCATAGTCTAAAACAATGTGAAGCGAAAGTTCCATTGTTTTTGAAAATAAAAGATAATTTAATCAGATAGGCAAGAGCTGTTTCTACATTGTGGGTTAAGCAGATTGAGAGAAATCAGTGATAATGTCCCTAGAGAGGTGGTAAATAAAATGATATGCAAAGAAACAAAGAGAAAACTTACCAGTATGAGCAAAAGGTTGAAAAAGGAACTAGAATTTCTTATGTCCTGTTTTGAAATTGAAATCGTTTCCTGTAGCCTTCTCCTTTCTCTACAACCCAAAAGAGTCAGCAAGTGTTTAATAGGGATAGCATCCTGTTTTAGAGAATTTTATGTGCTTTCTTAAAACAAGGATTCCATTGGTCCAGTCCACTGTGTTTGTTTTCCTTCAATTCCAGGGTTTTGGGAATGACCACTGATTCCACAAAGAGACCTACTCTTATATAATGTGGTTGGTTACCAAGAAAAGTGATTTTACATACTTTTACTATCTGCTTCAATGAGAAAAGAAAAGTGAATTGATTTCCATTTCTTTTCAGCACATTTTTTCCCCAGCATATGATTATTTGGTCACAGATCCTTCATCATCTCTGTGTTACATCTGGTATGTCCTTTAGAGGTAGATCAGGGTTTTGGTGGCATAGTTCAACTTGGTGGAAGAGAATACCCTCTTTTATTACTATTTTTGTATTATTATATACATGTGTATATATATTTGTATATATATGTATATATGCACACACACGGACAAATGTGATTTCTTTATTGTGTTTTGTCTTTTCTTCCTCTTTTCCTTGTGCTTTTTATCATTCACCTTATTTTTCTTTCTCCTCCTCCTCCTACTTTTATTAGTATTAGCGCTTATTAGTAATAGTACTAGTCGCAGTAGCAACAGTATTATCTTCTATTTATTGAATAATGACTATATATTTGGTATGTGTTTGTCATCCTATTATACACATTATGTAGAATACCTAAAATGTTTTTGTTTCTCCATTTTGCAAGGGTAGAAACAGAGGGGGAAAAAAAGGTTAAGTCACAAAGTTAGTAGAGCATGATCCCTGCATTGAATTATTCTCATAGGAAACTGTTGAAACTAAAATTTCACAATTTGTAACATGAATTTGTTAGCTCACAATTTGTTAAGAGAGCTAGCCTCAGTGGATATTCAAAGAAACAAAGGGAAACTTATCTTACAGATGCAAAAATAATAAATATTTCCATTTGTATAATTTAGGGACAAGGTTATAAATTAATGCAGGGTGTGAACTTGAGTTATTTCTGGCTATCATTTTATCATAGAGTCATTTAAAAACTCCTGTGTTAAATGAAAATGATTACCAAAGTTTTATCTGGTTAAATAATAATTTTGAAATTTTAGTGAAAAGTTATCTGCTGCCTCTCTCCCTAAAATTATCTCCTTCACTGATGCTCCATTCTTCAGATCAGTAATGGTACAATAAATAGTAATTACAGTTTATCTTGAGAGGGCACTTTAAAACTTCAGCTATAAGTGGCTGTAAATGTTTAATGTGTAATTATAATGTGGAAATAAATTACTAACCTGGAAAAACAAAAGAAGGGGTTGGCATGTTTTCCTTATGTGCTTAACATTTGTCTTTAGACACTGTTTTAGAACTTTAGGTACTTAAAACAATACTGTAAACCTAAAGGAATTTTTTACACTTGATGACCAAGTTATATTTGGCACATAATATACTAAATATGTTGGTGAATGAATGAGTGATGGACAATATAGATTGAAGTTGGCTTGTACTTAACATAAAAATATTTTCTAATATATAGGAAATGATTGACAAAATCTTGGAGTATACAAAGATATTTTCAAGGCAACAGGCATTTTCACCTGAAAGAAACTAAAACTAATAGTACTGGATAATTTATTCAGATAGTCTCAGATACTGACTTTTCAAGATCTCTCCATGAGAAATTTATTATTTGCTTTAAACTATCCAGCTAATTCATTAAATCATTCCATATATGAATACATTGTTTACTAAGTAAAGAGAATGGACACAGTGACTCTCAATTTGGAGAAGTTAAAAACATCTTACTTGATATTCTGATTGTATATGTTTTAAAATTTCTCCTTTTCTTTCAAATTATGATAGTTTCAAAATCAAGAAACTAGCCTAGATAAATCATTTGTCAAAGTCCAGCCATTAAGAGGATCTTCATATTTGATACAATTCCATCCCTAATCATTTTACTTTTTGCTTTTGAATAATATTATTTTATAGTTTAAATTGTAAGTTTTAAGGTTCCTTTAAACATTTAAATTTTCCTTCTGTTTAAGTTTCTCAATTCACCTCAGTATTATCTAAGTACAGTTATTTTTCAGAAATAAATTCCTGCATTGACTTCTAGTTTTTTCCTACCTGAAGTTCTGTCTCAAATTCATATGTATTCATGAAACATTTAGGAAAAAAAAGAGATGGAAATTAGATAGCCCAATTTGATTTTCCAATACCTGAGTTTTACCAAAAACAAAAAAAAAGAGAGAGAAAGATTAGTGTTATCATTCAGAGTATAGTACTTCACTGATCCTTTAGAAAATATCTAGTTCCTGCTATGTGACAGCAAAGATGTTCTTTGTGAAGCTCTACTTATCTGATAAAGAATGAGTTTATTCATGAATTGTCAGTTACTCAAGATGGTTCAACAGGATGTGAGAGAAAAATGGCTGAGACAATTCATGCACCAAGCAGTTTTTTAATGAGTGAATAGCCCCCTCCCCCAATCCTAGTAAACAATCCTGTACAGATTTGCTTCTTAGGATCTTGAGAAGATCTTCCTCTCGAGCATAAGGTGTTCAAACTTATGTTTTTTCAAAGGTTTATGTTCTTATGTTCTTTCAAAGGTGTTCAAACTCTTGGAATGGTCGCTATTCATCAGCTTACACTTTACATATTACATATGTCAAGTATTTCTTCAAGGCTACCTTTTAATTATCTCTTCCTAGTACTATTAAAAATTCTTTCCATCAAAATACATTTATGTTTTAATTTTCATCCTTTTACTTATCAAATGAATGTAATAGCCAGTCACAAGTACTAAATTATATTTTCAGTCAAAAGCAAAACAACAAACTTAAATTTTAATTGACCTAGGTGGGTCTCTATTAATTTGAGACTCATCATGGCCCTAAGAGTCTGAATCAGGAGGCATAGTTTTGGTTATAATGATTAATAGTGATTTTTCAGCATGAATAATGATCTTTCCCCCATTGATCCATCTTTTTCACAGCTATCAGTTTAGTATTTACCATAAAACCCTGCCAATATCTTTCAGTGATATTAGCTATTTCTTCCAGAAGAAAAACCAAGCTAGTTAGCATGATTTACCAGGGGAGCTGTAACCTGACCCGTTCCTCATCTTCCACCTTTACTTCGGTTATAGTACACGTTCAAGTAACTTAACCACTGGGCTTCCTGATCTGTACTTCACTTCTCAACATTCTCTCCAAACATACATTACTAGTGTCTTGTATTCCCTGCCAGTCTAGCTCCTTCCCATAACCCAGCTTTCAGTGCAGAAAACTCTTCTGAACTTTTCAGCATGTGCTCCCTTGGCAACTCGTGTGTGTATGTGTGTTTGTGTGAGTGTGTGTGTGTGTGTGTGTAAGCTGTCTGCCTTTCTAGGTGCTTAGCGCTTTGAAAGGTGAGTCTGTGTCTGAAGAATCATTTGTGAAGATCTACCTGGTACTTGGCACACAAAATGCAGGTTTAGAGATAAGCATTAGGCTGGTAAAAGAGACCCTGAATGGAAAGAAGAGTAAAAGGTTGAGTTCATGTATTTAACTTCCTTTAGTCAACTGCCAGCGAATAAATGGACAAGAGCATCTCATTAGAGTTATGAATTGAACTACTCAGGAGTTCAGAGTTAGTTTGCTTCTGTTACATTCTTCCTCACACTTTCCCTGGTGACTCAGATGGTAAAGCATCTGTCTACAATGCAGGAGACCTGGGTTCGATCCCTGGGTCGGGAAGATCCCCTGGAGAAGGAAATGGCAAACCACTCCAGTACTATTGCCTGGAAAATCCCACGGACAGAGGAGCCTGGTGGGCTGTAGTCCATGGGGTCAAAAAGAGTCGGACACGACTGAGCGACTTCACTTTCACTTTCACACCACTCACCCCATTGATAAAAGGTGGTATTTCCCTTACAGGACACGAGAAAAATACCAGTATTCTTGCTGTTTATAGTTAATGCATGCAAAATCTGTAGTTTTCACAGCTCAAGGCAGTTAATGGAGGTCCCTAGTTTCTGCTATGTTACAAAAGTGCAGCAAAATTTTCAAGTTATGTTCTTTTTCCTGGACTTCAGAAAAAGGTCAGAACCTCAAGAGACCTAGAGCAAATTTTTATTTTGCAGATGAATAAACAGTTGCTTATATATCCATCATCCATTTATTAGCTTAAAATGCCAAGAAAATGCCTGATGCTGTGACAAAATTGAAAAAGCTTACTCTTATTCTGGGAGTTCACTGTTTATTTTGAAATAATGAAATTTAATAAGATAATTACACAGATAAAACATTTGCAAAATTAAAGCTTCGTGCATAGATGATTGGTGGTTGATCTAAAGTGTGGGGTACAGATGAATTGTCTTAACTTCTGTCCTTTGCTCTTTCTAAAATTAATAGTTTTTAAAAGTTTTTTAAACTATAGAGTGATATATAAATATTTTCATTACCTCATGCTACCCTCTGATATTTTACATTTCTGTTGGTTCAATATTAAATGAATGTTTACTACAGTATATCTAAAATTCTGATCTGGTGTTATTTCTCATGGACTCCTAATTCCCTTGAGAGAAGATAGGGTGTAATGATGAAGAAAACACCATTTAGAGTGAGAGACACTTGAATCACAATTCTAGTCCACCAATTATAAGAAATACAACCTAAGACAAATTAATTGCCCTTTCTAAGTTTCCTCAACTGCAAAATAGGAATGGAATTGTTCCTCCCATATACAACTTTTAGCATATTTAGTAAGACACTGAATGTGATGCAACAAACATGGTAAGCACTCCATAAAATTGGTGAAAAAGTTTGCTATTGTTGTTGTTTTGCCACTTATATACCATCTTTATAGATGTCTTTAAAGGTGAGTGAACTGGAAAACATGCTGCCAATAACATAACATTTTGGAACTGAACTTGGAGTTCACTCAGGTTACAAAGTAAAAATCATTTCTTCACTCCTTTGCTCAAGCTGATTTCTCAGCTTGCAGTGGTCTTGCTTCTGTCTCTCAGCCCTCAAAAGCCCTCTGTTTCTTCAGTTTTCACCTCAAATGTCCTTCCACAAAGAAGCCTTCACTAAGACTGCACAGAAAAATTGATTCTCTTTCCCCTTTTTCCCTACCCATAGTGGTTTGCTGTTATCATTCATTTCAAACATCCTGATTTTAAAATTCTCTACAAGTCTATCTTCCCATAATATGATGGGATCTGTAAGCATATGGGGAACGTTTAGCACAATTTTGTGCATAGTAGGTTCTTCTAAACTGAATAGGAAATGAGAAATTCATTATCCTTGTGACTCATCTTAATTTTGCAATCATATTCCATCATTTAAAAACAAATCTATAAGAGTGAATGCAGATGTGATGATTAGGGTATTTGAGCACATTGAGGAAATCATAATTCTAGAAAAGTGTAGAGGAAGTAATTTTCTGGACTGGAAAGCAATGGTAAACTTACTCATTTTTTTATTTTATTTGTTATTGAGCTATAATTGACATATAATATCATGTTAGTTCAGGTGTATGTACCACATTTTGATTTGATACTTTTACACATTAAAAAACGATGACTGTAAGGGTGGCTCAGATGGTAAAGAATCTGCCTGTAATGCAGGCGACCTGGGTTCTGTCCTTGGGTCAGGAAGATCCCATGGAGGAGGAGATGACAACCCATTCCAGTATTCTTGTCTGGAGAATCCTATGGACAGAGGATCCTGGCGGGCTACAGTCCATGGAGTTGCAAAAAGTTGGACACGACTGGGCAACTTTCACTTCACTTCAAATATAGTTACCATCTGTCACATACACAGTTGTTACAGTATTATTAACTATATCCCTTGTACTGAATGTTGTATTCTTGTGACTTATCACAGGAATTTTATACCTCTTAATCCCTTTCATCTATTTAACTTATCTCCCGACTCCTCTGCCTTCTGGAAACCACCAGTTTATTCTCTATCTATGAATCTGTTCTGGTTTTATTTGTTCATTTGGTTTGTTTTTTAGATTCAACATGTAAGTAAAATCCTATAGTATTTCTCTTTGTCTGACTTACTTCACTTAGCATAATACCCTCTAAGTCTTCTTTATCCAATCATCTATTGTTGGACACTTTGGTTGCATACCTGTCCTGGCTATTGTAAATAATGCTACAATGAGAATGGGGTGCTTTTATTGTTTTTTTGTTTGTTTGTTTGTTTGTTTTTTGATTTAGTATTTTCATTTTATTTGCATAAATACCCAGAAGTAGAATTGCTAGATCATATGGTGGTTCTATTTTTAATTTTTGAGGGACCTCCACACTGTTTTCCACAGTGAATACACAAGTTACATTCCTATCAATAGTATACCTGGGGTATGTTTTGTCTACAACTCACCAATCCTTTTTATTTTTGTTATTTTGGTAATAGCCATCCTAACAGGTATGACATGGTATCCAATTGTGCTTTTGATTAGCATTTCCTTGATAATTTGTGTTTGTTCTTCAGTCACTAAGTTGTGTCTGATTCTTTGTGACCCCATGGACTGCAGCACACCAGACTTCCCTGTCCTTCACTGTCTGCTGGAGTTTGCTCAAATTCATGTCCATTGAGTACATGATGCTGATAATTAGGATACTGAGCACTTTTTGCATATACCTGTTGGTCATCTGCATATTTTATTGGAAAAATGTCTGTCCAGGTCCTCTGGTCCATTTTTTTAATAGAGGGTATGCTTTCTTATACTGAGTTGTATGTGTTCTTTCTCTATTTTGGATATCAATCTCCTATTAACATATGATTTGCAAGTATCTTTTTCCATTAATGGTTGCCTTTTTGTTTTGTTGATGATTACCTTACTGTGGCTGATTGATGTATTCCTATTTATTTTTTCTGTGGTTGCATTTGCCTGAAAAGACATATCCAAAAATTATTGCTAAGATTTATGTTAAAAAGCATAAAAAGCATATTTACTTCTAGGAGTTTTATGGTATCATGCCTCACATTTAAATATTTAATTCATTTTGAGCTTATTTTTTTATGGTGCAAGAAAGTGTTTCAGCTTCATTCTTTTGCATGTAGCTCTCCAGTTTTCCCAACACCATTTATTGAAAAAACTGTCCTTTCCCCACTGTATATTCTTGGCTTCCTTTGTTGTAGATTCAGTTCAGTTCAGTTCAGTTCAGTTACTCACTTGTGTCCTACTCTTTGCAACCCCATGAACCGCAGCACGCCAGGCCTCCCTGTCCATCACCAACTCCCGGAGTCCACCCAAACCCATGTCCATCGAGTCGGTGATGCCATCCAACCATCTCATCCTCTGTCGTCCCCTTATCCTCCTGCCCTCAATCTTTCCCAGCATCAGGGCCTTTTCCAATGAATCAGCTCTTTGCATCAGGTGGCCAAAGTATTGGAGTTTCAGCCTCAGCATCAGTCCTTCCAAGGAACACCCAAGACTGATCTCCTTTAGGATGGACTGGTTGGATCTCCTTGCAGTCCAAGGTACTCTCAAGAGTCTTCTCCAACACCACAGTTCAAAAAATATGTTGTAGATTAATTGACCATTAATGCCTGGATTTATTTTTGGTCTCTTTATTCCATTCCATTTATCAAGGTGTCTGTTTTGCTGTGAGTACCATACTGTTTGATTGCTATGACTTTGTAGTATAGTTTGAAACCAGGGAGCATGATACCTTTTACTTTGTTCTTTCTCAAGATTGCTTTAACTATATAGGGTCTTTTGTGGTTCCATAAAAATTTTAGAATTTTTTGTTCTATTTCTTTGAGAAGTGCCATTGGAATTTTGATAGGGATATCTTTGAATCTGTAGGTTGTTTCTATTTTAAAAATAGAAGCTAATAAATGGGTAATTTGTGTTTCACTCATGTATGCATTCATCTCTTTCAAATATTTATTGAACCTTTAATAAGACTCTAGAATTTGAAATAATCAGTACTAATTTATTCTCTAGAACTTAATATTGTTAACATATGGTAACATGTATACCTGTGGCGGATTCATTTTGATGTTTGGCAAAACTAATACAGTGTTTGAGGTTTAAAAATAAAATAAAATTAAAAAAAAACACATGGTAACATTAGGCTTTATAGTTAGAATGTTTACACCTTAAATTAAAAAAAAATTTTTTATACATATTTAACACTTATTTTACACATGCTGTATTGTAAGAATGGAAATCCTTTGAGGAAGAAGATGGGGAAACAAATTAATTCTAAATAAATATATACATTCAGGTATATTTATATACCCATCTTGAGGTAGCTATGCATTCAAAATTTAACATGCTATAATTAACTTGTAGTCATTTTAGTCCTGAATTTAACCAAAAAGTAGTAAAGTGTAAAAATTATATCAGATCATTACTATTGACCACATACAGAGCAAAATCCATTGTACATTTTTATTAGAAACATAAATATATGTTTCAGTTATTTAAAGGGAGAAGAGATTTAAAAGATTATTAATACATTTGTTTTCCATTTTGTAGATGTTAAAGTTTTGACTAATTTATTCTCACCTTAAATAGTGTACAGTAGAAAGGTTTCTTTTATTTAATTTGAATAAATTCTTTTTATTATAATGAAGGAAAACCCAAAATTTTTCTCACGCTTGAGTAGAAAAATTATAGAAGATATTCTTTTTAAAAAAGATTATGAAAAAATGAATATAGCAAAATTATAATCATTGTGCTTCTCAGATATACTTAAAATCAAGTTTTATCATATGTTTAATTTATTTCTTTACAAGTCAATACATTCAAAACTATATAATCTCTTTTTTTATTTGATTTTAGGTTTTCAAAGTTATAATTAATAGAAAAAAACATAATTATACTGTGGTTGTTGGTGTTCAGTCTTTCAGTTGTGTCTGACTCTTTGTGACCCCATGGACTGCAGCACACCAGGCTTCCCTGTCCTTCACCATCTCCTGGAGTTTGTTCAAACTCATGTCCATTGAGTCGGTGATACCATCCAACCATCTCATCCTCTGTGGTCCCCTTCTCTTCCTCCCAGCATCAAGGTCTTTTCCAATAAGTCAGCTCTTCATATAAGGTGGCCAAAGTATTGGAGCTTCAGCTTCAGCATCAGCATTTCCAATGAATATTCAGGGTTGATTTCCGTTAGGATTGACTGGTTTTTATCTCCTTGCAGTCCATAGGACTCTCAAGAGTCTTCCCCAACACCACAGTTCGAAAGCCTCAATTCTAGCACTCAGCCTTCTTTACAGTCTAACTCTCACGTTCATACATGACTACTGGAAAAACCATAGCTTTGACTATAGAGACCTTTGTCAGCAAAGTAATGTGTCTGTTTTTTAACATGCTGTCTAGGTTTGTCATAGCTTTAAGGAGCAATCATTTTTTAATTTCAAGACTACAGTCAGCATCCAAAGTGATTTTGGAGCCCAAGAAAATAAAGTCTATCATTGTTTCCATTGTTCATTTGCCATGAAGTGATGGAACCAAATGCCATGATCTTAGTTTTTTGAATGTTGCATTTTAAGCCCGTTTTTTCACTCTTCTCTTTCAGCCTCATCAAGAGGTTCTCTAGTTTCTCTTTACTTTTTGCCATAAGCGTGATGTCATTTGCATATCTGAGGTTATTGATATTTCTCCCATCAATCTTGATTCCAAGTTGTGCTTCATCCAGCCTGACTTTCTCATTATGTATTCTGTATATAAGTTAAATAAGTGGGCTGACAATATACAGCCTTGATGTGTTCCTTTCCCAATGTGGAACCAGTCCATTGTTCCATATCTGGTTCTAACTGTTGCTTCTTGACCTGCATACAGGTTTCTCAGGAGATGAGTCAGGTGATCTGGTATTCCCATCTCTTTAAGAATTTTCCAGTTTGTTGTGATCCACACAATCTTATCCAATCTCTTTTCCATTCTCAGAAACAACTGCTGTAATCAGGGTATCTGCCATCATTTCCTATATATTTACCTGCCTACTCAAAACTTTTGCAAGAATATTTTATGTGTATTTAATCAAAACATACGTATCATTCTACACCTTTTTTTTTTCCCTTTTTTTGGTCTTTTGTACTCTTTAGTAAGTTAACAATCTATAATGCATTAAAATTTTTTTAATTTAACATATTTTTGGTTGCTATTATGAATGGACACTTTTCTCTATAATATTTTCTGATTGCTCATTATTTTTATATTTGAAAGCTTTTGATTTTTGTGTGTTAGACCCATTGGACTTGTTATAGTTTGACATTGATTCTTAAATCATCTATGTAAATGTTAGTATTTCTTATAGATGTTGTTTCTTTTCTTATATTTACATCTTTTTTCCCCTATTTTTGGCATAAAATTTCTGTGTTGAGTAGAATCAATGATGGAAATAATAACTCATTACATGACAATCATAAAGTAACTTCTTTTTTCCTATTTTGCCTTTTAATCCACATGGTGGACCATTTTCTTTCCCTCAGAGGAAATTTATGATAGGCCACACTCAGATTACCCCCCCCCCAAAAAAAAATCCCAGACCATTGTAATTGTGACAATCCCACATTTTTATTCAATGTTAAACTTCTCCCACAGCTTGAAACTGCATCATGTCAGAAGCCTGAAGCAGACACTGGCATGTTTTCCTCTTAAGCTCTTCCCATTCCTGTTCCTCTGTGACTCTGATCCTCCTCACTCACTAAGGGTGTTCTTTTGTTGTTTTGCAGGCTGCCTGACTCTTTCAGCCACTATTTCCTTCCTTCTGCCAGCAGGTTATAATTCCCCTTAATTTTGCATCCAAGGGCATCACTTTGACCTCCTCCTGAAAAAGCTGTTTTCTCTGGCAAAACTCTGGTTGGTTAAACTTTCTTTCTAATGATCCCAGGTCAGCATTTGTACCATGAATTCCATACTCACTTTCCTGGAAGTCTTCACCTTTGGACTTCTATCAGTACAAGGGCAGTTACAGATCCAACACAGTGTGTTTGTGTTTCCAATCATGTTAGTTTCCATGTCAGGCATGCATTGGCACATGCATGCATCCCTACAGGTGGTTGTGATTTTGTGAATTTTACTGTCTAGTGCTGCATAGAGTAGAGTAGTACAGTATCTTTATTTCAAGCCCAGGATGTCCAGAAGCAAGTATAAAAGCAGCCGTGATGTAGCTGGTACTGCTAGGAAGTGCCAAGTGATAACGATGGGAACAAAAGTGAATATATTTGAGGGAATGGAGTGACAAGAGGAAGAAGAAATAAGTGAAGAACGGAAAATATTCCCAAAATATGAAAAGGCCAGAAGATTGTCTGTATTTGAGGAGGTACTGTTAGTTTTTGAGTCACAAAACCCTAATGTAGACCAGTACGTGAAGGTTGCAACAGCTGTTCAGAATGCAATAGCGTGCTACCATGTCATCTATGATGAGAAATAAGATCTGCTACCCAGACATCACTAGATCTTTTCTTGAGGGTAGATAGAATTGAATCCAGCAAGGAACCAGAACCTGTGTCATCAGTATCAGGCGTGACTGAAATTGCAGCTTGCCCTCCATCTCCTACTGCTGACAACCCTTCAGCTCTACCTTCTCCCATCTCTTCTTCCTCCTCCAGTCAGTAACTCTTCTTGCCTGTTCACTGGATGCCAGCCCTGTGGCATTATATACTGCTGTACTTTTCAAGGTACTATACTGTAAGATTAAAATGTTTTCTTTTTTTGTGTTTGTTTTTTATGTATTTGTGTGAAAAGTATTATAAGTCTATTACAATATAATCTTATATAGCCAATTTTTTTAGTTGGATATCTAGGCTAACTTTGTTGGACTTGCAAAAAAAAAATGGACTTATGAACACACTTTTGGAATGGAACTCACACATATATAGGGTACTTACTGTCCAACGTTCTGCTCCCCTGCCATGACTCATTTCAGTCAGTGTTTGCTTGCACCTTTTTTCCTACTGTGCAAGGTGAGTTCCAAGGCATGCCTACCAAGGTCTTCAAGTCTACTCTTTGAAGCTACTCATCCTGAATAAGAAGAGAGATAAAGCCTTCATCTTCCCTCCTCCATGGGGAGGGGAAGGAAAATGTGTACATATAAATCATTTTTCCATATAATCAGTATTGTGTTAAGAATCACAAGCCAGCTATTTTGTCATCTCCTTTCCAAGTTTTTCACTGATGCTCTAGAAGCTCACTTTGGAATAATTTTGTTCTTGATCTTGTCTAAGAAAGAAAATGTTCAAATGAACATCTTGGTTTTTTTTTTTTTTTTTTTTAAGTCCTGGCCATTCTTGATTTTTTACCCAGTCTGTTACCATGTTACCATTAAATGTGGTTTTTAGCACTTTAAATATATCATACCATTCCTTTATGGCTTGCAAAGTTTCTGGGAAAATTCAGCTGATAGCCTTAAGGGAGTTCCCTTGTATATTACTCTTTGTTTTTCTCTTGCTGACTCTAGAATTCTGTCTTCAACTGTAACTTTTGCCATCTTACTTATGAAATGTCTCAATGTGGGTGTGGTTGGATTCATCTTATTTTGGACCCTCTGTATTCCCTTTACCTGGATATTTGTTTTCTTCTTCAGATTTAGAGAATTATTAGCCGTAATTTCATCAAATTTATTTTTAACCCCCGCTTTCTCCTTCTATGATCCTATGATGTAAATGTTGGTACACTTGAAGTTATTCAGAGATCTCTTAAACTATTTTCATTTTAAAAATTTGCTTTTCTTTTTTTGCTTTTCTAATTGGGTGATTTCCTTTATTCTATCTTCTAGATCGCCTGTGCATTCTTCTGTTTCATTTAGTCTACTGTTCATTCTTTCTACTGTGTCTTTCATTTCATTTATTGTATTCTTCAGTCTGACAGGTTCTTTTTTATATCTTCTAGTTCCATGTTAAAAATTCTCATTTTGTTTATCTATTCCTTTTTCTAATTTAGTTAGCATTTTTATCACTAATGCTTTATGTTCATTATATAGTAAAACATTTCTATAGTATTATGTTTTTGAGGGATTTTTCTCTTCCAGTAGAGACCAGTTCCTCTGTCATTTCATTTTGCTTAACTTTCTCTATAAATTTAGATAAAACAGTTGCCTATTGAGGTTTTTAAGGGGTGTCCTTATGTAGGAGTTTGTGCCCATGCCTATGGTGAGAGATCTGGATTTGATGTGAAGAGGCAGTGTTCCCCTCTGCTCAGTGGCCATCATCTGCATGTTGGGGATGGAGTCACACACCAAGCTGATGGAGAAGTTGTGAGGATCAGATCTATGTTGCCTCTCTTCCCTTTGCATCTGTGGTCTTTGCACCACCATCCTTGCCCTAAGGAGAAACAGTATTGGAGCAAAAGGAGCACCTCATGACGTGGGGTGGGCTGCAGTGGGCCGGCCACAGACAGAGGCAGTGCCTCCAGTGCTCTGCCTATGCAGGTGCTGGCATTGACAGTGGCTTCCGTTGGATGAGTCTCCATTATTCTTTACAGCTGATCACTCCCTCTGGCCCCTGCTACCCTCACTCTTTTGTGCAGCAGGCAGGGCCCCCACTGGCTCTTAGTATGTATCAGAGTGCAGACTGTCACAGTCCAGCCACTCCAAACGATTAGGACCACCCATGATGCTACCTGTGTATGTGCCAACAGTGGCCATTCCTACTATGATCAGACACTTTCCAGGGTCCCAAATTGCCTCCATATCCCATGGCCAAGGGCTGACCTCTCTTGCCATTTGTGGTAATCCTCACTCCAACATGAAATTGTGAGGTGAAGTATACAGAGCTGGAACACTTACTTGGTTCAGGCTGGCGTCTCTGCTGTGCTCATTGTGGGAAATTGGTCAGCCACTGGAGCAGTCCTACCCTCTCTGCCCTGCCTTGGGAGCATACAAGCATTTACACACTCCTCACAAGTTGAGTACAGGCTTCCCTTTTGTTCTGGTGGCCCTCAAAACAGCCAAGGGGGCTTATCTTCCATGTTACATCCCAGGACTGGGCTGCCCAATTTATAGCTTGAACTGCTAACTCCCCAGGCTAGATCTCTGCCCATGTAATCTTCCTTTTCCTCTGAGCTTCCTCATGGGGCACAGGTCCCACCTGATTTTTTTTTTTTCACTTGCTACCCTCTTCCATGGGGATCTTTCTTATTGCCTTGGTTGTACAGGAGTCTTTCTGTTAGTTTTCAATAAGGTTTTGTCCACATGTTGATGTATTTTTGATGTTTTCATGGATGGAGGTGAATACCACGTCCTCCTAATTTGCCATCTTGATCAAACTTCAGCACTTTAAATGTAAGAGAAGAAAACTAAATGATTAAAAGAAACTTCCTCATATTTGATCATACTCTGATGATAAATCAAATTCCTGTGGAAGCCATATGAATGAATGACTTGTTATATGCTTATTTTGTTCTATACACAAAAATAATATGTATGACCCTAAAGTGATTCTCCAGCAAGAGTACCTGTTTTTGCCAAGCTAAATGCTAATACCTCTACAACCTTTTCTTATGATTCAATGAAAAAGAACTCATGTAGGGTGGCTTGATACATGGATTTTGGTAGAAATGTGTTTCATAACACAACCAACTGAACACAAATCAAACCTGTGACCCTGACTTTATTTTTGTCATTATCTTTATATCCAAGCCAACAGCATAGACCATACAAAGAGGTGTTGATGAATTCAAATTTTTAAAAATAAAACTCAGTCAAAATAGAACATCTATATAATTAAGTAAGCAGTGTTGTTGTTGTTCAGTCACTCAGTCATGTCTGACTCTTTGTGATCCCATGGACTGCAGCACGCCAGGCTTCCCAGTCCTTCACTGTCTCTGGGAGTTTGCTCAAACTTATGTCCATTAAGTTGATGAGGCCATCCAACCATCTCATCCTCTGTCGCTCCCTTCTCCTCTTGCCCTCAGTCTTTCCCAGAATTAGGGTCTTTTCCAATGAGTTGGCTCGTCACATCAGGTAGCCAAAGTTTTTGTGCTTCAGCTTCAACAAAAGTCTTTTGAATGAGTATTCAGGGTTGATTTCTGTTATGATTGGCTGGTTTGATCTCCTTGCTGTCCAAGGGATTCCCAAGAGTTTTCTCCAGCATCACAGTTCAGAAGCATCAATTCTTTGGCACTCAGTCTTCTTTATGGTCCACTCTCACTTCTGTACTTGACTACTGAAAAAAACTATAGCTTTGACTATATGGACCTTTGTCAGCAAAGTGATGTCTCTTTAATACACTGTCTAGTTTTGTCATACCTTCTCTTCCAGGGAGCAAGTGTCTTAATTTCATGACTGCAGTGATTTTGGAGCCCAAGTGATTGAAACTGCAGGCTCTGTCACACAACTTAAATTCATGTTCTCCATTCATTGTTTTGGACAAGTTACATAATATTTCTAGAAATATCAGTTTATTCATTCATGAAATGGGGATAATAACAGTATCTACCTCATGGATTTATTGAGTAGAACTAATAAGGTCATTCATGAAAGGGTGTTTTGCCAGTGCCCAGAATATAATAGATAATAAGGGGTAACTTTATTAGATTTTATTATAACCATAAAAAGTACTTTAAGTATCCAAAGTAGTGTGTTATGTATTCTGTGAGTTAATCTTCATAAATAAGTGGTAGAATCTACCTTTGAACATTCAAATGACTTGTTGAGAAGAGCATTTACCACTCTTTTCCAAATTTCATGCTGGTCTGAAAGAGTTCATGCAACTTTCCTAAGTGTCTATTTCATGAATGAAAAATTGAGCATATGTTTGTGACTAATAATGAGAATGATGATTTTATTAAACAATCAATGCTCTAGTGGTTATAGTACATTCCTAAGGGGTATAATCCTATGAACATTAATCAAATTTATTTTTCAATTAAGTTTTAAAGTTGATCCTTGGTCCCTGAAAATCCATTCCTAATTATAGAAGCTGGGATTGTAAAAGTGTATTTCAAAATAGCATACAGTTTCTTTAGTGCCTGCTTTTTTAGGCACCTATTTTCCTGGTCTGTGATCATATATTTATATTTATAAATATGAATATTATTCATTTGGGTCCACTCTATTTTTTTCTAGTTTTATGAATCTCTTATTTATTTTGAAATTAGACTTTAAGTTACCCAAAAGAAGTACCTCAGTATCCCTCTGATTGTTGAAAAATAAGAAAAATGGAAAAGACTAGAGCCTTGGAAAATATGCCCCAGATTTTATTAGGCAATGATTTTAGGAAACAGAAGTGAATTTTTTTGTGTGCCAATGTTTCCATCTTTTTACAGATGGCTCTTGCTGGCAGAGATAAGGGCAGAGGGGAGCCAATAAACTTGCCATCTTTTCCCTAAGAAGATATGAATAATATAACATATTGCTCCTAAAAATAATTTTTCCTATCATTCTCTACTAATATATGTTTCCTCTTGTTTATCTGCCTTAAGGTTGTCATACAAAGACAATATTTAACCTCCATATTTCTTGTCAAAGATATTATATCCCTATTGACTGTATTTTGTCTCTCAGTCTTCTCTTTCTTAACAATGAAGTCAGTGCTTTAAAAATGGATGGCAAGAATACATTTTAAGTGGCAGGTGATGTTTGTTCAATAAGCAACATCAATTACTTCATGTTCTTTAAGTAGAGGAACAAAGGTAGAATTTAAGATTATACATTATAAGAAGAATTTAGGATAATACAGACAAAAAGTAATAATCAATGTGCTTGAAGATTTTGCTATATTACGGTTTAACTAATAATATTTATAATAATAAAATTATTCTTATATAGTAAAAATAATCATAAAATTATCCTATTTAATTTGTTTATCTAATCTGTCCCTGGTATAACAAATAATTAAAATAAGTAGGCTAGCATCACATTTAATGTTTTATTTATAAAATATCAAATATTTTAAATAATAATATTCATAACTAAGAGATATTTTCTTGATGAATTTTACATCAATGATCTGTGGCAATAAATAGGATTGTTGAAACAGTAAGATTTAGATAAGTTAGAAAATTTTGATCTTCTCATTAATTAGACATTAGTTCAGAATTTCATTTTAACACTTTATTTGTTTCTAGAAAATATTATTTGATTGTTCTTAGTTGAGTACATTGTATTGAACACAGACTGAATTAAAAAAATTTTTTTCTTCTTGTATAAGGTGTCTGATAAGCCTCAGAATAAACATTGTGAATGTTATAGTTTAACTAATAGCATGTGGTACCTGTAACTATTTAGGTAGAAGAGATTTTTTTGATTCTTTTTTTAGAAGGCATCCAGTTTAGGTGAAATGCTACTTTGATTCAAGTAATTTACCTTAATATTTGTTATTCTTCTTTACTTAACAAACCTTTACTGAGTTCTACAATGTGTCAAGATTTAGAGAGTGACTTAAGGTATAAAGATGAATTTGACATGACCCCCTTCCTTCAGATGCTCAAAATATATTGCAGAAACCAGAGAAGCATCAGGCCAACTGAAAGTAGTATGGCAGGAATGGTTAATGTGGTTTGAACTAATTATTGTAGAACCTAAGATGAATCTGCATATTACAGAAAAAATAAAATTAAACTGATTGCATTTTAGTTAAATAGATTTTGAGAAGAGTTATCAGCTACAAACCTAACTGTGTGGGTCCCAGGCAATGGGTAACAGACTTTAAGGAAGAGCAGCCAAATATGTTGGAGAAGGCAATGGCACCCCACTCCAGTACTCTTGCCTAGAAAATCCCATGGACAGAGGAGCCTGGTAGGCTGCAGTCCATGGGGTCGCTAAGTTGGGCAAGACTGAACGACTTCACTTTCATTTTTCACTTTCATGCATTGAAGAGAGAAATGGCAACCCACTCCAGTGTTCTTGCCTGGAGAGTCCCAGGGACAGAGGAGCCTGGTGGGCTGCCATCTATGGGGTCGCACAGAGTTGGACACGACTGAAGTGACTTAGCAGCAGCCAAATATGTAGTTAAACAGCGAAAAATATTTTACTAGCTTTCTCTCATCAACCAGTATTTTTACAAGATTATGTGAAAGGTTCACAAACTGATGCTTCTGTTTACAAATTCTTTTAACATTCTTAAAAATCTTCTGTCAGCTATTTTTATTTATTTATTTGTTTGTTTGTTTGCCAAAAAGTGCTGTCCATTAACCTGGATGGTCTGTGAGTCAGGGAATTAAAATACATGAACAGACTTTAAAAATAGCATGCATAAAAAGCTACACATTTTCTAGACAGCTGCCCATGGAATATATCATTTGTTCTTTGAAAAGTCCTTATTTAAACTTAAGGTTGACACTTTGTCCTTAATTCACGCTGCAATGCTTCTAACTTCCCTACATAATAATGTGAGTTAAGGAATGTATTAGTCTACAGTTGCTAGTGCTGTCACTTGGTTTAAATATTTAACAGTGTAAAAACAACTCTTAGATGTTTCTCTCTGTATGATATAGAAATACATGCATATGTGTATGTGTGCTTATTGGGATCATCAGTTCAGTTCAGTTCAGTTGCTCAGTTGTGTCTGACTCTTTGCGACCCCATGAATCACAGCACGCCAGGCCTCCCTGTCCATCACCATCTCCCAGAGTTCACTCAAACTCACGTCCATCGAGTTGGTGATACCATCCAGCCATCTCATCCTCTGTCGTCCCCTTCTCCTCCTGCCCCAATCCCTCCCAGCATCAGAGTCTTTTCCAATGAGTCAGCTCTTCGCATGAGGTGGCCAAAGTACTGGAGTTTCAGCTTTAGCATCATTCCTTCCAAGGAACACCCAGGGCTGATCTCCTTCAGAATGGACTGGTTGGATCTCCTTGCAGTCCAAGGGACTCTCAAGAGTCTTCTCCAACACCACAGTTCAAAAGCATCACTTCTTCGGCGCTCAGCTTTCTTCACAGTCCAACTCTCACATCCATACATGACCACTGGAAAACCATAGCCTTGACTAGACAGACCTTTGTTGGCAAAGTAATGTCTCTGCTTTTCAATACGCTATCTAGGTTGGTCATAACTTTTCTTCCAAGGGGTAAGCGTTTTTTAATTTCATGGCTGCAGTCACCATCTGCAGTGATTTTGGAGCCCCAAAAAATAAAGTCTGACACTATCATAAATGGGTTCAAATGTTGTATTTATGTCCTAAATGTGAGTCTCAAATCAGACTCAGTAGTTTATCAGCTGAAATAATTGCTATTGTGAGTTCAAATAACTGGAAGACTTTAAAGGTTCAGAGAATGTTTCTTGAACATACTTTTAAGTTGCCCATCTGTACCTTCGATGTCATGTGCACTGGTAATCAAGATAATAGTGTGTGTCTTGTTCATCTAACCAGAATGTCATTCTGAGTGGCCGTTTTATTGATGACGTAAAAATTCAACACATTTATCTCTGTGTAGTTTAAACTCCTCACTAGCATTATAATTAATTGGAGAAATCAAACATTTATTCAGAGTCAATAGAGATTTTGGCACAAATAAAGTCAAAACATCATAGAGCAAGAAGTAATCTAAGAAAAGCAAACATTTCAGGGTATTTATTTGATTTGTCTCAAGTGTAACAGCAGTTGAAAATTATGACCATATGATATTTTGAATGATAAAAATATATATATTTATGATAAAAATGGAATATTGAGATGAGTGTAAGTGAAAAAGTAAACATTTAACCTATTTCCCCATATCTCATAGTGTACTTACTCCCTGTTCTGTTGTTCTTAGTTGCTCAGTAATGTCCGATTCTTTGAGACTCCATGGACTGTAGCACACCAGTCTCCTTTCTCCATGGGGATGCTCCAGGCAAGAATACTGAATTGGGTTGCCATCCCCTCCTCCAGGGGATTTTCCCAACCCAGGGATTTAACCTAGCTCTCCCATGTTGTAGGCAGATTTTTTACCCACTGAGCCCCCAGGGAAGCCCAAGAATACTGGAGTGGGTAGCCTATCTCTTCTCCAGGGGAACTTCCAGACCCAGGAATCGAACCAGGGTCTCCTGAAGGCAGATTCTTTACCAGCTGAGCTACCAGGGAAGCCCAGTTTCTCCCTAGTGAAAACAATTTAAAACAGTTTCTAGTTATCCTTCGAGGGAATATATGTGTACATATAAACGTGTAAGTTTAATTCTTTTTTGTACAAATGAGGTGATGCTTTTCATATTGTTCTGAAATGTACCTTTTCTTCTTAATCATGTGTGTTACATAATTTTAATGTCCGAACATATAGATCTATCTAATTCATTTTAACAAATGTCTAAGCATGAATTGGTTCACTGCTAATGGATGGATGGATCTGATGGATGTTTTAGTTGCCATTTTTTTTTTATCATTTCATTTTTGGAATGACTTAATGATTATATTGTTATCATGGGCAGTTGGTCATTTCTGAATCTGAAGATGGTTTAGATTGATCTCCATGAAAGGTATCAGATCAAACATGGGTAATATAGTTGCCATCACTAGTGATGGGATTTTTGGAAAGGTGGAGTTAACTTACAATGTTTCTGTGATTATATTTATAAGATGGATGTATTTTAAAACAAGAATATCAGCCCTTGATGTACAAGGTGATTAGGAGAACACAGTGAAGAAATGTATGTTTCACAAAAGATGAAGTCCCTTTTAAATGTAAAGTAGATTTAGCATCCCATGCTCTTAATAGACGGAGAAGGCAATGGCACCCCACTCCAGTACTCTTGCCTAGCAAATCCCATGGACAGAGGAGCCTGGTAGGCTGCAGTCCACAGGGTCGCTAGAAGTCAGACACGACTGAGAGATTTCATTTTCCTTTTCACTTTCATGCATTGGAGAAGGAAATGGCAACCCACTCCAGTGTTCTTGCCTGGAGAATCCCAGGGACAGGGGAGCCTGGTGGGCTGCTGTCTATGGGGTCGCACAGAGTCGGACACAACTGAAGCGACTTAGCAGCAGCAGCAGCTCTTAATAGAGTTATATAGCTCAAACATGGGCTGTGTTATGTGCCTCAGTCGTGGAAAAATAACTTCTGGCAATTTTATTTGATTATGCTTCACTTGATCTGAGATTTAAGGGATGTCTGAGATCTCACTGGGCAACACTCAAGACAGTGGATGAATCTGCTTCTACTTGCTCCTTTAGTTACTGTTATTACAACTGGTCCTGTGAGCCCCACAAAAGCAATCCTACTGTTGGAGAATATTCTGAGGCTTTTAGTCATATTTGTCTACTGTAAACTGTGGATGGATAGAAAACAGTAAGTCAAATCAGATATGTATTTAGTTGTGTAACTTTGTGACAATTAGGTCTTTGAAAGTGCTAAGTAGGATAAAGTACATACAACATCTAGCAAAGTTCCTGACAGGCTCATAGTCATTCAAAAGTTAATTCCCTCATAATACACAGATAACCAAATTAATTGTAATGTAGTAAAGGTAATGGAATTAAAGAAAAATCTCAGCAACTTTGTTTTACTATAAAATCATTAAAAATTTATTGTACAAAACTGAAAAAACTTTGTGTATGGTTTGGTAAACTGATAACTTAAACTATTGTATTTGTGAGCGCTGTATATTTTCAAAAAGTTCAGTTCCTTCTAACAGCTCCTATTTTATCAAAGTTCATATTTTATGGACTTTTGCTTTGGGTAATAAATAGTAAAATATCTGTAGGTATTTCTCCATGCCTCAGATGGAGAACAGGAAAGGGAGCAGGTATGGCTTGGCAACTTTTATCGTGTGCTCCAAGCTCAGCTCGTTCCTTTTATTTGTATTGTTCCTTACCACCATGAATAAAAATCATTACAGGAATTTCTCAAACTATAGCATTATATCTTGTTACCACACTTCAGTTTCCCCCTTTGATTTAAGTATTCACAATTAATTAAATTTCTTTTTTAAAAAAATGTGAAATCACTATCCAGTATTAAAAAAAAAAAAAGATGAGGAAGTTTTATATTTACAGATACGGAAAAAGCTCCCAGATATATCATTAAGTAAAAAAAGCAGGGAGCAAAACAGTTAATTTAAAATATTATCCTTTATGTAAAAAAGAGTAAAAATGCATATAGTTTATAATTGCTCATGGCTGTAGAAATAATTTTCTTGAATTTGCATGGAGAATACAGAAACAACACACACAAAACTGAAAAGTAGTTATCTACAGGATTGGACATAAAAGGAAGGAACAGGGAGTTAGGGGTAGATAAAATGGGACCATGACTTTTCAATGTACTTTGATATTTATTGGTTGATTTTTCAACTTTGTGAATGACTATCTATTTACAGGATACACCAAATGAAAAAAAATTTTGAAATTCATAGTAGATATAGAAAAATGCATTATAAATGGCATGGAGTATAAACCTGAAGGAAATCGGTCTTGGTAGCACATTTTTTTTACTGTGGCCTGTAACTTAAGACAAGTTACTGAGTCAGTCTCCCTGGCCTCAATGTCCTCACCTGCTCCACGGGAACAGGATGCAGTAGGTTATCTCATGCTGTAGATGTCATTTGGGTTGTATTTTAATTGAGCTAAGAAAGTGCATAATCTAGAGCTACTGGATTAATCCCATGGGTCACTGAAAGTATGGAAATCTGTTTTCTAATATATTTTCCATCCAAAAAGTTGTCATATTTCTTTGACAAGGTCCCTTTTATAATGTTCTTCTGTGTTTTTTAAAAAGTAGAGACATTGTGTGACATAATTTCTCTTTAAAGTATTTGATTATGTAGCAGTTTTCCTTAGAGGAATTTAACTTTTCAACAAAAATTTATGCCCTGAAAGTAGTGATAGAATTTATGGAGCACCAACTATGTGGCAGGTCAAGTGCTGAGAAGTTTACATCTGTAATTTTCACACCAATCCTACAAAAAGTTACTTTTATACATGTATTTCTTCTTGAGGAAATAGGGCTTAAAGATATTTAGATGACAGAATAGAAATTCTAAGTATAAAACTTCAGTGTCAACAGATGTATTAGAAAAGGTAAGGAAGATGAATATTAACATCTCTCT
Source organism: Bubalus bubalis (assembly GCF_019923935.1). Lineage (NCBI taxonomy): Eukaryota > Metazoa > Chordata > Mammalia > Artiodactyla > Bovidae > Bubalus > Bubalus bubalis. The sequence goes on along the minus strand of NC_059157.1, from coordinate 138,857,812 downwards.
ATGGAATATGTTAGCTGTAGCGCTGTCTAGAGGCAGTAAAAGGCTAAATAATTTCCTTAAGTCTTTTCACTGACAGACTGGGTCTGATAGAGGATGTGTATCATGGGAGCTTCTCTTGTCTGCCTACTCTCCCACAGGCATGCTGAACAGAGAGACAGACAGAGAGTAGTGGACACAATGAGATAACCACTCAGTGATGCACACATAAATGGGAGCAAGAGAAAGACACACACACACTCACAAACAAACCATACCCACAGGCACAAAAAGAGAGATAAAGGGAGAAATGCAGAATGAGATATGCATGCCATCTAAAACAAACTCAGAGACAGCCACTATAGAGATACAGTGAGATGCAGGGGGAGGCTCACAGAAGAAAATACACACAAAAATACAAACAGAATGGGACACAGAGTGTCAAAGACATTCAGAAGCAGCAAGAGAGACTCATAAATGGAGACACAGAGAAATATATATGACAGAGAAAAAAAAGCAGGTGCCTGGTCAGATAGATACACAAGGCAGAGTGAAGCATGCAAATAAGCAGCAAGACATAACTGGGCAGAGTCTCATACATTCAGAGCCATTTAGACCAAAGCAAAATGAGTGACATGTAACTCCACAAGAATGAAACACATGTTTAACTAGACAGAAAAACTCACAGATGCTCACACACAAAGAAATAACACAGACAGAAGCAGATGTAACATCCATGTACACAAAGATAGGCACACACATAAACAGGGAGAGAGATACAGATATCCACAGTCTGTAGACAAAGAGAATAAGACTTTAGTTCTTTATGTAATAATAGTCCCTTGCTTCCCTGGCTCCTGCGCTAGACAGAAGGTCAAGAATTCCTCATTTCCCAGGCCACAGATGGTGCCACCACCCTTGGATCACTGTACTCTGTTCCTATTGCATTTTTATACTTCTGTTTATTTCATTATGTTCTAGGGAGTAAATGTCTCTCACTTTTTTATCCCCTTTGGGTATTTCTTGACAATTTTCACATCTTCCTTATGTTACACTCCTTAATTATTCTAAAACAGAAAGTTCTGAACTGCTTCACACTGGGTTCATTGTCTAAAAATGACCTTTCCCAATTTAGGATTTCCTGCATAGCCTTTTTTCTTCCATTATGTGCCATAGTAAAGTAGATATCCCTGCTGATAGCTGAACCCCAAAGAATAAAAAATTTTGTTAGAATCAAATAAATTTTATTTATTCACATCAGTATAGTGTGAAGTACTTTGAGATAAAGATTATTTCTTTAGTAGATTTATAAATATGAAAGCAAAGGAATAGAGCTACTTAGTATGTTTAATGTCACATATATGTTTGCATTGATTTTATTTACATATATGATAGTTTTACCTTCTATCTATTTAAATATTCCCACAAAATACAACTTTGTTTGGAGTGGGCAACTTTGTTTCTTCTGGGCATTGTCTTCTCAAAGAGAAGGCATCGTTAGCCTTGAGCTTGCAGTCACACAGACATTTACAGCTAATATGTGTCATAGCCAAGCATGTACGCAATGTGGTCAATTTTAATATATTTATGGACAACTTTTCATTTACTCCAGTTGAGAGTCAAAACAGAAAAAAAAGAGTCAAGATTCCCCAAATAGAAAAGAATCTAGAACACAAGTTTTCCTCAAATTTTAGCCCATGGACCTCAGTCATCATTAAATTGTTGGATTCTTGGCTGAACCGTGACCAGTCTCAGGAGAAAGGGGAGGTAAGAATTGTGATTTTTAATAAGCTCCTTAGGTGTTTTTCGGAGAAGACAATGGCACCCCACTCCAGTACTCTTGCCTGGAAAATCCCATGGACGGAGGAGCCTGGTGGGCTGCAGTCCATGGGGTTGCGAAGAGTCGGACACAACTGAGTGACTTCACTTTCACTTTTCACTTTTCACTTTCATGCATTGGAGAAGGAAATGGCAACCCACTCCAGTGTTCTTGCCTGGAGAATCCCAGGGATGGGGGAGCCTGGTGGGCTGCCGTCTATGGGGTCACACAGAGTCGGACACGACTGAAACGACTTAGCAGCTAGGTGTTCTTATGCACACTGTTGGAGAAGCACTGTCTGGCGAACTAAACTGTATTGATTTTTTATAGGCATTATTCTGAAAAATAAGTTCAAATGCAGAAAAAGGGCAGTGTGAGAAAGCTTTCCAAGTGTGAGTTTTGTACATTGAAATTGCCCTGAATCTATCTATTCAGTTTCCTTTCTTCCTTTTTTAAGATGATGAACCATTTTAGTCTTTTTATGTTCTTGTTCTCTTGTGAGGTTTTTCATTGTCCATCTGCTTAATCAGAAATGTCTGGAACAATTTAGTTGCCTACAGATTTCTACTCCATTTCAACAAAATTATGTTGAAATTCATTTGCTCTCAATGAAAAGTAATCTTCAGATGAACAAAGGATAAATGAACTCTAATTCTATGCAATTTAAACATTAGCTAGTGTTTCTTAACATGGCCAAGAAAAGCTGGGTTTTAATACTAAATAAATACAGATGTGTGTGCTCAGTCACTTCAGTCGTGTCTGACTCTTTGAAACTCCATGGACTATAGCCCTCCAGGCTCCTCTGTCCATGGGATTCTCCATGCAAGAATACTGAAGTGGGTAGCCATGTCCTCCTCCAGGGAATCTTCCCAACCCAGGGATCAAACCTGCATCTCCTGTGTCTCCTACATTGCAGGCAAATTCTTTACCCACTGAGCCACCTGGGGAGCCCAAATACAGATGTAATCCTATTCAGAGGGGAAATACATAGGGATGGTAACTTAGAAAACACGCATTGGAGTGATTATTCTCTTGTAAATGGGATTTATTTATCCAAATAATTCACCACCGGGTTTCAACACTGCAACCTCTCTTAGTGTATCTAAAACTTACAAACATTGATTCATGTGCAAATTTTTGAAACACATCTCTTGCCTGAAGTCAAGTGCATATTTTTTATTGCTTTAAATTTTAATACATTTGTATCCAGTTTTCTATAGTAAAAAAATTCTGTGATATTCATGACATGGCTGTTTATCTAAATATGAAATACTTCACAAAATCAAATGTGATTTCCATATTTGAAAAAATGTGCTTGCTGTTTTCATTGTAAAAATATTGGAGATTAAATATAAAAGCATTTATGTTTATATGGGTACATTTTTTTTTCTTCAAAGGCATTCTTGATTGCCAATAGCAAAATATAAGTATTAAATATGTCATCTTTGTTAAGTATTGTTATTTTGGACTATCTTGCAAAAAGTTGCCTGATTTGTGGCATTTTAATGGCTTAAAGGGTAGAATGAAAATATGTGGAAGGAGAAATCAATAAAGCATGGGGCTTCTTATCCCGCATTGATTCTTGTAATCCAGTAACTATTAAATACTTGAGAGATAAGCCTGTTTTAATATGGCATGTTTGTATTTTGAAGATCAAATGCCTTAATTTTGCTCATGGGTTTCCCCAAAACACAGTTCATGCACAAAATAGAATGCAAGCTTTCACTGGTCATGCTTCCTATTATAGATATTCTTAAACTGAGAGTCTTAAAGGCTCACTGTGAGTGGAGTTAACCCTCAAGCAACTGCTTATTATAGTGTGATTTCACCTTTTAAAACATGTTACACATTATAAAATAAAGCTAGAATGTCTGAGATGGTAATAGAATGAACAAGAATATTTTAATGTTCAAATCATTTAAAAGCATAATCTCATCCTGAATATCATTCTTAACCTTTCTCCAAAAATTTTTTTGGCATCTTAACTGGGTAAAGTATGAGAAATGCTAGCTGTCTCAAACCTGTCAACTCTCTTCTTGATGATTATTATTACAATGGAAATAAAGAATTGTTATGACATTTTGCTTTTAAATTTTCTGTATTTTTTATAATGCTACAAATTCAGACCTGACATTTTTGCCAAAAATGATTAAAAAAAAGCAAGTTTTTTTTTTTTTTAATTTTCATTTGCTGGTAATTATTTTCAAATCTATAATGGCTAGATACCAAAAGGGTAATAGTTTTATTAAATACATTTGGAATGTTTACTTGTATAAAGACATCATAAAATACCTATTTTATTTTATTGTACACTTGCCCTAGTATCAATTAATCTAGTTTTTTTAATGTTTCAATTACTATTTAATATTAATTTTTAATATTTAGTGTGTCCTTAAAAATGTACCAGAGACTGTCTTAAAAGTACCAGATATATTACCACTTTAAAAAAAAAAATTATTTATCTATTTTTGGCCAATCAGGGTCTTTGTTGCTGTTCACAGGCTTTCTCTAGTTGCAGCGAGCGGAGGCCATTCTCCAGTTGTGCCCGGACTGCTCACTGTGGCGGCTTCTCTTACTGCAGAACATGGCTCTCGGGCACATTGAGCAGCCGTCAGTAGTTGTGGTCTGCTGGGATCAGTAGCTGCAGCCTGCGGTCTCTAGAGTGCAGGCTCATTGCTTGTGGCACATGGGCTCAGTTGGCCTGCAGCATGTGGGATCTTCCTGAACCAGGGATTGAACTGATGTTCCTTGCATTGCAAGGCAGATTTTGACCAGTGGACCACCAGAGAAGCCCTATTACCACGTTTAATATGAGCTTCGTAATATTTCTATTCCCAATTAACAGATGGATAAATCAAGGACCAGGGTTTTCAAGTAACTTGCTTAAAGTCTGACAATAGGTAGGACAGTGGAACCAGAATTCAGCAACAGGAAATCTGATTCCAAAACTTGTTCTTTATAGACATGTAAGGATACAAGTGGATTTTAATTTTAATAATTGTCTTAAGTATATATGGATTTTTTCTTTAAGATAATACAGATACTTTTCTTTTGAATATGTGAAGCAGCCAGTTCTTTGTGTCATAACTGTGACCTTTGTAACTGGTAGTCCCCATGATTTACACTTCACTTACTAATAATTACGTAATACAAGGTTCCTATGTTACATGAGAAAAGCCTTTTGAAATATGTTCATAAACATCATCTTATTTGATTCTACAATAATCTCCTGAGATGGATAGAATGCATTGTCTTTTCCTTTCTACAGCTAAAGCAAGGGAGGTTTAGAGATGTGAAGTAACTTGAGCAACGTCACACAGATTAAATAAATGGTGGAGTTCAACCTAAAACCTAGTTCTTTTGTTACTAATGTGGGCTCTTTCACTACAGATCCTGGCAGGTGTCATTTTGCGGTGAACCATCTCATGCCTGTAAGGCCTTTGGGTACTGTGAGAGCAATTGTTCATAGCTTCATCTAGGCTCTAATGTACCTGTGGGATCCATAGCCCTGGGTCAAAGTAACAGATTTGGTTCAAATGTGGTGTTCTCCATCTAAATAGATCATGCTTCCCGACTTCTTCCAGGCTGTCTTGCTTGTATAAAGCTAGTTTCCTGCATACTCAATGTCTCTGTTAGGGACAGGACATCTATGAGACTCCTTCCTTCTGCAGAGCACAGTACTCACACATGTCTTTATTTTTTTTTAATCCTGTGTATACAGTCTTGTTTCTCTTTCCTCCTACCATAGAAGAGTTACTCAGCACATCTTATGCTCTACTTTCCCTCATTTGTAATTGTTTCATTTACTGTTTTCTTCATCATTTCAATGCATCTATGCCCTGTAACAGATTAGAAGCAGAGTGAGTAAGGAGTCTCAGATTTCAGATATAGATATCCATCTCATTGAGATTCTCTTGGATTTTAACTGCTATTCTATTGATATCCCTGAATGCAATTTTTAAAACATTTTTGTGATATTCTGTGAGGGCACAGAATAGTCCTGATGGTATGAGTTTCAGAAATACAGATCTGGGTCCACATCCTGGCTCCCTGTTTACAGAAAAAGATACTGGACTAATTTGTTATTTTTCTATTCTGTAGACTCCCTCTCCAACTCACCTGTTAACAGAATAATAATAATCCTGGGATTTGAAATAGTTGTGAGGAGTCAGTGTGATCAACCATGTGGAGTAGTAATATATTATCAGTTTTCTTGAACAAGTTCATTAGTTTCTATTTCTTAAACTATTAAGTAAGGATAATACCACCTACTTCACTGCAATAGCTAGTATTTTGGTTGCCTATTTACATTGTATCAGGTAAGCAATTTTATATTTTTGACTAGTTCTTATAACAACTTCATAGGTAGCTGTCCTTATTAATGTCCTTATTTTACAAACCAAGAAATGAGGAAATAGAGAAATTAAGATCACAGAACTTGTAATTAGCCAAGGCAGGATTTGAACTAGATAGCAGAGTTCTAGAACCTCTGCTTTAATCAGTATGCTGAACTTCTTGGCTTAGCCTAACTGTTAAAAATATATGAAAATCCATTATTTGTTAGACACAAGATCATCCAGAAAGCTATTTCTGGCATATTGTCATTATAGATAATAGGGAAATTGTTCTTAGGTGAAGAAGTACTTTAACAGACTTACTGGATTCTATTCTGTTCTGTTGGCATTTTCCAGCTTTATATTTAAAGATGCTTGAGTAGTACAGAGCATAAGAACATTGCAAAAGTCACATAGCTGGTAGATGACTGAGTGGGAATGACCTAATTCTAAGTCCTTTTTCTTTAGAACCTGTTATGAAAGGAAGTATATGTGTGAGTGTGTGTGTATGTGTGTGCATATTAAGAATTTGTTTTGAGTCAATGGATAGGAGGTGAAAGACAAGCAAAAATTTAACCAAACTTCTCTATGTTAAGCCCTTTCCTAGGTGCCTTAATTATTACAACAATATTTAAGGGGCATTGGCATTGGGCTGCTAAGAATCTATGAAGTTAAAAAACATGTCCAAAGTTACACAATTGGCACATGAAAGAGTCAGTATTTGAACCTATATATATATATATATATATATATATATATACACATATATACCTGTCTCTAAACCTATATATACAGGCTTCTTGGTGGTTTATGGTAAAGAATCCGCCTGCCAATATAGGAGATGCTGGTTCGATCTCTGGTCCTGGAAGATCCCCTGGTGAAGGAAATAGCAACCCACTACACTATTCTTGTTTGTAGAACCCCATGGATAGAGGAGCCTGGTGGGCTACAGGCCATGGGATTGCAGAGTTGGACACGACTTAGCATCTGAACAACAGCAAACAACAAACAATGAAACACATACACACACCCACATATCTGTGTCTCAACACATTCACAATACCAAAAAGTATTACTGTATATTTTAGGAAATACATTTTAGAGTCATAGGCTTCTGGGTTTAGAAATGTCTTTCAGATTAGTCCAGAGGTAATATTTAAAATATAAATTGTCTAGTCAGAAAGACTGTCAGCCTATATAGTGACGTCTCTTGGTGCTGGGAGCCCCCTGCTGTGCCAGGCATCAATCCTTTAGTTTCTTAAATCTGCTACACTGAGGACATCTGGGGAAGGGGCTAGAGCTAAAGCATCTGAGGTGCTAGAGTAGAGGTTTCTGGACAACAAGTAATTTGCTGACCTGTACAGAGCATTTTCTGGACTACGAAAAAGGCAGAACGCCCAAGAATTGATGTCTTCCAACTGTGGTGCTAGAGAACACTCCTGAAAGTTCCTTGGACAGCAAGGAGATCAAACCAGTTGATCTTAAGGGAGATCAACCCTGAATATTCACTGGAAGGACTGATGCTAAAAGTGAAGCACCAGTATTTCGGTCATCTAATCTGCACGACAACTCATTGGAAAAGTCCCTGATCCTGGGAAAGATCAATGGCAGAAGGAGAAGAGGGCTTCAGAAGATGAGATGGCTGGATGGCATCACCTATGCAATGCACATGAACTTGGGTAAACTCTGGGAGATGGTGAGGGACAGGGAGGCCTGGCATGCTGCAGTCCATGGGGTCGCAAAGAGTCAGACACGACTGGGTGACTGAACAACAGAACATCTCACTATTTCATTGCCCTATAAGGCTGTGCATTAGCCCTAGCTGCTCTTGCTCTTATTATTATTTTTTTAATTGTTTAGTTTTTATTTCATAATCATAAATTTAACTTTGCAATCCATCTAAACTTGGAGGGAGATAAGGAAAATATGGAACCCAAAGAACTGTAGCGAGAGCACAAAGATTATAGGATATTTCAAGCAGATGGGGGTGAAGGGGTGCTCTCCTGGGCTACAGAAGGAGTGATCTGGTGGTTAAGTAAACCACAATTCAAATTGATTAGATTTGTCCACAGTCAGCAATGGTGATCTTCTTGCTGGTCTTGCCATTCCTGGACCCAAAGAGCTCCATGGCTTCCACAATATTCATGCCTTCTTTCACCTTGCCAAAGACTACATGCTTACCATCCAACCAGTCAGTCTTGGCAGTGCAGATGAAAAACTGGGAACCATTTGTGTTGGGGCCAGCATTTGCCATGGACAATATTCCAGGACCTGTATGCTTCAGGATGAAATTCTCATCATCACATTTCTTGCCATAGACGGACTTGCCACCAGTACCATTATGGCATGTGAAGTCACCACCGTGCCGTCTTTGGAACTTGGTCTGCAAACAGCTTGAAAGAGACATGGCCCAAGGGCTCGCTGTTGACAGCCATGTCAAAGAACATGGTGGGATTGACCATGGCTAGACAGCACAGGAGGCTCTGGGGTGGCTGTGTCTGCAAGGCCTTTTGCTCCTCTTTTAAGTCAGGTTGACTACTTCATTTGTCTGCACTTAAATTATTCCATACCAATTTAGTTTACTAATAATATTCAATGTGAGGAAGTTGTCCCTCTTAAGTTACATTACTTATTTTGTTTAAATTCTGTGATCTTCGTCCTTCCTAGTCTATTGGCTTGTTTTTAATATTTTTTCTGGTTTTTCCATTTAAAGGTGTTTCTGTAAATATTTATTTTTATTTAAAGTTTAATTTCAATGACTTCTAAATAAAATACTGGTTAGGGAAGTCCTAAAGGCTTTTAGTTGTAATATAATTATGATAAGTCTATCAGTTTGTGGTTTATTTAAAAAAGATCTATATTATATCTGATATTCCACACTCAGTTTTTCCTTTTTCCTCCTTGTCCTTTATTGCCATGTGGCTTATTTTAAAGGAGCTAACTAGGTAAGAAACCTGAAATCTTGACCTAGCTCTGTTTTTGACCAGCTCTGGGGCCAGGTAAAGTCATTTCACACTCTACTTTCATTTTGTTGAGGACCTGTGAAGCAAGAGGATTTGATAGTCACTCAATAGGGTCCCTTTCCAGCTCTAGTGTCTGCCCTATGAATCTGGCCATTTGATCACTGGATTCAAAAGTGTCTCTACAGAATCCAGTGTAAACTTGACATTTATTGCATCAGGTGAGAAAGAGCACAAAACTGTGTCCCCAACAGATTCGAGATCACATGGTAAGAGAGAGTCAACCCATGTGGGCTTGAGTACATGGAGTAGAAAGTACATGCTTCATTGGGGATCACAGATGATTAACAAGGACAGGCATGCAGGAGACTGGAAACTCACGGAGTCATCTCAGGAACACACGTTCAGCCACGAGGCTTACCTAGGACTTCAGCATTAGAGGACTTGCTTCACTGGTTTCTTTCCCAGTGAGACCCACTTGGATAATAGGATCTTAATAATTACCGGCTCAATTTATTTATCTAACTCATGGACCTAAAATAGAGTGATGTCCATGAATCAAGGTATTTTCACAATCAGGTCTTGCTGAGGCATATAGAACTACCTGTAGTTCATATCCCGAAGACAGCAGTTGAGGCAGAAAAATACAGTAGTACTCCTTTTTTCAGGGTAAAAACTTTTTACATATTATTGTTGAGGAGATTCCCTATGATTATCCATCTCATTTTGTCCTCTCTGAGTTTATTATAAATAGAACTTTAAAGAATTAATGCTATGGGATAAAACACACAAGATGTGAGTGCAAGAGTGCGCTTCTGTGAAATAGTGACAAGACTTACAATGGGAAGAAAAGCATTCTATTTTTATTATATGGTTTTTCCTCACATATGTTTGGTAAGAACATTTAACTTAGGCTCTCTTAGAAATTTCAGTTATGCAGTACACTGTTATCACCTATAGCTGTAGTTTTCATGTTGTGCATTAGATCTTCAGACCGTCTTCATTTTATAACTGAAAGTTTTTACCCTTCTCTATTTCTCCCACTCCCAGACCTTACAAACCCTACCACTTATTTTTTTATTTTTTCTATACATTTGACTTTTAAGCATTCCATGTGTTAATTGACACCATGTAATATTTGTCTCTCAAGAGTCTTCTCCAACACCACAGTTCAAAAGCATCAATTCTTTGGTGCTCAGCTTTCTTCACAGTCCAACTCTCACATCCATACATGACCACTGGAAAAACTATAGCCTTGGATAGACAGACCTTTGTTGGCAAAGTAATCCAGTACTTTGGCCACCTCATGTGAAAAGTTGACTCATTGGAAAAGACTCTGATGCTGGGAGGTATTGGGGGTAGGAGGAGAAGGGGATGACAGAGGATGAGATGGCTGGATGGCATCACTGACTCGATGGACGTGAGTTTGAGTGAACTCTGGGAGTTGGTGATGGACAGGGAGGCCTGGCGTGCTGCAATTCATGGGGTCGCAAAGAGTCGGACACGACTGAGCAACTGAACTGAACTGAATATTTGTCTATTTGTCTTTCTGGTTTGTTAACTTAGCATAATGCCCCCCAGGTTCATCCATTTTACTACAAAGCAGACTCTTTCTTTCTTTTCTGAAGCTGAGTAATATTCTATTGTGTGTATATATGGGCTTCCCTGGTGGCTCAGATGGTAAAGAATCTGCCTGCAGTGCAGGAGATCTGGGTTCCATCCTTGGGTCAGGAAGATCCCTTGGAGAAGGAAATGGCAACTCACTCCAGTATTTTTGCCTGGATAATTCCATGGACGGAGGAGCCTGGCAAGCTACAGTCCATGGGATCGCAAAGAGTCAGCTAACACACTAACTAAAGGGTGGGGTGGTAAATACATACACTCCATTTTCTTTATCCATTCATCTGCCGATGGGCACTTAGCTTGTTTCCATATCTTGTTATTTGTGGATAATGCTGCTATGAACATGGAAGTACAGACATCTCTTTGAGATAATGATTTCATTTCCTTTGGATGTATACTTGAAAGAGGGATTGCTAAATCATATAGTACTTCAACTTCTAACTTCTTCAGAAACCTCCATACTCCTTCCATAATGGCTGTCCCTATTTACATTCCTGCTGACAGTGTATAGAGATTCATTGTTCTCTACATTCTCTCCAGCATTTGTTATCTCTTGTCTTTTTGATAAGAGACATCCTAAGAGATGTGAGGTGATATCTAATTGTGGTTTTGATTTACATTAACCTGATGATTATTGATGCTGAGAACTTTCTCATTTACCTGTTTATAATTTGTAGGTCTTCTTTGGAAAAATGTCTATTCACGTTCTAAATATTTTTATTGTTGTATGCTACAGAGTTGAATGAGTTCCTTGTACATTTTAAGACATTGACCTCTTATTGGATATGGGGTTTACAATTGTTTTTTCCCATTCCATAGGTTGCCTTTGGTTTTATTTATGGTTTCCTTTCTGTGCAGAGTTTTTCAGTTTAATGTAGTCCCACTTGTTTATTTTTGCTTTTGTTGTCTTCTGGTATCAGATTAAAAAAAAATCATTGTTAAGATCAATGACAAAGATGTTTTCTTCTACCAGTTTAATGTTTCATATTTTTTTTCAAGTCACAATGCATTGTGAGTTTTTATTAGTGTATTATTAATTTTTATTAATAAATGTATTATTAATGTATTTTTAATAATGTATTATTATGTTTTTGTGTATGATGTAAGATGGGGGTTTATTTCATTCTTTTGCATGTAGTTGTCCAGTTTTCCTAAAATTGTTTATTGAAGAAACTATCCTTTCTCTATAGTATATTCTAGGCTCCACTGTTGAAAATTAATTGACCATTTATGCATGTTTTTATTTCTGGAGTCTTTATTCTGTTCTACTGATCTGTGTATCTATTTTTTATATGAGTGCATACTGTTTTGATTACTATAGCTTTGTAATACAATTTGAAGTCAGTAAGTGTGACACCTCCAGCTTTGTTATTCTTTCTCAAAATTGTTTGGGTTATTTGGAACCTTGGAGGTTTCATACAAATTTTAGAATTTTTTTGTTCTATTTCTGTGAAAAATGTCACTAGAATTTTGATAGGTATTGCACTGAATCTGTAGATCCCTTCAAGTAGTATGGGCTTTTTAAAAATATTAATTCTTTCAGTTTATGAACATGGAATATCTTTCCATTTATTTGGGTCCTCTTCAATTTCTTCCATCAATGTCTTATAATTTTTACTGTATAAATATTTTGCCTTGGTTAAATGTATTACTAAGAATTTTAATTTTTTGATGGTGTTATATATCAGATTATTTTCATAAATTCTCTAATATGTCATTGCTATAGAAGCACAACTGATTTTTATATATTGATTTTATATTCTGAAACTTTACTGAAATAATTTATTTATGTTAACAATTTTTTGGCTGGCAACTTTAAAGGTTTCTATATATGATATCAGGTCATTTGCAAGTAGATAGTTTTTGCTTATTCTTATATGATGGATATATTTTATTTCTTTTTCTTGGCTAATTATTTTGGATAGAACTTCAAGTACTATGTTGAAAAAAGTGGTGAAAGTAAGCATCCTTTTCTGGTTTCTGATCTTAGAGGAAAGCTTTCAGTAATTCACTACTGAATATGATTTTACCTATACACTTGTCTGTTATACAGAACTCTTGTTAGGCTGAGATACCTACCTGCTTACAATTTGACAAAAGTTTTTTTTGGTTTCTTTTTTTTTTTATCATGAAAAGATACTTAATTTTTCCAAGTACTTTTTCTCTATCTATTTAGATGATCTTTGACTTATATCTTTTACTTTATTAATGTGATATCATCACATTAATTTGTGAATATTGAATCATCCTTGAATGGTTCAATAAATCCTTGAATAAATCCCATTCAATCATGGTACGTGATTCCTTTAATATATTGTTGAATTTGGTTTGCTAAAATTTTGTTGAGGAGTTTTGCATCCACATTTATCAGGGATATTCCTATACTTTTCTTTTCTGTATCTGTTTGTCTGATCTTGATATCAGAGTAATGCTGGCTTCGCATAATGAATCTTGAAGCATTCTCTTCTCTTTTTTTGGGAGAGTTTATAAAGAATTGGTGTTAGCTCCTCTTTAAATATTTATTAGAATTCAGATATGATTTATTTTGGAAAGCAGTAGAATGAAAAGATGAAATCTAGAAAGAATAGGAGTGTCTTATGGTTCACTCTTGGGCATTTAGTCTAAGATAATACAGAATAAGGAGATAGTAAACGTTTTTAAACAGAGTAGTGAAACAACGAAAGTAGTGTTTAATAAACACTAATCTGAACTGTATTTAAAAAACATATTTTACATGATTTGTTTCCATTTTGAATTTTAAAAAATCGTATTTTTGCTCATGAATTTCTAAAACATCAAAATGAGTGTTAAACTATATTTAGTTTTCATCTGTCTTTAAAACTATTTTAAAACTCACAGTACAAAATTGCTGTACATGCTTTCACATTCCCATTCCCTTGGAGTGCTTGCAATTTTAGTCTTAGAAAGAGTTGAATGTGTGTACATTTTAGTTGACGATAATTATTAAATCTTCTTTTTTGGTTCACAACTATTGTAATCTACTACTTTGAAGATTTAGGGACTACAGGATGACTTGGGAGACAGTCTAGAGTCTGGACAACAGTGGGAGCAACTATAAGACTACTAGAATAATTCAAGCATACGGCAACGGTGGCCACAGACCAGGCTAATAATAGTTTGGGGAAAAAGTGACAGGAACAAAATTTCTCTTGAAAAATTAATGAAGTCTGGTTAAGGCAAAAGGGAGGAAGAAGGAATGGTTCAAGATTATTTCTAGATTTATAGTTTAGAAACAAAGAAAAAGCAAAACCTATGATAGGAGTTAAAACTGACTTTGAGGTAGACATGCTGGACATCCCTGATATACTGAGATGGGAATGAAATCTCCAAGAAGGAATAGCTTGTGGGCTATGTTTTTCTATGAATATAAGAATAATTAGGATATATTAATTTTCCACATGTTAATTTTCAGGCAAAATAAATCCATGTATGGATTTAATAGAAAGCTTTAAAATATTTATAAAGTCTCAGATATGCTAGTATCTTAGATTTCATTTTTTGGTGACATATTTGCAAACAGAATTAGAATAAGATATTGTAGACTCCTTTTCCTGATCTAGTTTCTTCTAATATAGCTACTTTTGTCTGATAAAAAATGTAATCCAAAACCTATATAAAGTTTCCTCTGTCATATTTATTAGAATGACTTTGCCTCTTTCTGATTTTCTGTTTAAGATTCAAATAGAGCAGAGTTTATCAGTTTGTGCTTAAATCTTTTAAATGGCTTCATATTGATTTTAGGATTAAGAAAAAATTCCCCAGACTGAAAGAGCTGCATGCTCGGAATGATGCCTGTCTGTCTCTTCATCGTCATCACCCGCTACTCTGTTCTACACCATAGTTGGCAGCCACACTGACCTTCAGGTTCCTTCTCATTTTAAGACTTTGCATGTGCTGTATTTTTCTGTCGCACATCTTCCCACCCTACTTACCTATTTGCCACCTTTTTTCCTGCTTAGTACTCACTTATCCTTCAGTAATCAGGCTACACTGCACTTATTCAGTGAAAACTGCCTGGGCTCAACCAGATCCCTTTGTATAACATCTGGTAACATTAAGACTTAATATCCTTAACACAGTTTTTGAATATGCACTTATGTGTGTGATTATTTGTTCAGTGTTCCCTTGTCCACAAAAGGAATTTTCATAAGGGCAAATGTCTTCCTTTTTTGCCCACCGTATATCTAGAGGACATTTGTTGAATGACTGATTATTGGCAGCCATGAGAGGGAAGTTGCACTATTGATGCCATCCCAATCATCTAGCCAAGTTGAGATATCGCTGAGCATCTGATGGCACTTGTATCCTCATCATACTCCAAGTACATCTCTGGATAATATGTGGAAAGCTAGGGCAGTACAGAATGTATCCTCACAAAGTACTGAAGGGTTTATATAGCAGACAGCCACATTGTCCCAGATGGGAAAGGAACATTATTCTGACATTCTTCAAGCTATGCAATATTGCATCTGCATTTTTTTTAAATCAAACAAATATAGTGTTAAAAAATAAAATGAGCATGTGTAAATTTGGTGATGCTCAGATTAGGGGTTAACCTAGTTTACTTTTTATCTAGTTAAAATTTTTCTCCCAGATCTTATCATTTTTATTTTAGACAGGATTGCTTTTGACTTTAAAGTGTTATAGTCAAAGTAATTTTATGAAGAAAAAACTCACTTTTCATATAAATATAAATAAGTACTTCTTCAGTTCAGTGTTATTTAAAACACTAAGAACACTATTTAGAACACTCTGGGACCAAAATTGTTCTTCCTCTCTTTCTGGAGTGTAACAACAGTGTCTCTTTTTTTTCCCAAACATCATGTTTTCATCTGTATTCTTCCCTAAAGAACTGTCTGAGGGAATATGTTTTGTGTTCATATTGGCAATTTCTTCAAATACAAGGGTAAATATAGAGAATGCTGCTGCTTTCATAACCTTGGAAATCGATTTCCATAGCATGTGTACATATGAACTACTACCATAAATAGTCAGCTTATCTAAAGGATACTGAAACGTCATGAATGAGATATTAGTGCTATCAAAATTTGCACAATAGATGGATTCTTTGAAAACTGTCAGTTGTTCCAAAGTTTGCTTCTAGTATCTCATTACAGCTGTTTGCATTACATTTTAATTTTATCATAATATGGATTTATGGCATTATTCAAAAATATTTTTTAATTGAAAATTTTTCAGGAAAATATTTTTGGTATAATATTTTGATACCTGTTCATATAATCGATTGTTTAAGAAGAGTGATAACTTTCAGTAGTATAGTGTTAGTAAATTAATGAGTATTATTCCAAGTCAATTACTTTCACACATTTCTACATTCTTAAGAGATATATATTGCAGTTATATTAAATAGAATAAATTTCAGTGAGTAAAATTTAATACCTTTTCAATGACACCAATTGTTGTGATATTTGATTTTTAAAGTCATTGTACTTAAATGTTTATCAATTTGGAAAAAATCAGACATAATAATATACTTCTGTTTTTATTTAAAATGTATTGAAGTCTAGTGTCATCCTCCATATATTCTTCAGACATAGTTAGATTTTTACATCCTTGATCTTAGTTTTGTAAATAAATTTGTCCTAACAACATCCCTGAAAAGATTTAGCCAGCTTCCAGTGGCTCCAAAACAACAATGACAACATTCTTAGATTTTCCCATTCTGTGGAAACTGCCTTAGTTAGGAATCTTTTACAGTCAGTGTACCTCAAAGGCTGTTGGGTAAAGAGGGTGGGGAAAGAGTACAGCAGTGTCTTTAGCCAGGATTCTCCATCTCCATTATGATGGGTCTCACTGGAGCCAGGAGCTCTCAATAATTCTAAAATTTCCACACGTATTCTCTTAAGAAGGACACATTTCTCATGGACAGCTTTCTGAATCAGAAGCTAGTGATACCCTCAACCTACTTGCCTTTTTTTGCAGATATGTGTGACACAAAGTATGAATAATTTCTGCTGAATTGAACCTGTAATGAAGGAATTTATAATCAGTTCTAATGTATTTGAGACTTAAAGTATATTAGACCTTCATCAAAGGGAATGATAAAAAGCAGCTTTAATGTGGGTGGATAGTAATTATTTCGGTGCTCATAATTATTCTACAGTTAACTACAGAGAAATGCTGATATTTTTATTCCTTTTTCAAAATATAAAAGGCACTGTGGTCAGATTCTGAAATGTAAGAATGCATCATGCATCTTTTGTAAAGGATGATACTTTGAATTATACTTATGTTAATGGAAAAGGAACTATTTTAGATTTAAATGAGTTCAAAGTTCATGGTTAGGAGTTCCTGTACCTTTCTTAGTCCTATTGTTTCACTGCTGAATCTATTTATTAGCTGTGGGAGATATAAAATATAGTAATTACTCTCACTTCATTTCTAAAAGACATGAGATCTGCTTTCTTATTAACTCTCATAAGAGTTATGAGTGAGTTCCTCAAGGAGGACAGACCCTATGGAGTTTCAATATAGAATAAATCACTTCCACACTGAGGTTTTAGAGGACTCATTTCCTTTATACTTTGGTGATTTAAGATGCCCATTTAAACTACTGGTTTTGAAGATGCACTATTTGTAGTTTAAAAGAAGCATAAGCTAAGGTTGGAATGTTGATAATGATTGTTATTTATGATGAACAGTAAATGTTTTGCCCTTTGAGGAAATCATGGTGATCAACTTGCTGGAATGCACGGTCTCTAAATAGTGGTTGCCTGTTGTTGTTAGAAAATGAATGACAATTACCCCTTAAAATATTTCTACTTAAAATTTTTAAGCATCAGTAATTACATCAACAGTAACAGATTGAAATAAAGGAAAAGTGAGACAGAGTTGCTAATATTCTAGAAAGAAGAGAGATCAAGGAAATGGTTTTCTTTCCAGCTTGGGAATGATGAATCTTGAGATCATGTAGAGATATTTCTATAATCCATAAACATATTTACTCTAGTTTCTCAGTTTGCAACCCAAAACCTCTCAGATATTTGTTCTCAGTGCCTTTAGGCACATAAGATAAAGGAAATCTGTTTTCTTTCTTTTTATAATCCTTTTTTTTTCCTTGCTGGAAAATTATCAGCCCTTCTTCCCAGGTACCCTTCAAAAAATCAGATGTGTAAAAAATTCTTGATGTTAAGAAAACCCAACTGTACTTGACCCACTAAAATCTAAAGTGCTACTGAAACCCACAATGTGGAAACAATTTAATATCATCCAACAAGAAGATTTTAAATAAAACCTACTAAATAGTATTCACCAGGGTTTCCCTGGTGGCTCTGATGGTAAAGCATCTGCTTGCAATGCGGGAGACCTGGGTTTGATCCCTGGGTCAGGCAGATACCCTGGAGAAGGAAATGGCAACCCACTCCAGTACTCTCGCCTGGGAAATTCCATGGACAGAGGAGCCTGGTAGGCTACAGTCCACGGGGTCACAAAGAGTCGGACACAACTGAGTGAGTTCACTTTCTTTTTTCTCAAATAGTATTTAATAAATGGAATTCTTTAGTTGAGAAAGTGGCTTAACACTTCCTTTGAGTAATGATGCCCTCATCTGTTCATGATGCTGAAGCAATATCTGTATGTTTCTAACCCTTCAGATTTGCCACAGTAAAAGATGTTCCATGTAGTGTATGTTTGTAATCATTATCTCACATCAGTTAAGATCATTGCAACTTTCTGAATATGAAAAGTGATTATAAATAATGTAGCACAAAGCTGGTTCAGCTATGCCCTGTGTGGAAAAGTTCTCCCACAGACATAGTATCATTTTCCTGGTTTATCTACTAATATAGACCCAGAGGCAGATAGCAACTGAGAACTATGTTTGCCATGCAGACAACTGGGGGATATTGTGTTAATAAAATTTTTTTGCTATCTTATTTCATGTAGAACAAGAGCTAACAATTTTGTGTGTGTGTAAAGTATGTAAAACTACTGACTCTTGGCTGTAGAACCTGAATGATTTCCCAAAGGAATCATGTAAATTGCCTTGGGCACCCTAAGAGGAGAAAGAAAGATATCTTCCAAGAGAGATATAGAGCCACACACTTAATGTAATTGTAATAGGGTTTACGTTTGTCTCCAAAAATTATTGAAATAACAGTTTAGCAAAGAAAAATGTGAGCTCACATTGCTGTTACTGCTAAGTCGCTTCAGTTGTGTCCAACTCTGTGCGACCCCGTAGACGGCAGCCCACTAGGCTCCCCCGTCCCTGGGATTCTCCAGGCAAGAATACTGGAGTGGGTTGCCATTTCCTTCTCCAATGCATGAAAGTGAAAAGTGAAAGTGAAGTCGCTCAGTCGTTTCCAACTCTTAGTGACTCCATGGACTGGAGCCTACCAGGCTCCTCCGTCCGTGGGATTTTTCAGTCAAGAGCACTGGAGTGGGGTGCCTTTGCCTTCTCAGTTACACTTGACTAGCTGGATTCAAAGGCTGCTTATGAAACCTGTCTTCCATGTAACAAAGTGCTGCTCTAGCACAACCTGAGAACTACCCTGGCCACATTCCACCTCAAAACAAACTTACATTAAGGGTTTCCTAATATAGCCAAGAGTTAAGCAAATTAAGTAATTTAGCTAAAATTGGAAAACAGATGTATTTTGGCATCAATAAGAAACTATCCTGTACTTTAATCTGTGTTGCTAACTGGTAAATAAAACCATAATTTTTATATGGTGCCCTTGAAAATAGAAATGCAAGAAAATATATTTGTTGAGGTTTATTAATTTATTCCTTTAGGTAATTACAGAAGAGTTAAACATTTTTCTAAGTCTAATATTTTACATGGTGTAAGATATTCAATATTTCAAATATAGTTCTGATCCAGTAATTTTAAAATCGAAATTAATGTTTTTCTATTTTTCAGAAATGCAGCAACATTGTTGCATGAACATCATATAATACTGAGGACACTTTCTTCATTTAAACAGGGTTATATTCAAGAAATTTTGATTTCTGTGAACTTGCAAAGGAGTGCTAATTGTAAACTATTGCTTTCATCTAGTTTTTCTTCTCAATGGAATGATTACTTGCAGGACTATGAAATTTACCAGTTAATTTACTGTGTAGAGCTCCTCTGTATTGGGAATGGCCTTGACACCATGACATTACAATTGAGTAATCAATGGGTCCCTTCTGTTACATCATCAATTTCTCTATTTCCAATTTTTGATCTTTGCCAGTTATTCCTATTTTTCAAGGCTGTCCCCCTGAGCTGATGATACTCATATATGTCTCATTTATTTCCTTCTGTTTTCTGGGATGGTGTTTTTTATTCTCTGAAGGCTGTGATATTAAATGTAGTTTTGAAATTACAAACAATACATGGTAATCGCTGAAAAGACTTAGAAATCTTTCTCAAAATGTTTAACAGTCCCTTCCTATCAAGTGTGCTTAGAATTAATGCCTGCTTCTTTACTATTTATATTATTAAAATCGACATATGGTGTTCAGTCCTCTTTTTTTCCTTCCTTTTTCTATAACTGTTACTTTATGCATGACAAAATTCTCTTGCTTATGGTTATGTGGTTGGCTGTCTTTTAACTTGAGTGTTATGTGTTTGTAATGATTGCTTTTTGCATGAGGATTATGAAATGCCATACAAATTAAATGGTTGCGGAAACAAAAAGAAATGTAGGGCTTCACATGCTTTTTTGTGTGCTGAATATGTCAATTATGTGATGCTTAAAATTACTTTCATATGGTCTTTGACTTCCCCTTTGGTGTCCTACTTTATTCTTAGCAAATTAATATTGTTAAGAATAATAAAACATTTATTAAACATTCACAGTATTTTAATACAATTATTATCCTAAAACATGACCCATTATAAATAACTACACTGGGCATGAAATTGCACTAGGGCATAATTCGTTATATTTCTAAACTGATTATGTAATATAAGCCCTGACTCTGTAACTACCTTAATTAGGAACACTGACTTCTACAGTGGTACCTTTGTTCTACCAAATGATGAGATTATTTATTCATACATTTGTGCAAGTTGCAAAGGTTTTAAATCCATGGCTACTTTTTAATCAAAACACATGGGGAAATATTTGTGTAATGACAAGTAATTTTAAAAAAAATCACAGTTTTGAAAAATGTGTGACATAAAAATGCGTAAAACCTAAGTGTTAATGCTTTTACAATAAAACAGAAGAAAAAAAAGAAAAGAAAAAACCCTAAAAATTTTTATATCTCTGTTTTCCCTAATGGTATTATATTGTCCCAAATTAATGAATGAGTTTGGCCTACTTTCTTTATTGTTGTCACCAATTCAAATTAGAAAAGACACTGAATAAATTAAGTTCTTTCAGCTAATAAAACTGTTTACTTTTTTTGTATGCAGTTGGTATTAAAAAAAATCATTTCCTTTGCTTATGATGTGACTTTCAAACCATATGTATTTTTTATGCTGGATATATTCACAAGCCAAATCTGTGAGATATTTTGGGGAAAGGGAATTTTTTTTTTTTTTTAACAAACTAGATAACCAACTTTGATATACTCACTCCCCATGCTTTTTGGAAATAATCCTTGAGAATTTTAGTATTTGCTCTTATTTTTTCCCCTCAGTCTTGTTTATTCTTGAATTGTCTTTTTTTTTTCCCCTCCATTTCTCCGTTCTCAATCCTAGGTCCCCTTACAAAGAAACAGACAGATGATTTAGGTGATAATGACGGTGCTGAAGATGAAGGTATTTTTCTCCACCCAATCTATTTGCATGACAAGGGCCTCAATCACTTTTTCCACCCTTTTCTATTTTTTTGCTTCTTGTCTTTTTTTGAAGAGTTGTTTTTAATTCCCGTTTTTGATGTGTTTTGTCTTCTTGCTTGTTGTTACATATGAATATACATTTTTAATTTTTTAAAAAATGAATGTTAAATTTTGATTTTGATGCCAACCATTACAACGTTTTAAAAAGAGGGGCATTTTTTGTTGTTGTTTTCTTGAACTGACTTTTGATATGTTTCATTCCACATTTTGACTGAAACTTGTCCATATTCTTTGAACTAACAATCTCTTCCCTGTAGTCTCTTTGTATGCATTTTGCATGTTTTCTAATCTATGTAAATATTTTACCCAATACAAAATGTTTCATTTTGACATTTTATATTTGTTTAAAAAAAACCACACCTAATAAAGTGAAGGACAAGCTAAAAGCTGATATAAAGTGTTTCTTGAGCAATATAATTTAGGTTAAAAAAATACTGTTTTGTGTTTATGTGCTTAAATATTACATCAATAATAAAATGATATGGATGTGAAAGGCATACACCTATTTAGATAATTGTAGTAAACCTTACTTAACCACTTAAGAACCCTGAGAAGATTAAATGAATATCTTTTAATATCAAAGGCACATAATTTGAAGATGGACAAGTAAAATATTCTGAATTTCAGATTGTTGCTAACTATAAGTAATAATGTCTTCATACTGTATTAATATCAAAATTCTTTTCTCTTTCCAATTTTCTTATGACTTACAATTCTGATATACTCTGTACATGTAAGTACTCACTAGATTGATTTGAGATCTCTCATTCCATTATGTACTTTTACCTGGTATTAAATGGAGTGTCTAGAGAGACCCATTGAGTCTTTCAGTTCATTTGCCTCCAATTAGTTTTTTTATTTTAATGCCACCCTAGTTATGATTTTGCCTCCAATTAATTTTTTTTAATGCCACCCTAGTTATGATTCTTATAGAGATGACTAATATAATCCTAGGTTTAAAAATAATTCCCAGAACCTTGGAAATTAAATCTCATGAAAACAATAATGTGGTAAGAAAGATTTTCCAAAACAAGATAATCCATACACAGGCCAGCAGAAGTGCTAGTTCCATAAGGAACAACTATGAATGTGTTCTTACTAAACAATTGAGATTTTTTCATTAATATATATACATTTAATAAAGTACTTCAGAATAGAAAATTGTAGAAACAAATTATTAAATATTTAAAAAATTTATTAGATGTTAATATTTTTATAACATTTAAGAATTATTTTGATTAAATGAAATTTATGACATTTGATTAAATATTCATTTGCCATGAATACTACCAGTGGGTTAAATGTTAAATACAACACAGTCATTAATACTTGAAATAAGTCCTTATAGCTGCCCAAGATTGTCATTTTTAATGCTAAATAGCTAAAAATAAATTTATAATATCAAAATACAAATTGTGATTTTTTTAAACCCTGTTGGAAATCTGAAGAATTAAAACATCAAAGATATTTATTCACCTTGAGGATATGGGTTGTTGTTCCTAGTGCTCTATGAAAACAGCTTACACTTGGGGACCTTGATGTAACTTTGTAAAGTCCAAATTTTCCCAGAATACTCACAATGTTTGTTTATATCATATCCCATTTAAAAAAATATTTTGATGGCTGATTTTATGTGTTACTTTTTTTTGCTTTTGGTAAAACAGCATCAAGTAAGATATTTACATGTTTACAAGTGATACCTCTGAACAACCACAGTGAACTAAGCCCTGTAAATGTAAATATACCTCATAGACATAATTTGAAGCATACTTAACATTTTCAAATAGGCATTAAAATATCCTAAACCCCAACTTAAATTGGCAGGTAGTATTTAGGTTGAGTATTAAGCCAGTCATCCTAAGAGTTACCAAATCAGTAAATATTTTTAAAGACTCATAAGTGTAGAGTCCAAGAAATCAATCCAAGTTCTTATTCCTCTGTGTTGTTTGGGTAATTGTTTAGAAGATAAGGATAAATTCAAATACCCTCCAGGATAAAAACCTTTGAATAATAATTGAGGTTCATCAAATGAGTAGAGGGCAAAACATTTCTTGAAATGTCTTTAAATGTATCAGGGAAAGATTTGATTCAGGCAATACCCCCAATTTTAAATTTGTTCAGTTCAGTTCAGTTCAGTCGCTCAGTCGTGTCCGACTCTTTGCGTTAGATGCCCCCAAATTCTAAATTATGGGCAATTAAAAACTTCATGAATCTTTAAGAAAAAAGAAACCAGTAAACATGTTCAAGTAGTTATGTGACTAATAATTATTCACCAGGACTGTTAAAGGGAATTATGACTTCAAATATTGGTTGTCAGGCAAGAATAAATCCCAATTGACTGCTCTAGAGCTATTGGCACTTGCTACATTGGCTTAAATTTTTGATGTATCAGAAAGATAAAATAGTTACTAAAATTTAAAATCAAGATACCTACTCAGTTACCAGTTTATTCATTTATAACTTGAAAAAAAAATTTTTTTACTGTAAAAATTTTAGAATAAAAATAATCAGCAGTGTATAGTATTTCTTATCACTTAGTTCAAAGATCTAGATGCTTAGCAAAACT
Source organism: Bubalus bubalis (assembly GCF_019923935.1). NCBI lineage: Eukaryota > Metazoa > Chordata > Mammalia > Artiodactyla > Bovidae > Bubalus > Bubalus bubalis. Next base: position 138,833,719 of record NC_059157.1, on the reverse strand, counting down.
TTAAGACATTGTAAATAACAAAAAATATAAGCATACTTTAGGAATATTTGTAGTTTTACTAAACCTGAGCTAGTGTTTTAGTCTCTGAGAGTATTCTTTTGATTTTAGTGAGGTCAGTAGCAGCTGTTCAGGCAAAGTCAGATATCTTAGGTGAAATGCAGTTAATTTCTAAGGGAACATATGAGACAAAGTAGAGGGACAATATGGCTCTAATAAATTCATTATAAATTATTACACCTAATATGTTTGCACTAAAGACCACGTGGCTATTCCAAATTTTATTATTAAAATGATGGCATTAGTTGATAGTATTCAATAGTAGGTTATCTGGTATATCAATTTCATTTATAGAGTCTAGTTCTTTATAAAATAAAAATTTATATATATATTAAACTATCTACCTTTATTGTTATGTTATTTTTATTATAGTTGAACAATTTACTATTTATATTTACATCAGAAAAGACCTGTAGACTATGAAGAAAAGTAAAATCTAAGATGGACCCTATGATAAAATGCTGTCAAAAGTAAAGTTTTTAATGAGCCACTAAAGGTGAGCCACTCTGATAAAGCACTATCAAAAGTTAGCAATTGTTCTGTAGTATAAATATGGCATTTCCCAAACTTATTATTAGCAGTATTGAGTTTTTATGTACAAGAGTGTTGCCTATGTTGGTGATTAATATACTATCTAGCATTAACTTTAGGGTTACTTCAAGCAAAAATAAATATTGTTTAGAACACAGCATTAGAATTTTATAGAACTTTCTGGAAAAGAGCTGCTGGACACATTCAAGTGCTTAAGCAAAGTTGAAATCATTGAGAAGTTTGGAAAGACAAATTAGAAATTAGAATCAGCCCAATCAATCAGTAATCCTTTCAAGTCTAATTTTCAAAGAAAACTAGAGAGATGCCACTTAGAATCCCTCCTAGAATCTACTGTCATATTTTCAGTGTATTCTGGCACTGCCTACTCCATTCTGCTATATTAGGTGTATAAGATGTGGCAGGTCTTCTCAACGTGTGCCTGTATTGTTTTCCAGGTGAACAGAATGGTTCTACCAAGATTTCATTACTGTTCACAGTTGGTGCTTTGTAATTCTATGTAATTTTAATTAAAGAAGAATTCTGAAACAGCCTCCCTCTGTGCTACCTCCAAGCATACAATTAGCAAAGTACAGTGTCTGCTGTGAATAGTCAGTTAATGATTTTGATTTAATAATTTATTATTGCTTCTTCAGTGCCAGCCATACTAGAAAAATAAGCTAAAACTGTGTGCAGTGAACAGGCATTTAAGGAGGAGAGTTTGACAATTTCAGAATTGTTTCTTTCTATAAGCCTAACATCTCTATGAGTCCCCCAAGTCTTACAAATGAGTGAATATAATTTCCCTCTCACGGATTTAAGGAGAAAATACATTTAGGTTTTTTTCACTAAATGTAGGGTGTGTCTAGTAGATGGTTTTTATGTCAGAGTATCCTCCTCTCACCACTTAAAAATAAAGACACTTCTCAAGAACACGTTTGTGGGGAGAAGAGAGTATGATAAACTCACACTGATATTAGATATTAAGTCAAATTTAAACTAGACATTTAAAAATGTCTCTAAATTCTGCAGTTAGCTATTTCTCCAACTTGAAAATCTGGACTGAGGTTGAGCTACAATTCCTGATTTTACAATGATTTTCATTGAAAAAAATTATTATTATAGTAGAAAAATTGACACATTTCTACTTGTCACCTTTTTTTAAAAAACAATGTAAAGCAGCCTCTAAATTATCACTAGTTTTTTCAATGAGTTTGTATCATATTAGTCTACTCTGAAAGCTGAAACTTCAATTGTTATGATGTAGGGGATTTGTTTGATAAAATATGTCAAAAGCAAAGAAACAAAGCTATTAAATGATACTTTATTACTATTAACATTAAAAAAGAAAGATTACACACTTGATGTAATTTGGTTTCAATTGTGGGTAGAAGAGATCATTAGATCATTAGATCACAATTTCAATTGTGGGTAGAAGAGATCAATAGAAGGGCTATTATATAATAGTGTTTCAAGTATGTGCTGCTGCTGCTGCTAAGTCGCTTCAGTCATGTCCAACTCTGTGCGACACCATAGATGGCAGGCCACCAGGCTCCCTCGCCCCTGGGATTCTCCAGGCAAGAACTCTGGAGTGGGTTGCCATTTCCTCCTCCAATGCACGAAAGTGAAAAGTCAAAGTGAAGTCGCTCAGTCGTGTCCAACTCCTAGCGACCCCATGGACTGCAGCCTACCAGGCTCCTCCGTCCATGGGATTTTCCAGACAAGAGTACTGGAGTGGGGTGCCATTGCCTTCTCCAGTTTCAAGTATGTACATATTCATAATCATACAGATATATGTACACATATAATATTTCAATTTATATAACAGTTAAACCTTGTTAACCAGTATGCGGTCCCTGGTTGCTCAGATGGTAAAGAGTCTGCCTACAATGCAGGAGACCCGAGTTTGATCCCTGGGTCAAAAAGATCTCCTGGAGAAGAAAATGGCAACCCACTCAAGTATTCTTGCCTGAAAAATCACATGGACGAAGGAGCTTGGTGGCCTACAGTCCATTGATCAGACACAGTTGAGTGACTTCACTTCCAATGTTAACCAATATACAGTTTAGCATTTTTTGTCTCTAGAAATTAGTACATTTTTTAACATTTAAAATTATCCAGTGTTTCCCTTATATATTATTTCTAGACCCTGTTGAAAGCTACATAATCATGGTTAAGTATCTTAGAAAAGCAAATACATTTGATTAAAATTTAGAACTGTAGAAATCACTTCAACATCACTCTAAACTTTAGAATTGTTCACTTGAACTTAGCTGTATTTTTTCTAATGTCTACATGACAAAATCATAGAGTCAAAGTGTCAGTCAGTTTTCTTCTTTTAGAGGATAAGGGTAATTTGAATGAACAGATGACCTGAATGGAACTGAAAAATATCATTTGAATGAAAGTCCCCTAAATGCAACAAAGATAAAAATATAGATTTTTGCACTCTATTGCCTACAATTCATCTGATAGTACTTGAATAGTTAAATGATACTTCTTTCAAATTCTGTAAAATAATGTTATAATTATGTTCTCAAATTGGAGCATAAGTTATTCAGTGTAATTATGATGCATTCAATATGAATCTTTACATTAATTAAGATGGGGAAAAGAGTGTTTTATTTATAATAGCAGTGATAGCATTGTCCTTAGTTTTTAGCTCATAAATTCCATAGGCGGTCTAAACAATTGTTAAAAGAAGTTTTAAGAATCATTATCATTCTATTTTTTCAATACTACTGTCACATCAAAAATCAATTAAAAATAGCACTGAAATTCACACGTACTTGCAGTTATTCCAAATTTTGCAGTTCAGTTTTATAATATTTAACAAAATTTTAGAAAGAAAACAACAAATATTTATTGCTTTTTTCAGCAATAGATCTTAATACAAGTTGCTTAAGAAACACTTTAACGAAGACAACAATTTAAAGAATTATTTTAAAATCATGACCTCTTGTTTCTAAATTGGAAAATATATTCTCTGCTTCATTATGCATGTAGAGGATAAGAACAGTTGCCAATCATTTGTTTTTCAGATATTCGGGACAGTGGGGGTCCCAAACCAGTGATGGTATACATCCATGGTGGCTCATATATGGAAGGGACTGGAAATTTATACGATGGGAGTGTCTTGGCAAGTTATGGCAATGTGATCGTCATCACAGTCAACTATCGACTTGGGGTGCTCGGTAAGAAGTTTCTGGTTTTTTTTCAGCATCATTCCATGAAGATGTGATAATTTTATTTTGACTTGTTTTGTTTTGCTTTGCTTCCTTTCACTCATAGTTCTATGTTTGCAGATTTTGAAGCAAAATTTTTTATATTTTCAATTAATTCTATAAATATTCATAAATTACTTGACAAAAGACAGCCAGGGTTAGTTTTATATTTAATGATAAAAGGTAATGAAATTATTCACATTGTTGAAGAATGCTCTTCTTAGCTTGACTGTATAGAAATGTGAAAAGCAGCAATGGCAGGGCCTTTCTTAACAAGAATTAGTCTCTGGGCAGATTTTTCTCTCTTCTGCATTTCTTTTTTACAATGCTATAAAATTGGCTGAGGTTTGCCAGGAACGTAGAAACTAGTTTATATTCTCTTCAAGAATATGTATATGGACTAGCTTTGGGAAATGATTGCCTTTGCTGTGTTGGTTTGTTTTTAGCTTATCACGTGTAATTAGAAATATTTTGTTTAGATGTCATTTGTTGAATTATTTGATTTGCAAAACATACATTGATTTCACAAAGTGTCAGTGTGTTCAATAATGTATATGCATGTGAAACAAAATCAAACTGTAGATCTTTTGTTTTTTGAAGAAAAGTATAGAGCAGTGTTATTATTTAAAATAAATTATCAAGTACTCTGAAATAGGTATAAACTTGCTATTCTACTTGTATGTTTATTTTTTTTACAGTATTATCACAATTTAAGGAGTAAAAATATCTGTATCATTTAATAAAACTCCTCTATCTGTGGTGTTTTAAAAATACTTGCTAAGAGTACAATTATTACAAGAAGTTGTTTTTTAAATCTTAATTGATCAAAGTCCTATCTCTTACTATGCACTTAGAAGTTATAATTTATGTTACTTGGGCACAAAGAGATACTACACTCATTCTTCACTCTGAAACATTTTGAAAACCAAGTTTGAATTATATTCTCCTTCACAATAATTGTTAATATCATTTATTTTAGCCACATTGAGAATCAGTTTATTTTTCTCGTCAGTATTAGTTATTATTATTCTAATCCCTTCTATGTAATCCTAGTTCTGTGTTTATGCCAATCTTAAAATATAAAAAGGAATAATTTTGCCAATCAAGGTTGTATGTTTTGGGGAAGGGGATGTGTTAGCAAAGCAAAGTGAGACTTGTTCTTTTTCTAGTGTGCAGTTTTGAATTTGGAATATGGTGGATAATATAATAGATACACTCTAGCAATGTAGGTATAAAATATTTCTGTAGCATTGTTCAAATACACATCAGTTCAAGTACCCATCATGTGTAATCATGCATTGGTTCAGATGTTCTTATAATTTCACTACATAGGGGTGAATGACCTCACACCAATGAAAACTCTCCATGTTAGAAGATATATAAAGAGATGTTAATAATAATCTTCTCAAATTAATCTTAAATATCCTAGTGTTGTCATTGGTTTCTTAGACAAGATTTGAATGTGAGAATCTTCACTATCTTTAATGCATGTAACTTTAATTATGGCGCTGTTTATAGCTAAATTGTTTTTAATGTTTATTATTCTCATATTTTTCTAAATTTATTAAATTGAAAATCTTGATGCAGTGACTAGTTTTCCAATTGAAAATTCAAGATTAGATGCCAAATTATAGCAATAGTGTTTTCAGAACTTGAAGATCTGCATAGTTATATACAGTGATTTTATTTTAAAAAATCTTTTGGCCATACATTATGTTGCCTATGATTGGTTATACTCACATAAAGATCTCATAGAGTAACTTGTGCTGCTATGCTAGTACAAGTTTCGCCCATTTTAAAAAATTTATTTGGAACTGATAAAGACGTGACGTTGATCTTTGTATCCTCTTTAAATGCGTATTCTAAATGACTGGATTTCAGGACAAAAGATTCACCAGTTAAAAAATGAAGAACTTGATCTGTATAACGGCAGGCAGTGTTGGGGTTGATAATGGATTATTTTTCCAGTGTTAAGTATTTGCTCTGGCTCTGCTACATTTAGGATTTAAACTTTAGTGGGCTCCTTTGTTCCTCTAAGAGACATCATACCCTAATGTTTATCTGCCCTTACACCATAAAGTACTAAACTTTGTTAGGGAAACATTTTTAGGGGCGTTTTGGAACCTTACCTCTAGAGCCAATATTTTCTGGTCACTTCCTAAAATATGTGTTGGGCCTTAGAAAAAATATTTAAGTGAATTAATTCATGAAGAATAAATTATCAAAATATTTGTTTCAGCACACTTTGTGTGTGTTATACCACAATCAGATCAACAGCTGATCTACCAGGGGGACTGCAAGAGTAAAGACTGTAGGGTTTTAGTTGTTGTTAATACTTTGTCTAACAGTAACAAGGTAAGCCAAGTTTTCTTGGGTGTGGGATCCAAAAGTATTGCTATTTAGTTGGCTCTTGGGAGAAGTTTGGACTTTAAGTAGAAAATGATTTGATCACATGTCAGAGTATATCCTGAGCTGTGTTTTGATTTGAATGTTTTGGTGTTATGGAAATGAATTTTGGGGTCCAATGTATAAATTGGCTAATTATGAGACTTGATCTCAGGTGATTGATAAAACATATCAAGTTGACTGAAACAGGTAATGTAATTAGTTTTGCTTTGAATTTGCCATCCCAGAGGAAAACTATTACAAGTTTGTTTTAGCAATAAGTAAAATGTGATAATGTTTCAGTCAAAAATTTCATACAGATATCTAGCAGCCAAGTTCACAGTTTAAAGTATTTTGTTAAAAATATATATATTTTGTTTGTTGCAAAGTAGAATTAGCATAAAAGGAAAAAAAATACCTCCAATGATAGCATTGTTTCCCAACCAAGAAACCAAGACCCTGTCCTGGTTTCCTTTGAAATGGTAACACAGACTATCTCTATCATTGCATTGGAAATGCTATATTGGCGGTGATTAAAAAAAACTGTAATAAGGTTGAAGAAGAAAAAATGGCTAGATATAGAGGATTCTGCCTGCTAACCTACTTCCTCAGGTTCTCTTAAAGTTCTCCACAACTATATCTTATTCAGTGTCACATCCTTTTAGTAAAAATTTAGACTTTAGTTGTATACGTTCTTTGTCCTCATTTTAACTCTTTGTCCTCTGTTATCTAATACATATTATATAAATTACTCTTTAAAATGTTTTTAAAATAATTATTAATAGTTATTTTTAGTGTTCTATCAATAGTATATGGTTAAAAAATCAGAATAAAAATTATAATGTTGGAAACAGTGAGAAATGCTTTGGTTAAGTGGTCTTAAGAGAGGAAAGTAGGATTAAATAATTTTTTATTTTACATAGGATAAGTATATGTACTTATGGACAAGCATTGAAAGGGAATATGAAATAAATTCTTCTGTATTAACAGGAGATATGTAATAAACATTTTTGAAAATAGAAACCATCCAAATGTATTTTCAGATCTTAAAAATGGAAGCATACCTTAACTAATTTAGTGTTAAAAATATGTTTCAGCCCCTCTCTCTAAATTTAGAATAAATTTATTGTTTTTTAGAGAAAAATAATTTAAAAATTATCTCTGTGGAGATCTTAGATAAACATAAAATTTTTATTTGATGGAAATATAATAAGATAGTTTTATTTTGATATGGATATTTTAGAGGCAATTATGCATTCATAATTCAAACACATGTGATTTATTTTAGAAAAAAATTCTCTTAAATATTTCAGAGCTACTTATAATTCTGGACATTTGGCAACTTCTTAGTAAAGAGTCTAATTAAATATTTTGCTTAGTAATCTAATGTCTCTACTACCCATCTATGGAAAAAATAATCAAGTGCTAGTTCATTTACCAGTTATGTTTGAAGAATTATATTTAGCTAACTTTATAATGTCATGTGGAAAAGGCAATGGCACCCCACTCCAGTACTCTTGCCTGGAAAATCCCATGGATGGAGAAGTCAGGTGGGCTGCAGTCCATGGGGTCACTAAGAGTCGGATATGACTGAGCGACTTCCCTTTCACATTTCACTTTCATGCATTGGAGAAGGAAATGGCAACCCATTCCAGTGTTCTTGCCTGGAGAATCCCAGGGATGGGGGAGCCTGGTGGGCTGCTGTCTCTGGGGTCGCACAGAGTCGGACACGACTGAAGCGACTTAGCAGCAGCAGCAGCATAATGTCATGTAAGGCTAAGCCATCTAAAAAAAACTTTTATTAACATTACTGAATATAAATTTTAATGAACACCTAAATTGATATTTATTCTATTGTTGTGAGACCTGTTAATTCTTATAAGTATAATGTCTATGCAATAATAGCTTCAAGTATTATGAGACAAATGAAAGAAATAAATATAAATTTGGAGTTGTCGGTCATCAAATATATAACACTTGTTTCTAGTATTATATATCTTCTAAGACGTATAAATATAAGAATAGTACAATCCTTATCTTTAAAGAGTTTTCAGTCTAATTGAGGGAGGAAATAGGCAATCAATAAAGAATATTGATATTCTACTTCATATTTTATAATAATATGTATTTATTAATTGATTTGTATGTACCTGGTCACTTGATATATAAAAAATCAGAACAACAAAGAAAGAAAACATAGAATATCAGATGGATCAACCTGATACAGTGATGAGATTCTTATTTGAATCTGAGAAGTTTAGCAGATTTGCTAAAGTTTAGGTAATGATCATGATTTAAAAAGAAAAATATATTCATTTAAGTGACTCAATGTTTTGTCATTATTTTTTGCATTTTTCAAATTTCTTTGGCTCTGAAGCCTGAAAGAAACAAACTCTAAATATGACCTTATATTTGAGATATATATATATATAATATAATCAAATATTATATATTATGATACAAATATCACGCTGTCATCCAAATGTGTTATTAGTAGGTGGAAGAGGGAATCAATCAGTCCTTGAAGAGTCAAAGATGTTTTCATGGACTTGGTAGTATTTGAGCAAAACTGTGAAGGATGGGATTAAATGAAGAGAGAAAGACATTCTTTTTATTTGTATTTGTTTATACTCTTTCTGCTTCAAAAAATTGGAAGTGATTTGTGACACACACATGTACATAGGTTGATAAAACCATATTGAATATGAATGCATAGATTATAGAGAAAGATTCAGAAATTTAGGCTTTGAAAATATACTGGAATTGAACATAAATATGTATCCCAATTTCTTAGAGGCAAAGTAAAAAGGATAATGGATTGAATCTCATAATTGTTATTATGAGATAAAGGAAACGTGTATATCAGAAAAATACATAGACGTTTTTTTCACAGTATACTACAAAGAAATTTATCATGAGTTGTATGTATTGGAATACTAAAAAAAAAAATAGGAATCCTGTGATAGTCTTTATGCCATTAGAAGATACAGAAATATTCTCAGAATATGTTTATATACTAACCCTCTGTAAAAGCCAAAGACATAGTGATAAATGTCCACAACTTTTATAGTGTCATTTTAGCAAAGAACTAACCAAATGCAGTTCAAGTAAGACATTTGGTGGTTTCACATTTAATAGACTAGAACTAAAAACCAATATAAAGCAATGATAGTTAACTTGGTCCATAGATTTCTTCTGTCAAATACCAGTTGTGTTAACTGAGTTTTAATAGGGGCTGGATGGTAATCAATTTTAGTTTGAGTGCTTAAACGATCTCCTGGAATAGAGATATTGTTTGTCCTTTGGAAAAAAAGAAACTGTAGATAGATAGGAGCTTTCCAGATTGTCAATTCCATTGGTCACTTCTCTGTTCTTACCTTATCTCATCTCTCCATAGCACAGGACACAGTTACTAGTCCCTTGCGTGTATGCTTGTTTGTTTGCTGATGCCAGGATTTCCTCCTGCCTAACTATCTGCTCCTTCTCAGCTCCTTTTGTTCTTTCTTACCCTGATACCTAAATATCGGAGTGCTGCTACACAGATGTGTTGGCTCCCTTCCTTACCATGTCTCCATAGGGAAATTTATTTATGGTTCTCAGTTCAGTTCAGTTCAGTTGCTCAGACGTGTCCAATTCTTTGTGACCCCATGAATCGCAGCACACCAGGCCTCCCTGTCCATCACCAACTCCCTGAGGCCTCCTCAGACAGCCGTTTTGCTTTTTTGCATTTCTCTTTTTTGGGGATGGTCTTGATTCCTGTCTTCTGTACAATGTCACGAACCTCCATCCATAGTTCATCAGGCACTCTGTCTATCAGATCTAGTCCCTTAAATCTATTTCTCACTTCCACTGTATAGTCATAAGGTGATTTAGGTCATACCTGAATGGTCTAGTGGTTTTCTCCACTTTCTTCAATTTAAGTCTGAATTTGGCAATAACGTATTCATGATTTGAGCCACAGTCAGCTCCTGGTCTTGTTTTTGCTGACTGTATAGAGCTTCTCCATCTTTGGCTGCAAAGAATATAATCAATCTGATTTCAATGTTGACCATGTGGTGATGTCCATGTGTAGAGTCTTCTCTTGTGTTGTTGGAAGAGGGTATTTGCTATGACCAGTGCATTCTCTTGGCAAAATTCTATTAGCCTTTGCCCTGCTTCATTCCGTACTCCAAGGCCAAATTTTCCTGTTACTCCAGGTGTTTCTTATGGTTCTAAATACCATCTATAAATAGTGACTTCCAAACTGCATCTTTAGGACTGACTGTTCCTCAAAGCATTAGATTTATGTACTTCCACCTACTGACATCTCTAATGATTAATGAAAATCTCCAACTTAATAGCTGAAATATGTTGATTTTCTCAGGTCTGCATATTTGTTTTCTGCATCTAGGTTATAGTAATTATTGCAGCAACAGTAATAACAATCACAGTCACATTCATTGAGAAATTCCAAAAGCTATTTTGGGCAGTTTGCATAGATCACTTTTTTTTTTTTTTTTGGTTCCCCATTGGAGAATCCAAGGATTGGATTATTAAATTTCCATAATAACCTTATGAGGTAGGATTGTTATTTTCCTGATTTTATAAATGAAGAAAAAACTGAGTAGAGTGCTTAAGTAACTAGTTCATACTCATGCAGATCGAAGAGTGTTAAGTGGTAGAACCAGGATTCTAGCCCAGATGGTCTTCTCTTGAGCACAACCCCCACTGATGGCATTGGTACTGCCATCCATCTGGACAAACAAAGAAAACCTCTGCAGACTTTTTCCGATTTGTCTTTTCTTTAGGCTGAACCTCCAATTCATCAGCTTCTCTCAGTGACTTGTTCCAACATACATCCTGGATCTGTCTCCTTTCCATTTCTCCCTTTGCCAAACTAAGCCAGTTCTCCTTGAGACTCATATTATTTATCTCTTTCACTTTTGCTCCCTACCTATAATCCATTCTCCACACAGCAAAATCATATTATCTTTTTAAGCCATAAATTATACCAGCTCACTTTTCTGCTTAATACCCTCCACTGGCTTCCCCACTGCTCACTGAGAATAGAATCCAAACTCTGTCTCTGCTCTGTCTCACAGAACCCTGTGTGAAGAAGAATTTGTATCACTTAGTATCTGTACTTCTTGTACATGTATCCCTTAATTTGTCTCAAAATGCTCTTCCTCTCTATGCCAGCCACATTTTGTTCTTCCTACACACCAAACTCATTCCCATTTTAGGGATATTATACTTGCTGTTCCCCCTGCATCAGATCTTTATGGGGCCAGTTACTTATTCTTCTGATTTGGTTTAAAATGTCCTCTTCTTGGAGAGACTGTCCACGTTTATCCAGTCTACAAAGAGTCACCATGTTACAAGTCATGTACTTTTAAAAATTCTCTCTATTGCATTGATCAATCATACCCAACTGAGTGAATGAATGAAACAGTCACTAAGTCATGTCTGACTCTTGTGACCGCATGGGCTGTAGCCCACCAGGCTCCTCTGTCCGTGGGATTTTCCAGTCAAGAATACTAAAGTGGGTAGCCATTTCCCTCCCCAGGGGATCTTCCCGACCCAGGGGTCGAACCTGGATCTCCTGCACTGCAGACAAATTCTTTACTGACTGAGCTAATAGGGAAGCCCATACCCAAGTACTTCCTATTTATATTTGAATTTAAAAATTTTATTACTGTCTGGCACTCTGAAATCTCTTTAGGCTACTTTTAGTCCCCATGTGCTGTGTACTCAGTTGTTTCAGTCATGTCCAACCCTTTGCTCCTCTGTCCTTGGGATTTTCCAGGCAAGAATACTGGAGTGGACTGCCATGACCTCCTTCAGGGGATCTTCCTGACCCATAGATCGAACCTATGTCTCCTGTGTCTCCTGCATTGCAGGTGGATTTTTTACTCAGTGAGCCACCTGGGGATCCTGTTTTAATCCCTGACACATGGTATTTTCTCAGAAAATATTTATTAAATAAATTTAAAGTGGATATGAAGAGTCAATAAGTGCTCATCTGATGTGGTCATGGAGTGGAGGAAGCCAAGTTTGAGGCCGAGAGAGAAGTCTGAGTGAAAGCCAGAGGAAGAGAGAGACTTGGCATATTAAAAGATATGAGCAAGGCTAGCAGGAATGCTTTGAGTAAGGGGTAAGCAGTGTCAAAAAAAGGGTAAAAACAGGCAGCAGGTCACACAGCATCTCATTAAAGATTTAGGACTTCCAATAACAATGAGAAACAATGATAGGGCTTTGAGCAGATAAGTGACATGATTAGATTTGCATTTAAAAAACTGTGTTGAGTAGGCCTAGACCCTGATCAAAGTTGACATTCTGTTATGGATACAAAAAAAAAACAACAAAAAAAAACATGGCTTGTGCCTCATTAAAGTGACATTCTTGGTAAATTCTGTGAATGAGACAGATATTTTGCTCATAAAGGATTGAAGCACAAACTGAGTGCTGCCTGACTCAGGTGAGCATGGGAATCTGTCTTTTATACGAAGAGCATCACAGGGGTTTTGCTGCTTTTGCCTCCGTTTTTTGATAATGGAAAGAATCAAACCATCATTATGGAGAACTCTATTGAATTCCTGCTTAGAGGAATATGAATTAATATGATCAATATTATTCCAGAGACTGGCCTGTACAAGAAACTGCAATAAATTATTGGGTTGGCCAAAACGTTTGTTCAGATTTTTCCTTAAGATGTTTATGGAAAAACCTGAAGGAATTTTTTTCCCAAGCCAATATTGTCCTATGATGTCTTATTTAAGTTTCTGTGTTGTCAATATGACCACATTGAAACTCTGGGTTGTCCTAAAAAAGAGATTAAAAAAAAAAATTCTGTGACAGGGTTGGAAGTATGTGGTTTATGATTTCATTAAGACCAGTGATTTGGAATAAGACCTCAGAACATAGAAGAAACATTTCCCTCATTTCTAGTTACAGTGATCTGCGACTAGAATTGGACTACTATTTTCAGGCACTCAAAAGGATTGCAACTCACTAGTCCACAAACAAAAAGATATTGAGTTTCCTTTTCAGAGCAGAGACCATCATCTTAACTCAGTCATTGACTTATTCCATGAACATTATTCCATGAACATGTTACGGGCCCACTATCAGTTCCTGGTAGTTGGGGGTCTGTGTCACATTGTTGGAAAAAGTCAGACCGAAACCTTCCTTTCTGAAGCTCCCAGTGAGTAAAAAGAATGCCATTAAACAAATAAACGGAGAAGGCAATGGCACCCCACTCCAGTACTCTTGCCTGGAAAATCCCATGGACAGAGGAGCCTGGTGGGCTGCAGTCCATGAGGTCGCTAAGAGTCGGACACGACTGAGCGACTTCACTTTCACTTTTCACTTTCATGCATTGGAGAAGGAAATGGCAACCCACTCCAGTGTTCTTGCCTGAAGAATCCCAGGGACGGGGGAGCCTGGTAGGAGGCTGTCTATGGGATCGCACAGAGTCGGACAGGACTGAATTGACTTAGCAGCAAACAAATAAAACTATTAGCACAAATTTTGTTAAGTTGTATTTCCAAAAAGAATAGACTATTAAAAAAGAGAATGCTTGTGGTAGAATGTAGACTGAAGGGTTCTGGAAAGGCCTCTATGCTAGTACAGTTGTAGCTTTGGTTTCTGTTTTTCTCCATGTATTTACAAAGTTAAATATTGGAAGGTAGATAAATATTTTTAAGTAATTTTAAAAGATGTAAGATAATTAGAAGCAAAATAAGTCCTTTGAACAAGCAGCTAGGTTAAAAATACAAAAATCCAAACAAACAAACAGACCACCCACAATTAACCAGGCAAAGTTCTCTATCAGAATTGAATGAGCAAAATTGGTTTGTGAAATGCAAATATACCAGGAAAGAATCCCACTGGAGGGACTAGCCCTTAGCTACTGAATCCTTAGAGAGCAGGACACCGTTCTTTTCAGAGACAATTCAAGTGTCCTCCTTCATCAGCCTTATATCCCTGAGATAGTCTATGCAAAGTAGTAAGGCAGTCCCATTATTGTTTTTTATTATTATTATTAAATGGAATATGGTCTCTTTTTCATCCAGTATCAGTTTGTTTTTTGTTTTTTTTTTTCTCTTTGTTCCAAGCAAATAATTTGGGCTAGGATTTTGCTTTGGGGTTTAGTTTGCTAAGGGATCAAAAATGATCCTTTCCTTGCTCTGATGAGTCCTCAATATGAGACCAAGTCAGGATTCCCTCACCTTCCCATGACCTAGTGCCAGGGTCCTCGAAATCCCATTCACTTTCACTACTTTGCCTTCAACACATACTGCAACTTCCTCTGCCAGAGCATCTCATGAGGTCTTCCTCCTTTTCTTTCTTTTTTCTTTCTAAAGTCTTTTCTTGAACTACTTCATAAACATTCTAATTTGCTCCTTTTCCTTTGTCTTCCTATTTTTAATTGGTACAATTTAATTTTTCTTTTAAATTCCTTACATTTGTTTATTTCTATTGCTACTGACTGTTCACCTTGGGTCCCAGGTCTTCCAGCTGACCTTCTAGCCTCTAGATTCAAATTTATATGTAATTTCATTCCACACCACAGGCAGGCAAAATAGCTTATAAATATAAGTATCATTTTTTGCTTTTTTTTTCAGTTTTAATTTCTGTTTTTTAGTTTTCCTCTGATCATCGTCTCCAAATGGTTCTCATTAACTCTAGGATCCATTGTAGATATTTCCTGCCATTCAGGTCTGCTCAGGTCTGCTGTTGCTCTTCTCTTCAGCAAACTGTATCTTTTATTCATTTCTGGAAAGTCCTGTCCACACAATCCAGGCTAACTTCTTCACAGCCTACCAGGATCAGTTCCAATATCTTACTTGCCACATTTTGCCCAATCTCCCAGACTCAACTATCACCGTACCTTCTGCAGAGCTAACCCAGGCCAGATCTGTCTCTTCTTTGTGCTCCCATAGCTTTCACTTCGGCATGCAGAAAGCCAATCCTACTTTTTATTGTTGCATGTAATAACTTTAATATAGTAGCTGCCTTGCAACCCAAACTAGAAATACTTTGTGTTATTTGGTTTGCCAATATGCTTCAGACTAGTAAGTACTCAGTATATATAATTCAAAACTCACTAATAAACATGCAAATGGATTCACTGTCTCCTCTTCTTGGGATATACATGACTTAGGATACAGACGAGGTGGAAAGGATGGCTGATGGTGGATGTGGGTAGTGAAGAGTACTACTATGTGCATACATGAGCCTTGTGTCTAGTCCCATATAAATGAGTTTAGATCTTGTTAATGGTAGCAAAATGGTATTTTGCCCCCAGGAGAAGTGGCGAGAAAAGTGTCCTCAAAGCTGTAATTTATTGTAAACTGGTAAATGATTTTTGCATTTGGTGGTTGTGGTTTAGTCACTAAGGCATGTCTGACTCTTGTGAACCTATTGACTATAGCTTGCCAGGCTTCTCTGCCCATGGGATTTCCCAAGTAAGAAAATTGGAGTGGGTTGCCATTTCCTTCTCTAGGGGATCTTACTACCCAGGGATTGAACCTGTGTGGTATTACAGGTAGATTCTTTACTGGTGAGCCATGATGGATTCTCAATTTCTGCATTTAGCCTGCATTTAATATTTGCTTTATTCTGTTTCCTGCTTAGCTTAGGATAAGTAAAAAGATTGGTGCTCCTGAGCATTAAACATAAAAACAGTATTAAACACCAGTCTTTGAATTAAAATATATAAAAATGGCAGAAAGGGTAACTATGGACTCTATGTGTGTAGTGGGCTATGCAATCTATATACATTTTTTGAACTCAGATTTGAGTTGCTCTTTTGTAAATGCAAGAGGAAACAAAAGGAAAATATTTTTTGTAATTTTTTTTAAACTTTGCCTTTTGATACTTTACCTATCTTGAATTGATTTACAGGTGCTCAACTATTGCCATGAGCAGACAGTGGTGGCTTGAGAGATCATAAACTAGCTATTGATTAACCTCATCCTGATCCATTTTTTTCTAAAAGTGCAATTAGGATCATAGATTTAGATATTATTCTTAGAAAAAATGTGCATATATGAGACAAGTTATATTTCTCAACTGATAATAAATTCACCATTTAGAAACTCTTTCTAAAGAGCTGAGGCATATCCCTGAGATGAGACAGATCCAAGAGAAATATTAATTTCTATACTGGTATGAGCTAGCTTCTTGTACTTGAACTTTGAAAAACATCATCTTTTCCAGAAAAGTTAGTTCTCGTAGAGAATATACAACACACTCAAACAAAAAGAAGTTTTGAAAAGGATTTTTGTGTTAATATCATCATAATTAGGAAGAATTTTTCTGATAGAAAATATGTAACTCTTCTTAAGTTACTTAATTGTGCTGGAATTAAGTTTTTTTTTTCATTTCATATTATAAGTGTTAAGAAATATTTATTATTCCTTTTAAACATAAATAAAAACATTGCTTCATTACATAATGTTTTCCCTTGAAAAATGCCATAACTTAAACATGTTGAAAGTCATAAGAAACTTGTTTTTCAGAGTGTATGTTCAACTCTTCTGTTTTAGGGTCAATATATAATATTTATCAAAGCAGATTGTATAGTCTACAGTTTATATTTGGATTAATTTTCTAGAAAAACTTCTTTAGAGGGACCATCAGATCAGATCAGATCAGTCGCTCAGTTGTGTCCGACTCTTTGCAACCCCATGAATTGCAGCACGCCAGGCCTCCCTGTCCATCACCAACTCCCGGAGTTCTCTGAGACTCACGTCCATCGGGTCAGTGATGCCATCCAGCCATCTCATCCTCTGTTGTCCCCTTCTCCTCCTGCCCCCAATCTCTCCCAGCATCAGAGTCTTTTCCAATGAGTCAACTCTTCGCATGAGGTGGCCAAAGTACTGGAGTTTCAGCTTTAGCATCATTCCTTCCAAAGAAATCCCAGGGCTGATCTCCTTCAGAATGGACTGGTTGGATCTCTTTGCAGTCCAAGGTATTCTCAAGAGTCTTCTCCAACACTACAGTTCAAAAGCATCAATTCTTCAGCGCTCAGCCTTGTTCACAGTCCAACTCTCACATCCATACATGACCACAGGAAAAACCATAGCCTTGACTAGACGGACCTTTGTTGGCAAAGTAATGTCTCTGCTTTTGAATATGCTATCCAGGTTGGTGATAACTTTCCTTCCAAGGAGTAAGCGTCTTTTAATTTCATGGCTGCAGTCACCATCTGCAGTGATTTTGGAGCGCAGGAAAATAAAGTCTGACACTGTTTCCCCATCTATTTCCCATGAAGTGATGGGACTGGATGCCATGATCTTCGTTTTCTGAATGTTGAGCTTTAAGCCAACTTTTTCACTCTCCTCTTTCACTTTCATCAAGAGGTTCTTTAGTTCCTCTTCACTTTCTGCCATAAGGGTGGTGTCATCTGCATATCTAAGGTTATTGATATTTCTCCCGGCAATCTTGATTCCAGCTTGTGTTTCTTCCAGTTGAGCGTTTCTCATGATGTACTCTGCATATAAGTTAAATAAACAGGGTGACAATATACAGCCTTGACGAACTCCTTTTCCTATTTGGAACCAGTCTGTTGTTCCATGTCCAGTTCTAACTGTTGCTTCCTGACCTGCATACAGATTTCTCAAGAGGCAGATCAGGTGGTCTGATATTCCCATCTCTTTCAGAATTTTCCACAGTTTATTGTGATCCACACAGTCAAAGGCTTTGGCATAGTCAATAAAGGAGAAATAGATGCTTTTCTGGAACTCTCTCGCTTTTTCCATGATCCAGCGGATGTTGGCAATTTGATCTCTGGTTCCTCTGCCTTTTATAAAACCAGACTGAACATCTGGAAGTTCACGGATCACGTATTGCTGAAGCCTGGCTTGGAGAATTTTGAGCATTACTTTCCTAGCATGTGAGATGAGTGCAATTGTGTGGTAGTTTGAGCACTCTTTGGCATTGCCTTTCTTTGGGATTGGAATAAAAACTGACTTTTTCCAGTCCTGTGGCCACTGCTGAGTTTTCCAAATTTGCTGGCATATTGAGTGCAGCACTTTCACAGCATCATCTTTCAGGATTTGGAATAGCTCAACTGGAATTCCATCACCTCCACTAGCTTTGTTCGTAGTGATGCTTTCCAAGGCCCACTTGACTTCACATTCCAGGATGTCTGGCTCTAGGTCAGTGATCACACCATTGTGATTATCTGGGTTGTGAAGATCTTTTTTGTACAGTTCTTCTGTGTATTCTTGCCATCTCTTCTTAATATCTTCTGCTTCTGTTAGGTCCATACCATTTCTGTCCTTTATTGAGCCCATCTTTGCATGAAATTGTTCCTTCGGTATCTCTGATTTTCTTGAAGAGATCCCTAGTCTTTCCCATTCTGTTGTTTTCCTCTATTTCTTTGCATTGATCGCTGAAGAAGGCTTTCTTATCTCTTCTTGCTATTCTTTGGAACTCTGCATTCATATGTTTATATCTTTCCTTTTCTCCTTTGCTTTTCACTTCTTTTCTTTCCACAGCTATTTGTAAGGCCTCCCCAGACAGCCATTTTGCTTTTTTGCATTTCTTTTCCATGGGGATGGTCTTGATCCTTGTCTCCTGTACAATGTCATGAACCTCATTCCATAGTTCATCAGGCTCTCTATCTATCAGATCTAGGCCCTTAAATCTATTTCTCACTTCCACTGTATAGTCATAAGGGATTTGATTTAGGTCAGCAAATCTATATAACAGTTCCCTAATTCCAGGCTACTCCACATTGAAATGAATAGTAAGTGCATACTTCCATAGTAATATTTTACCATGACTTACATAATCTTGATATTTACAAAGGTAATTAACTACATATTAAATAAACACCTATTTTTACCCTTCCATTTTCTAGAAAGTATTTGTGACAGCTTATCCGAGCATATACAATAAAATATGGTTACATATAATATGTGAATTGAGTTTATAAAAAATAGAAGGCATGGAAAAGGGGAAAAGACATAGTCTCAAAACATTTTCAGAGTTGATAATTTGGGCTCTGAGCTGGGACTCTACCAAGTTTTCTTTATTTCTTAATAACAGAAGAGTGGTGAAACATGACTATTCTGAGAAACCAAAGACATTCTAGGCATTAAGTTTTTCAAAAAAATCTTTTCATGTGTTGTTTCATTTTCAGAGGACAATTATATAAATAGAATTCTATTGTAAAAAAAAGCATAAAAATAAACAGCCCAAACCCTGTAGTTTAGGCTTAATCGTGAGCCTTGTTTTCGTGTGCTCCACTAACCTACAGTCATCTGCCCCATGGGTTACTTACCCTCTACCTGTTGCTAGAGCCAGCAAAAAAAGAACTTCCAAACACAGAACAGGTGAGGACAAGGGATGTTGAAAACAAAGATGGGTTATAGAAAGATGGGTTTTTAAGGTATGTACACATTATATAGGTAAATTTTCTAATGGATATTTGTTTTGTATGAGAAAATGACTATTTTCATTATAATATAATCAATATATTTAATTTTAAGTTTTTTAGTGGCCACATTAAACTACAGAGAAACATATAAAATTCATTTAATTTTTTTCATTCAACTTATTATTTTACTCAATCAAAATGCTATGATATCTAGGTGGAATAAACAAAATCTTAATGGACATTATGTATTTTTTCTGTTTTGCAATAAAGTGTATATTTTACACTTACAGAACATCTCAATTCATATGCTTATTTCTAACACATAAAGTAAAATGTATTCCTACCAGTTGACACTGATTTGTTTTTAAAATTAAATAAAATTTTAAAATGTAGTTCTGTGACACAAACCACATTTTAAGTGCTCATTGGTTACATGTGGTTAGTGGTACTAACCACATGTAATAGTACATGTAATAACCACATGTTGTAATAACCACATGTAATAGTAATAGTACATTAGGTACTATTACTCTAGACTGTTGTTTCTTTACGTTTTGAGTATACTCTCTGTTAGGATAAATTTTTGAAGCAAGAATCCTCAGCTCATGGTTATATTTGTAATCTATATGTATATACTATGGTCCTAATATATTACCTATATCATAAAAATACATAAAACTTTAAAACTTTTAAAGTTTTAAAGATGAAATGGCATTTTAAAATAATGGTTATGTTACTCATTTTTAGACACATTTTAAAAGCCATGTGCATAAAAATCATTGTGATGTTTAAGATACTAGTTTCATACTTTTGTCATACAGATATTTGGAAGACTGTAGGATTAGTCTAATGTTAAGTTTTAATGGCTGTTAGGGCTGAAGATGATTCATAAAGACACCAAAGTACTTTTAAGTAGCAGTTCATTACTAATCATAGTATATTTAAATCTATATAATAGTCTTGATAATTGTAAAGATTGAATTCTAGTTAATTAGATTTAAACTGTCATGGTTTCTGCCTTGGATGTGCTTGGCTACAGGCTCTCACTTAACAGAAAAAAAAAAGTGCCATTTTGTCACTTTTGTGGCTTATTTGTACTTGTAACACCTTAAGTCTGTGAATATTTATTGTAGGAACCCTTTGAAGCCACCTGCCCCCTGTGAGTGCGATTTGTTACAATTAGATAATGTAAACAATAAATCCATCTAACTGAGCTGATGTAATGTGCAGTATGCCCTAGAAAAACAAAATTAAAAAGGGCATAATAGACCGTTAAGCAATATCCTTCCTGCCCTCAGGAATCCTCATGCACTGTATATGACAGGTGTACGTGACATGTGCATTTACCTGGTGTGTTTGATCTACAAACCCAGGGAGAAGGCTTCAGTGTCATTCTGTATATCAGAAAAGTTAGATTTCTTTTCCTTTGCGAAAGATAAACATAAACATATGTTTTGTTGTTTTCTTCCTCCAATCCTTTGGATTACACTGTGACTCCCTTAGGCAAGCACTTCCCATTATGAAGACTACTGATAGAAGTGTAAATGTTCCTTATCATAAGGAGTATGCTTTAGTGACATTATGTACTGATATTATAGTTTGAGTGTTTTTCTTTTATTGAGCATTTTTAGTAGTTTCAATATATCTAATATAAGTAACTAGAAATATCTTTCATTGTCTAACAGTGAGCACCATGGTATTATTAAAGCACACTAGAAACTTTATATGGGTTCTTTCAGTTTTGTGAGTATATAAAAACCCCATCCAGCAATCTTGCAGCCTTAAAGTGGACCCAAGTAGCCACTTAAACCTCCTCAAACTGTGCCCAAGAGAAGAGTACAAAAAACTGTGCCAGCCAAAGAACAAATGCAAGAGTGGTGGAATTAGGATCTCTGTTTTAAAAATATTCCTTGTTTCACTCACTTTATAAAAATTCAAATTAGGCTTTATTGCACTTCAGATTATGATACTCTGCTGAAAGGGATTGAGAAAGCTTTTAGTCAAAAAAGAAAAAAAACTTTTTAAGTGATGTTTCAAAATGTTGGAAGTTTGAGTTTCATTTATTTTTAAAAATAAAGTCTACTTCTTTGCAAATGTCATTATGATAATGAACATTTAAAAAGATCTTTTTTTCATATTTCATGGTGGGAAAAACATAATCATATGACATTTTAAAAAAATTTCAGCTTGATTGTGTTTTTTATATCCTTTGCTTGGCCATGTCATATTTATAGTGGCTAATATCGGTAAAATGTATTCTGTTATTTAATATTTTTCTTTTTATTCTATTTCTTCCTCAATGTAAGGCCTTTTATCAGTCAAAAATAACTGGTGTTTACACCCTTCTCTCCAAATCTCAGGAACTTTGCAGCCACATTTATCTCAGATGCTCATCTCCATTTAGCATGATCTTTTTTTTATATGGTTTTTGATATGTTCTTTTCCACTAATGGGAAATAGATCTATGAAGATTAGATCAAAGAAATGATAAAATTGAAATCACCATTTGCTTCCTTTTGATTATTGAAATTATCAAATTATTTCATTGATCCTGTTATTTCAAGCTTCTAAAATACTTGAAGTTTCCCAGGTGAAAGGTTACTAACCTCCCACTCTAAGATAATTTCTCTGTAGGTAACTAAGTGAGAGCCTAATGCTAAACTGTGGTTTTCCTTCATTACACAGGTCATGTTGTTGAGCAAAATACAATGCTTTCTGAGTCAAGGCTCTGATGGAAGTAGGCAAAGTTAAGCCATCTCACTGAAAATGTATACTCATCTCCTAAATTTATTATATAATTGCACCCATGAGACATATTAATTCAAAAAGTTGACAAATTCATGCAGTTTAATTCCAGAGTATTTTTTTATTACAAAAAGTACATTGACTACTGACTATGTGTGTGTCTAAATAGAAGAGTGTTTCTCTATTCCTCCAAATAGGCCAAGTTTTGCTCCAGGAATTAAAACAAAGTATCACTTAATATGACATAATATATATTTTTTTCTTGTTCACTCAAATTCTTCTTGAGATACAGGCAACTCTCTTGATCATCTATCCTCCGTGTGACATTTTTATAACTCAGATTATCTCAATTTCGATCTGTGTCTCTGCCATCGCAATACATGGCCTTCTTTTATTCCGAGGCCAAAAAAGTATCATAGAATTGTACGTAGCCTTTTCATTGCCTCAGGTCAAAGTAACTGACGGTGTTGGCCACAACAAGTGCTTTGGCTCCGTTCAGCTGCAAGAGAGTTGGTGCACATCAGGAAGCAAAGAAATATGCCATTACTGTTTCAGTCATGATGCTTTTGTCATTTAAGGCAACACTTAAACTTTATGGGTCTGATTTCTCAGAGATTCATTCTAAAGTTCAGTCTGAGTATATTTCTTTAAAAAGCTATTTTGCAATGTTTTGAAAATAAGGGCTTCTGGAGAAAATACTGATGATGATTCATTCTTTTTGAAAAACAATAATTAGATAGTTAATTTATCCTAAGCTAGATATTGAGGATACAAAGAGGAGTGAAATATAATCTTTCTGCTCTTGAGAAGCTTGCTGATCTGTGAAAAAGATAGTTGAACTTGTAAATTATATTGGTAAAAAATTCCTCTTACCTATTCAACAAGTGTTTCAGTTCAGTTCAGTTCAGTCGCTCAGTCGTGTCTGACTCTTTGCGACCCCATGAATCACAGCATGCCAGGCCTCCCTGTCCATCACCAACTCCCGCAGTTCACTCAGACTCACGTCCATTGAGTCAGTGATGCCATCCAGCCGTCTCATCCTCTGTCATCCCCTTCTCCTCCTGCCCCCAATCTCTCCCAGCATCAGAGTCTTTTCCAATGAGTCAACTCTTCGCATGAAGTGGCCAAATTACTGGAGTTTCAGCTTTAGCATCATTCCTTCCAAAGAAAACCCAGGGCTGATCTCCTTCAGAATGGACTGGTTGGATCTCCTTGCAATTAGACACCAAGTCCTATAATAGGGATCAGGACAAAGTTTCTGGTTCATAGTGATTATATTCTACATGAGAATAAAGATAGTGTATAGAAAAATTTAAGAAGTTATATCAGAGAGCAATATGTACTGTGAGAAAGATAAAACATTATGATGCTCAGAAATGGAGTTTGACAAGCTACTTTAGATTAGGTGACCAGAAAAGACTGTGCAGATTGGGGCCACTCCTGCTGAGACCTGAGGTGCCATTCATTCCAAGATCCTGGGACACAGCATTGTGCAGAAAGACCAAGAAGGATCAAGTTCCTCAAATTGTGATTAGTTATCCTAAAGGAAATCACCCCTGGATATCCAATGGAAGGACTGATACTGAAGATGCAATTCCAGTATTTTGGCCGCCTGATGGGAAGAGCCAACTCATTGGGAAAGACCCTGATGCTGGGAAGGTCTGAGGGCAGGAGGAGAAGGGGTGACAGAGAATGAGATGGTTGGATGGCATCATCGACTCGATGGACTTGAGTTTGAGCAAACTGCAGCAGATAGTGAAGGACAGGGAAGCCTGGTGTGCTGCAGTCCATGGAAAGAAAGTGAAGTTGCTCAGTCGTGTCAGGCTCTTTGTGACCCCGTGGATTGTAGCCTGTCAGGCTCCTCCACCTGTGGGATATTCCAGGCAAGAACACTGGAGTCAGTTGCCATTTCCTTCTCCAGAGGATCTTCCATGGAGTCTCAAAGAATCAGAAATGACTTAGGAACAAGACTATAGAAAACAGACCAGTGGCACTGGAGCACAGCATATCAGAGTAGAGTGATAGAAATAGAATTTGGAGATGGATGCAAAATGTAAGTTACATAGCGTCTGCAAGATTAGATGAGTATTCTAGTGAAGAGATGGAAATGAGCTTAGGCTATTTAGGGGCCCTCAGTTGGTTCTTATCTCATAGCTAGGCAGGGGATCAATGAGAAAAATTGGGGAGAAAGGGTTCCTGAGCTGGATTTTAAAGAATGAATATGAATCAGTTGGTCCAGAAGAGTTGAGGGTCAGCACATGCAGGGAACATTAAGCTGCTCATTATTATTAAAACTGAAAATGAGAGGAGGGGAATCATAAAAACTTATCTGACTGCTAAGAATATGGAGGTGTGGACAGCAAAAGGGCAGCAACTGAAGACTCCCAGTATTTCTTTATAGATCCTGAAAAAATATCAAACAAAATTGTACCATTTCTCACATTAACATTTTGGTTATCTAAAGAAAAGAAAATTAAAGGATGTTTTATAGTTTTTATAATCTTCAATTTGCTAAAATCATTCCTATGATTGAAGCTTCTTCATTATATGAATATATAATGGAATGATTTGAGTCGCTGTCATATTATGTAGACACTTATATAAATGCTTATTAATTTTGACATTGCAGATTTTTTCTTGTGTGAATTCTGCCATGATTTTCAGGACTTAAACTATTTTGAAGGCTTTTCAGAAATTTATGAGATTTAAAAAACTAGGCTGAGAGTTTATGTCCAGAAATAAAAATCCCTTCTTTGTGATAAAGACAGGTGATTCTCAGGTAGGAGTCCTTCAACATTCATTCAGCTAATATTCACAGACGACTCTACCATGCTAGACACTGTTCTAGGTACTGAGGACACAGAAGCAGACAAGTAACAAAATTCTCTCCCTTGTTGTGCCTCAGATTCAAGTGAGAAGAGAAAAACAATAAACAAAATGAATAAGTAAAATATGGAGTATGTTAGATTGTGATAGTGCGGAGGAAAAAAAAAACACATCATAGAACAGATGGGAAATTTGAAAAAGGAGTAGTGAGTCTTAATAGAGTAGCCAGAGAAGGCTTTTAATAAAGATATGATTGAGAGTCTGTATCACTAAATATCTAGAGAAGAAGGTTTTAGGCAGAGAAGAAATCAAAAGTAAAGGAACTGAGCTGCAAGAGGGACAGAAGATCAGCCTCCAAATAAGTTAGATGAGCCCTGGGACTGGAATGGGGTGGATGATGCAGAGTTGCCATTGGAGGAAATGTAGCTGCTCCCTGCCCACCCACCCCTGTCCCTACCCTTTGAGTAATATGGAAAGGCTTTGAAGAATTTTGAGCCATGATGCCATGCCCTGAATTACTTTTTTAACTGTCGTACTTTGTCTTCTGTGTTGAGAATAGATTGAAGAGAGGCAAGAGTATATGTAGGGTGAATGGGTGGGAGGCTACTGTGATTATCCAGGTAAAATATGATGGTGGCTCAGACCAAAACAGTAACCGTAGAAGTGGCTGGATTCTGAGTGTTTTGAAGTAGAGCTAATAGGATTTGAAAGATGGTTTAAAGGAGACAAGAATGTTTCTAAGGTTTTTATTCCTTAGCCACTGAGACTGGGAGCTTCCATGTTCTGAGAAAAATAAGGTAACAGGAGGAACAGCTTGGTGGTGGTACAACAGGTGCTCAGGGCTGGATAGCAAATTGGAAATGCCTGTGTGCACACGCGCTAAGTCGCTTCCGTCGTGTCTGACTCAGTGTGATGGTATGCACCGTAGCCTGCCAGACTTTTCTGTCCATGGGATTCTCCCGGCAAGAATACTGGAGTGGGTTGCATGCCCTTCTCCAGGGGATCTTTCCGATCCAGGGATTGAACCCCCATGTCTTTTGTCTCCTGCATTGGCAGGCAGGTTATCACTAGCACCACCTGGAAAGCCCTGGAAATGCCTATTAGGTATCAAAGTGGAGGTCTCTACTTGGTAATTGGATATGCAACTCTGGAGTTTAGGGGAGAGGTCCAGCTAGAAAGAAATGTGGGTAAAATTAGTGGGTCTTCATAATCTAAATAATCATAATTTCAGGGTTTGTATTCCTCTATAAGGTTTTCCTGATTTGTTTTCTCTAATCCATTTTATTCATATTTTAATTTTTTTCTTCTGCCCTCTTGTATTCTAGCAGTTAACATGCAGCCCATCTTATATAGTACTTGGCCTTGAGCATAATTATATACCTAATGGTTTTAAAAATCATCTGTGATGTTTCCTTCTTACCTACAGCAAATAATTAATTGATCCTAAGCTGCCCCACTGAGTGGCCTTAATATTATTTTCAAGATGACTTTTAGTAGGTTATAGAATTACTAGAGTTGGGGTGTGTGTGTGTATATATAGATATATGTGAATGTGTGCATATGCATAATATATATATTTGTATAATATATATGTGTGTACATATGAATATATATATTCAATCAGTTTATCAATATGTTTCCATGTGATGTTTTTATTTTTACTTGGACTTATCTGAGCATGTTAAAGAGATACCTGTTTAATATAGTAACTATGCATATAGTCCCACCTGTCTCCTCAAGGCTTATAATTCTCTAATTTCATAGGTCAGTTAATAGGGTTCCCATTCAGCTCCCAGGCTGTCATAACTTATGACATTCAAGTATATGTTTTGGGATGGTTTTAGCCAAGGGAAGTCATGTAGCCAGTGAAGCAGAGAAAGGAAAGAAGATTGCCATACTTGAATCTGTATCATCAAAATGACAAAATAGGTCTATACTAAACAATAGGTTAGTGCTTGATATGCCTACAGCGTCAACTCTAATGCACAACAGGCACGTTATTTATGAAATGAACCTCTTGAAAATATATAGCTCTTTTAATATGAATCTCATTTCTATGTTCCTTTCAACAAAACAGTGTGGCATTATCCATCTATTTAAAACACATGGTTGCTCTTTTTTTAATATGATGACACCATACTAGGAAGTGTCAAAGAAATTCAATCATGTCACAAATAGAACCCAACTATTTTTAAAAATATCTTTTGTGATATTTGCCTTTTTAAAATTTAGGAAAAAAATAAAATATGACTTTCTAGAACACAAAGCAGTCTATGTTAGTTTTAGGTATATATTATTTGTAAAAAGGAGAGAGACTTCTCAGTAAAAGATGTGTTTTGTTTGCAACTGATAGTCAATAGAATTTTTTTTGTTAAAATTCTCCTAGAATGATAATTTAAATTTGCAACAGTAAAATTTAGGCCCCAATTTTTTTCTTTGGGAACATATATCATTGTCAATAATCTAAGTCAACAGGTTATTTATTTTAATAGATGTATATTTTGAATAATACACATTATTAGTATATGTAATAATATAGATAGTAATGTATTCATGCAGTCCATGGAGTCACAAAGAGTCAGACACGACTGAGTGATTAAACAACAACAAAACGTATTCAATATTACATGTACACACACAGATTCTTTCATCTATGCCTTCTCTATCTCCAAGAAGATTTAAAATAACATTTGGCTACCACAGATATGTAGAAAGTTTTTAATCCTGAATTAAGGTCCTGAGACACAATCCAAATATACCAGATGGTTCCTTCCTGGTAGGAAAGAAAAAGTGGTCATCTGTCTTTCTCTTACTGAAAATGAAAAACTTAGAACAAAAGAATGAATATAGCTCAATAGACTAAAGGCAGTTAGAAAAATAATAGATATACATAGAACTTAGAAATTTATGAATTGTTTTTACAGTTCTTTTCTCATTTGATCTTCATAAGATCTTTGTAAATTCGGCAGGATATGTCTTGATAATTCCAGTTTGTATGTGGAATATATGGGGCTCAGAGATGTTAGCAGGGATGGCTGTACTGATAGGTTTACAAGCCAGGGCTGGAACTAGCTACCAGGTCCTCGTTTATGATTAAAACATAAATTCAAAATGGTTAAGATAAGTCTGTATCATAAATCTACACCATCATGACTATAGAGGCTATTAAAGACACTAGAATGTTTTGGAATATAGCTCTAACTTTATAATGCATAATATATCAAATCTCAACCACAATGACAATTCTATAATGACTTCAGAGTCTTATAATGTTATTATAAGTAAGAAATATATTGGAATTTTGAAATATTATTCATACTATGAAATTAATTATTCTTGGAGATTAGCATCCTATTACTACAACTACTATTCTTATTATTACTACATCTAATACGATAGTAGTAATTATTTGAATACTAGCAACAATATTCAGTTCAGTTCAGTTCAGACACTCAGTCATGTCTGACTCTTTGCAACCCCATGAATCACAACATGCCAGGCCTCCCTGTCCATCACCAACTCCTGGAGTTCACTCAAACTCATGTCCATTGAGTTGGTGATGCCATCCAGCCATCTCATCCTCTGTCGTCCCCTTCTCCTCCTGCCCCCAATCCCTCCCAGCATCAGGGTCTTTTCCAATGAGTCAACTATTCGCATGAGGAGGCCAAAGCTGCACAAGCTGGAATCAAGATTGCCGGGAGAAATATCAATAACCTCAGATATGCAGATGACACCACCCTTATGGCAGAAAATGAAGAGGAACTAAAAAGCCTCTTGATGAAACTGAAACAGGAGAGTGAAAAAGTTGGCTGAAAGCTCAACATTCAGAAAATGAAGATCATGGCATCTGGTCCCATCACTTCATGGCAGATAGATGGGGAAACAGTGGAAACAATGTCAGACTTTATTTTTTTGGGCTCCAAAATCACTGCAGATGGTGATTGGAGCCATGAAATTAAAAGATGCTTACTCCTTGGAAGGAAAGTTATGACCAACCTAGATAGCATATTGAAAAGCAGAGACATTACTTTGCCAACAAAGGTCCGTTTAGTCAAGGCTATGGTTTTTCCTGTGGTCATGTATGGATGTGAGAGTTGGACTGTGAAGAAGGCTGAGCGCCGAAGAATTGATGCTTTTGAACTGTGGTGTTGGAGAAGACTCTTGAGAGTCCCTTGGACTGCAAGGAGATCCAACCAGTCCATCCTAAAGGCGATCAGTCCTGGGTGTTCATTGGAAGGACTGATGCTGAAGCTGAAACTCCAATACTTTGGCCACCTCATGCAAAGAGTTGACTCATTAGAAAAGACCCTGATGCTGGGAGGGATTGGGGGCAGGAGGAGAAGGGGACGACAGAGGATGAGATGGCTGGATAGCATCACCGATTCGATGGACATGGGTTTGGGTGGACTCCGGGAGCTGGTGATGGACAGGGAGGCCTGGCGTGCTGTGATTCATGGGGTCGCAGAGTCGTACATGACTGAGCAACTGAACTGAACTGAGCATAGAATCTATAGAATAAAGGGAAATCTGCTTTAGGACAGTAGAAATAGACAAGTCTCCTTTCTTTATGACACAACCTGAATTTTATTTTATTTTATTATTATTATTTTTTTAAATTTTATTTTATTTTTAAACTTTACATAAGAAAGTCTGTTATAAAATTATCTGAAGATTTTGAAAAGCCTTTTGTTCCATAATGATATTCATTAATGTACAGTATGTTGAGCAAAAGGAATAGCTGTTACCTGAGATAGACTCCAGTTATCTGAGTCTTAGAACAGAAAGGCAAACTCAGTGACATGCTGAGCATTCAAATTCAAATGCACTCTAAAAAGTTCTCCTTTGTATCTGTATATTAAAGTGTTTCTCTATATTAAAATGCTAATATATTCTTTCTACTGCAGAGTATTTTCCTACCATATTTAATAATATACAATTATTTTTATTTTTAACTGTGGCAAATCAAAAATAAATAAGTAAACAATTGGTTGTTGTTCAGTCACTAAGTCATGTCCTACTTTTTACAACCCCATGAACTGCAGCATGCCAAGTTTTCCTGTCCTTCACCTTCTCCTGGAGTTTTCTCACACTCATATCCGTTGAGTCGATGATGCCATCCAACCATCTCACCCTCTGTCACCCACTTCTTCTCCTGCCTTCAATCTTTCCCAGCATCAGGGTCATTTCCAATGAGTTGGTTCTTCATAACAGGTGGCCAAAGTATTGGAGCTTCAGCTTTAGCATCAGTCTTTCCAATGAATATTCAGGGTTGATTTCCTTTAGGACTGATTGGTTTGACCTCCTTGCTGTCCAAGGGGCTCTTAAGAGTCTTCTTCAGCACCACAGTTAGAAGCATCAATTCTTCGGCACTCAGCCTTTTTTATTGTCCAGCTCTCACATCCATACATGACTACTGGAAAAGCCATAATTTTGACTATATGGACCTTTGCACTCTCACATCCATACATGACTACTGGAAAAGTCATAGTTTTGACTATATGGATATTTGCAGGCAAAGTAATGTCTCTGCTTTTTAATAAGCTGTCTAGGTTTGTCATTGAGAAGGCAAAGGCAACCCACTCCAGTACTCTTGCCTGGAGAATCCCATGGATGGAGGAGCCTGGTGGGCTGCAGTCCATGGGGTCGCTAGGAGTCAGACACGACTGAGCGACTTCACTCTATTTTTTCACTTTCATGCATTGGAGAAGGTAATGGCAACCCACTCCAGTGTTCTTGCCTGGAGAATCCCAGGGACGGGGGAGCCTGGTGGGCTGCCGTCTATGGGGTCACACAGAGTCAGACACGACTGAAGCGACTTAGCAGCAGCAGCAGCAGCAGGTTTGTCATTGCTTTTGTTCTAAGGAGCAAGCGTCTGTTAATTTCATGGCTACAGTCACCATCTTTGGTGATTTTGGAGCCCAAGAAAATAGTCTTTCACTGTTTCCACTGTTTCTCCATTTGACATGGAATGATGGGACAGGATGCCATGATCTTCGTTTTTTGAATGTTGAGTTTTAGGCCAGCTTTTTCACTCTCCTGTTTCACATTCATCAAGTCTCTTTGGTTCCTCTTTGCTTTCTGCCATAAGGGTGGTGTCATCTGTATATCTGAGGTTATTGATATTTCTTCCGGAAATCTTGATTCCAGCTTGTGCTCCATCCAGCCCGGCATTTTGCATGATGTATTTTGCATAGAAGTTAAGTAAGCAGAGTTACAATATACAGCCTTGACATACTTATTTCCCGATTTGGAACCAGTCTGTTGTTCCATGTTTGGTTCTAATTGTTGCTTCTTGACGTGCATACAGGTTTCTCAGGAGGCAGGTCAGGTGGTCTGGTATTCTCATCTCTTTAAGAATTTTCTACCGTTTGTTTTGATCCAAACAGTCAAAAGCTTTAGTGTAGTCAATGAAGCAGAAGTAGATGTTTTTCTGGAATTCTCTTATTTTTCCTATGATCGAACGAATGTTGGCTATTTGATCTCTGGTTTATCTGCCTTTTCTAACTCCCGCTTGTACATCTGGAAGTTCTTGGTTCACATACCACTGAAGCATAGCTTTTAGGATTTTGAGCATTACTTTGCTAGTATATGAAATGAGTGCAGTTGTGTATAGTTTGAACATTCTCTGGCATTGCCCTTCTTTGGGATTGGAACGAAAACTGACCTCTATAACTAGCCAAAGTGTGTATATATGGTATGGTTAGGTTCTGTGCAGAGGAGGAAGGTAAGAAAGGGTGGAGTCTATACACCTCTAGACAATAGGTATTCATGATCTGAAGTTTTTATATGATTTCAAGCCATAAAATAGCCAATTTGTATTTTTAAGCAGCTTTATTGAGGTATAATTGATATACTAAAACCTGGGCATATTTAATGGAGATAACTTGATGAGTTTTGGCATATGAATGTATCCAAAAACCGTCACAACAACCAAGGTATTAATGAAAGTATCAAGCCATCACCTCCAGAAGTCTCCTTGTGTCTTGTTGTTGTTTCTGGTAAAAACACTTAATATGAGACTGTCCTCTTAAAAAGCTTTGCAGTGTGTAACATACTATTGTTGACTATGGACACTATACTGTACCACAAATATTTAAAAATAATTCTTGAAAAACTGAAACTTTATACCAATGAAAACAACTCTCCTTCTTCTTTCCCCAGTCTCTGCTAATACCATAATGATCTCTGCTTTTATGAGTTTGTCTATTTTATGTACTTTATATAAAGGGAATCATGTAGTAGTTTGTCTGTGTTTGGTTTATTTAATTTGACATAATGTCCTCCAAGTTCATCTGTATTGTGATAAATGATAGGATTTCTTCTTTTTTAAGGTTGAATAATATTCCATTAGGTGCATATATCCCCCCTTTTTTTTAATCCATTTATGTGTTGGGGGACATTTAGGTGACTTACATAACTTGGCAGTTTGTAAATAGTGCTTCACTGAAAATTTGTATTTTTGAAATTTTATAAATGGCATGCTTGCAGTTGAAAAAAAATAGTCTTACTTTGATTGGACAGAATAGGAAACAGTGTTATGCAGGTAAGTGACAGAAAGTAATAAACTGAGTCTAGAACCAGATTTATTTGTTGTCTGGGTCAAGACTTATTCTTTTACATTGTAATCTGGTTAACCTGAGAATTTTGTGTAGTGTGACTTTTTGAAATTACCTACCACCTGGTCAACTTGCTATTTTAAGAAAGAAAGATTGGAAGATATATGTTGGTAATTGGCTATATAAGAACAACATTTTATTTATATCTGTTTTAACTTCAGATTTAGCCAAATATACAGCCTTGCAAAATAAGTATAACCCCCAAGATTTGGATAATTTACATATATCATATTTTGGATAATTTAAATGTGTCATATTTTGTTTGACCAACTACATATTTATGACATGTTTTATTTTGAAAGTTAACTTTTAGCTTTTACATTGTTCAGTTACTGAACAATGTTCAGTTACTGATATAAGTTATCACATTTATCAAGTAAGAACTTGCTTAGTAATTTTGTATTCCTTGAAAAGTTATTTTTTAATATGATAAATAACTTTACCAACCCTAGTCTTGAAGTCACCCCACTAGAATATATGTTTAATATGAACAGGATTTGTCTGCCTGTTTCCGTGCTGGATTCTCAGCCCTAAATCTCTGCCTGTCACAAAGGGACTTTTCAGAAATATTTGTTGAATGAATGTGTGATTCATTGCTGCTTTTCTACAGAACTTGTAAAAAAAAAAGTAGATAATGATGTTGGTGGAGTTTCAGAATATTTCCAAGAACTTCTGAATTGCTTAGAGAGAGAAAAAAAATGGGCTTATGATTGCTGAGGCAATGGATTCTATACTCATAGAGTGAAATTGTCTCTATGTTTGGAATCCTGAGAGTGTGAAGAAAAATATGATGTGCAAGCAGTCGAGGTTGACTGATGCTTCACATGAAAAGTCTCACTGATATTGAGCTATATTTTTCTTCTGTATATATTCAAGATGTTAGAATGTAGGAATTATATTTTATTCATGAAACTAGTTTTCTTGGTTTAATTTTATATTATCAACAATCAAATATTGAACAGAAAATGAGACCCTCACGTTACTCTTTTCTTAACTCCTTGAATTGCATGACTACTTTTTCTTTAGAGATTAAGACAGGCCAGAAACTTAGTTATTGTGAATATATGTGTGTATATATATATCCATCGACCTTTCTTAATTCATTAAGCTTAAATCATGTAACACAAAGTCATTGCCCTGTCTGTCATTTTGTTACATTTCTTTTTTTTTAGTTTCAAGTAAAACTTGAATTTACCTGTTATATAAAATTATCATATTCTTAAACAGTGAGTTTTCACCTTGTGTTGATCTAGGTCAGGTCGTCAGCACAGTGAGACCCTGAAGATCCTCTGAGGGTCTCTAAAAACTATTGTGTACTTTTTTTTTTTTTAACTGTGACAAGACCATTTAACATATCTACGCTCTTAACAAATGCTTAAGACTAGGTGGATATTATTTAAATCATCCAAACAGTTGTGACAATCAGAAGGGAAATACGTTATTATGGATGTGCCTAACAGCCCTGTCATTAGTGTTCTCTCTTAAAAAAGCAAATGAGGCACAGAAAAATATAAGTAACTTGAAATATTTATTCTGCCAGTAAGTGACTGCTGTGCACATTGGAACCCAGAGACAACCTGAAGCAGGGATTCCAGCCTAACTTGTGTGGTATCTTACAAAGGAAAACTTGAGTGAAGGTATATTTTATACTTAGTTTGACAGACAAATTAAGATTGGAAATTTAGTGATCATTTTTGAAGTAAAAAGATATGCCTGGACTATGATAAAGAAAATAGTGGTAGATAATAAGTAGGTACATAGTGGTAGGAGAGTGTAAATAGAAGGCCATGTACCTACACAGCAAGGAAAATGTGAGGTGCAAATTTGTTCACCAAAAGTATGAGCATGAAAAGAAAGAGGATTTGTTATTGTTAGTGAGAGATATAGGAGAAGGCAATGGCACCCCACTCCAGTACTCTTGCCTGGAAAATCCCATGGACGGAGGAGCCTGGTGAGCTGCAGTAATGGGGTCGCTAAGAGTCGGATGCAACTGAGCAACTTCCCTTTCACTTTTCACTTTCATGCATTGGAGAAGGAAATGGCACCCCACTCCAGTGTTCTTGCCTGGAGAATCCCAGGGACGGGGGAGCCTGGTGGGCTGCCATCTATGGGTTCGCACAGAGTCGGACACGACTGAAGCGACTTAGCAGCAGCAGCAGCAGCAGTGAGAGGTATTATAGGACACCTCGTGAATGGATGAAGGGAGGAAGACTCAAAGATGAAGCTGTGTTTTTTGATATGCCCTGCCCAGTTTTTAATGTCTCACAAGCTGACTCCCCCTAACCTGTGCAGCTCCCCTTCCTCCAGCATCTCTGTGAATATCACTGCTGTCACCCCACTCTGAGAATTAGATTGAGGATCATAAACATGCAGAATCCTAATAATTACAAACATGCAGATGATTTTGCACCGTAAGCATAGAAGCTACTAGCATTATCGTCATTATTTCCCACTTTTTTCTGTAGTGCCTAAGCAATTCTAAATTTTTTGGCAAAATTTGAATTCAATCAAGCTATCCTTTTATCTATATCTGCATCTATATATCCCAAATCAAATACCAAATGTGGCAAAATTGTTTGTTGTGGTATTATAAATGGATCATTATCTCCAGTGTAGAGTTTTCCTCAAATATAGTTCATCTGGTGTGACTTCATCCCATTCCACTGAAATGAGAGTATATTTACCCTTTAAGGCAGCTTTAGAAAAATTTTGAACACAGCATCTAAAATAGAGGATTGTCTATTTTAGGAGGATTGTCTTGGCATTCCAAGGGAATGAGGGAAAATTGTTCAGGGAATGGAGGATGTGTTCAGTTACTTACAATTTTGCGGATTTAAGTTTGTAGTGAGACAGCGAAGTGGAGATGCCGATGAGCAATGGCAAACACTGATTTGTAGTTCTGGAGACACCTGTTGTGTACATAGACATTTGGATGGTTTCCATAGAGGGCATAGCTGAAGTCTTGGGTGCAAATGAAATTGCTAAAGGAGAAATATCGGGGAGCAAAATGTGTTGAAAGTAAAAACTTCGGGAAATTTCTACATAGAAGAAATCACAACAAAGATGAATCAGCATAGGTAAGAAGAGACACTCACGTGAAAGGAGATCCAAAGAATAAAACATGATGAAAAATATTGCTTGATGCTCCAAGAAGGCAATGGAAAAATACTGGTAACTTTAGTGGTCATGCATTAGGGAACATGGTTTTTAAAGAATGAAAGAGTCATAGTTCAAATGGCAAAAGGCTAAGGAACACATACTTACCTGAGGCTGGGAAGGGGGAGAGATCACCCTTGTAGACTGCTGTATGAAGAACTCTCGTGATGAAGGCATTGTGAGGGGAAAGTAGACTGGAGGCAAGTGCTATATTTGTTTTGTTTTCATGTGTTGATGTAGTGCGTGGATGTGGTTGCAAGTGGGTAGGTGTGTTTGGAGGGGTCGTCCTGCACATTTCTAAGGAAAATTAAATATGAAAACAAGAACAATGGAGAATGAGTTTTTGATAAAGGACTGAAGATTTGATGCAACAAGTTCTTGAAACATGAGAGACAGGCTGAGGTATTCAGGCTGGAATCAGAGTACCTTTTCTGCAAATTTAGCAGCAGAGTAAGAGAAGTTTCCAACTTGTGTCATCTGCTTTTACATTTAAATTTGTTGAATTTGGCTGTAAATACTGGAAGGGAGGAACAGTGAATAATAAAGTATTTCATTGTTTCATTCTAGATATTTCTTTAACAGAGTAAGCATAGTTCTGGACATATTTGGCATGATCATTCAACATTTGAACTCATTTGACAACTTTTATTGAGTGTATGCTGCTGCTGCTAAGTCGCTCAAGTCATGTCTGACTCTGTGTGACCCCATAGACGGCAGCCCACCAGGCTCCCCCGTCCCTGGGATTCTCCAGGCAAGAACACTGGAGTGGGTTGCCATTTCCTTCTCCAATGCATGAAAGTGAAAAGTGAAAGTCAAGCTGCTCAGTCGTGCCGACTCTTAGCAACCCCATGGACTACAGCCTACCAGGCTCCTCTGTCCATGGGATTTTCCAGGAAAGAGTATTGGAGTGGGTTGTCATTGCCTTTTCCCTATTGAGTGTATAGTATGGATTATATACTATATCAGAAAAGACAAGAAACAAAGTTGCTGCCACTTTCAAGAAACTCACTAGTAGTTTAAAATGACCAAGAGTTATAAAGCAAAGAAGGTTATGACATAGGAATAAAAACATTATCTTATGATCTGTGGATATTCTTTGAATTGGCAAAATACCTTGCACTTTAATATGGCATCTCTAGGGAGGAAAAGGGTTTGAGGGGATAAAAAAATTGACATTGGACTATGTGAAAAGGAGTTTCTTGGTGATCATAAAAGATAGTGAATTTCCATAAAATGGTATCTCACTCTTTATTTTGTTTCATGCTCCCACCACACCTGCTGATATTAGTTGAACAAATTCTATTTTATTAACAGATGTATGGTTATTTATGTTCAGTTCAGTTCAGTTCAGTTGCTCAGTCATATCTGACTCTTTGCAACCCCATGAATCGCAGCACGCCAGGCCTCCCTGTCCATCACCAACTCCCGGAGTTCACTCAGACTCACGTCCATCGAGTCAGTGATGCCATCCAGCCATCTCATCCTCTGTCGTCCCCTTCTCCTCCTGCCCCCAATCCCTCCCAGCATCAGAGTCTTTTCCAATGAGTCAACTCTTCGCATGAGGTGGCCAAAGTACTGGAGTTTCAGCTTTAGCATCATTCCTTCCAAAGAAATCCCAGGGCTGATCTCCTTCAGAATGGACTGGTTGGATCTCCTTGCAGTCCAAGGGACTCTCAAGAGGCTTCTCCAACACCACAGTTCAAAAGCATCAATTCTTTGGCACTCAGTTTTCTTCACAGTCCAGCTCTCACATCCATACATGACCACTGGAAAAACCATAGCCTTGACTAGACGGACCTTTGTTGGCAAAGTAATGTCTGCTTTTGAATATGCTATCTAGGTAGGTCATAACTTTTCTTCCAAGGACTAAGCATCTTTTAATTTCATGGCTGCAGTCACCATATAATTTTGATGTTGTTGTTTAGTCACTAAATCGTATCCGACTCTTTTATAACCCCATGGACTGTAGCCTACCAGGCTTCTCTTTCCATGGGATTTCACAGGCAGGAATACCGGAGTGGGTTGCCATTTCCTTCTCCAGGGGATCTTCCCAACCCAGGGACTGAACCTGTGTCTCCTGCATCTCCTGCACTGGCAGGCAGATTCTTTACTGCTGAGCTACCAGGGAAGCCCAAGTTTTGATGTAGCAATGTAAAATACGTCTGTGCGCTAATGATCAAACCCTACAATTTCTTTACAGCATCAGTACAAAAGAGGGCTTGCTTTATTGGAACTTAATATACAGCTTGTGTGCTGTGAGATATAAGGCCAAATCCTATTAATATCTGTGTTGCTGTTCAGTCGCTAAGTCATGTCTGGCTCTTTGCAATGCATGGACTGTAGCATGCCAGGCTCTTCTGTCCTCCACCACTATCACCTGGAGTTTGCTCAGATTCATGTCCTTGAGTCCAGGATGCTATCTGACCATCTCATCCTCTTCTATTCCCTTCTCCTCTTGCCCTCAATCTTTCCTAGCACTGGGATCTTTCCCAATGAGTCAGCTGTTTGCATCACATGATCAAAGTATTGGCGCTTCAGCTTCAGCATCAGTCCTTCCAATGATTATTCAGGGTTGATTTCCTTTAGGACTGACTAGTTGTATCTCCTTGCAATCCAAGAGACTCTCAAGAATTTTCATCTATTTACTTTCTAGTATAGAAACTCTGGCTAATTATCTTCTATTAACAAAAGCAAAGAAACAAAATAAACCGAAACACACACATAAACTCTGAAGTATCTTAATGTTATTATGATGAGAAATTTATATTGTTATATAGAAAAATACTCTTCAAATATATCTTTAAGATCCAGTAATATTCCTGTTAGTTAGATAGTTGATTTAATCCAGGAGCAATTTAGTAGGATACAAAGAATCTTAGAACTGAAAGGGACTGAAATAGAAATTATCTAGTCCAACTCTTTATAGGTTAAAAATTGAGGTGAGATATTAGAGGGAAATATATTGCTGGAATCTAGTTCTCTGTACTCTCATTTTGAGTTTTAATTTAAAATGTTTTGATATCATAGTATTCAACACTTTGTCCTTTAACCATCTGTTTAGTCATCTGTTTATCACTCACCTCTAGGATAGTAATTTTCCTGATGGGCAAGAGCTATGTTTTGCTTGCTTGTGACCCAGGTACAAGTACCATGAACATAATTGGTGTTTTGAAAATATTAGGAGAAATGAATGAATGAGCCATCTTATCTAAAATGGATATTTATAAATCCTCCACTCAGAGTTCCATCCAGTGTTGCCAAATGAAGTCTCACTGAACAGAAAAAACTTCCCCCACTCCATTAGATCCTCTGGCCTACAAGGGTACAGTCTCAGCAGGTAACAGGAGACCCGGGGCTCAGTGTTTTCATATAAGGTAATCTGGCCCTCATATTTCAGGGACATTTCCAAGCAGTTTAGAATGAAAGTTAGAAACATATCTGGAGATTACCTTGAGTGTCTGGAATCAGAGAAGATGGGAGGATGATAGGAAGGACCCAAGCTTGGGAATCCTTATTCAGATCCCATCAACATTGCACATTTAGTTCTCTGGATACCACAACCCTGACTCTGACCTGGAAAGACAGGAAATCTGATTTCCCTGTGTGTCATCCCCTCCCATTCCGCAAATACACTGAATGGAGAGAACCCTGTTGGGGAGAGAATGATGATATTTACTGAGGAGGAAATTGAAACATGGGAAGATTAACTCATTTGCTCAAGGGTACCATGAATTATTTGTGCTCACAGTACTACACCAAACGGATACCCCCCTTTCCACACATTAGCATCAATGACCTCAAACTGGTCTCACTTACCTTTAGGATGGCAGTTTTCTTGATGGGCATGAGCTATGCCCTTTATGAGTATATGAGTTACTAAATTAAATGGAAGCTTTTCTTTTAATAACCATGTGAACAGTGGACATTGTCCTTGTGTCTAAATGAATCAAGGAACCCCTCTAGTAAATATCTCCCTGAAGTATTAATAGTTTAAAACATTTTAAAACCTTCCTTTGTAATTAATATTGTTCTTTTCTACTGCTCCGTGATGGCTCCATATGGGGTTTCCCTGGTGGCTCAGTCAGTAAAGAATCTGCAGGCAATAGAGGCAACCTCCTGCAATGCAGGAAACATGGGTTCTATCCTTGGGTCTGGAAGACCCATTGGAGAAGGAAATGGCAAACCACTCCAGTATTCTTGCCTGGGAAATCCCATGGAATGAGGAGCCTCCTGAGCTACAGGCCATATACAGTTCACGGTGTGGCACTTAGT
Source organism: Bubalus bubalis (assembly GCF_019923935.1). Classification (NCBI taxonomy): domain Eukaryota; kingdom Metazoa; phylum Chordata; class Mammalia; order Artiodactyla; family Bovidae; genus Bubalus; species Bubalus bubalis. The sequence goes on along the minus strand of NC_059157.1, from coordinate 138,793,538 downwards.
GACTAAACTACGGCCATCACCACCACCACTGCTTCATGAGCACACAAGAAAGGAGAGGAAAATGTTAAATTGCCCCTGACATTTACAAATATTTCAGAATAGTTATCTTAAAAATATATTAAAGGTGCCTCTCTTACAGGTCTTCCTTTATCTGATTCAGTGTTTAAAGAGCAACTGTTTGAAATGATGAACTTGCAAAAGACAGTTAAATGTGTTCCTATTTTAAAAAAGAAACACTCCAATGAGAAGGTTGTTTAAAAGATATCTTGTGATTGCATTCTGAGATGACAACTGATGAATAGCTTTGTTTTGCTCTTTTTATGCCAGAAAGATTTTTATACATTACTTAGATCTCTCAATGCATTTTTCTCACATGTTGAAGATGGTAGGGTTTTTATATTACTTACAAAATGCAAATTAAACACAAAGGGAAAGCAGATATTTTGATTGAGGCCTCAATTCTGCAAATAAATGTTTTCAACAATGACTGCTACCAGCTATATTAGAAATGTTAGTTTTAAAAACAGTGATTTATTCCAAAGGAAAGTTTTTAAAATACATTAGTGTATTACTTTAGGCACTCCAAAAAAGTATATTCATTATAAAATTAGATTTTAGGAATGTACAGAAAAAGATAAAACTTTTTTATATTATGAAATTCATCCACTTGCACCTTTTCCTACTTATATTTCTCTAAAATACAGCTTTGATTATATGGGAATGTTTTTGAAAAAATAGCAATAAAGTTAACCACACAAATTATTCCCCTTAAGAATAATATTTTCATTTAATCAGTAATAAAATAAAAGCTTACATTCAATGCTGTGCACTTGTATAATGTAAGAAACCATTTATTAAAGATTTGAAACAGGCTAGGTGAATATAATGTCAAAGAGATGAATAAAGTTATTCAGTAAACAAATGTTTTCTGTTCTCAGGAAGCTTACAGTCTAGATTTCCCTGTACTGAACATTTACTCTATGCCATATATCTTGTTAATGGCAAGGCATGGTTTTTAAAGCCTTAATATCTGGAATTAGATTATAGATTGTCCAATTACTATCTGTGAGACCTTGAGCATGATATTTAACCCCTCTATCCTTTTCTAGAAAATAGTGGTAATTGTAAGGTAGTTGTGATAATTTAATAAATTGATAAGGTAAAGATTCTGGAAAAGTGCTTGGTGCACAGTAAGCATGAAATCAGTGTTAGCTATTAGTAACCTCAATCATTATTCCACATTCTGAGGTAGGTATCATAATCTGACAGAGAACTTTGGTGACATCGAGTCTTTCCTGGGCTTCCCTGTTAGCTCAGCAGTAATGGGAACCCACCTGCAATGCAGGAGATGTGGGTTCGGTCCCTGGGTTGGGAAGATCCCCTGGTGAAGGAAATGACAACCCACTCCTGTATTCTTGCCTGGGAAATCCCATGGACAGAGGAGCCTGACAGGCTACACAGTCCATGGGGTCACAAAGAGTTGGATACAACTTAGCAACTAAACAAGAAAAAACAGCAACCTGAATCCTTATTGCACATTTACAAGGTAGGTATCATAATCTCTGACAGAGAATCTTAGTGACATCAAATCTTTTCCAAGTTTGTACCCTGGAGAGGACAAAGCCATGAATTAGTCCTATGTCAGATCACCAGACTCTCAATTCCACTGGTCTTCACACTGGTTTTCAAATTAATTTTAATGAAAAAATCTTCAAGTCATGTTTCTCACAAGATAGTAATAGTATGAAAGTGAAATGAAAGTTGCTCAGTTGTGTCTGACTCTTTGCCACCCCATGGAGTATATAGCCCACCAGGCTCCTCTGTCCGTGGAATTTTCCAGGCAAGAACTGGAGTGGGTTACCATTCTCTTCTTCAGGGTATCTTCCCGACCCAGGGATTGAACCCAGGTCTCCCTCATTGGCAGGCAGATTCTTTACCATCTGAGCTACCTGGGAAGCCCCAATATATTTTATTTTTACTGCAATTGTCATCTTTGTGAATGGTATAGTGTCTTATTTCATTGTTTTTAACATTAAAAATATGTATGTATACGTTTTGTGTCTACTTGTATGTATCAGATCAGATCAGATCAGATCAGTTGCTCAGTCGTGTCTGACTCTTTGCGACCCCATGAATCGCAGCACACCAGGCCTCCCTGTCCATCACCAACTCCCAGAGTCCATCGAGTCAGTGATGCCATCCAGCCATCTCATCCTCTGTCGTCCCCTTCTCCTCCTGCCCCCAATCCCTCCCAGCATCAGTCTTTTCCAATGAGTCAACTCTTCGCATGAGGTGGCCAAAGTACTGGAGTTTCAGCTTTAGCATCATTCCTTCCAAAGAAATCCCAGGGCTGATCTCCTTTAGAATGGACTGGTTGGATCTCCTTGCAGTCCAAGGGATTTTCAAGAGTCTTCTCCAACACCACAGTTCAAAAGCATCAATTCTTCGGCGCTCAGCCTTCTTCACAGTCCAACTCTCACATCCATACATGACCACAGGAAAAACCATAGCCTTGACTAGACGAATCTTGGTTGGCAAAGTAATGTCTCTGCTTTTGAATATGCTATCTAGGTTGGTCATAACTTTCCTTCCAAGGAGCAAGAGTCTTTTAATTTCATGGCTGCAGTCACCATCTGTAGTGATTTTGGAGCCCAGAAAAATAAAGTCTGACACTGTTTCCACTGTTTCCCCATCTATTTTCCATGAAGTGATGGGAAAATATACTTGTATGTATAAAGTATATGTATACATTTTATATATATTTATAATATATATGATTTTTGTATATTTAATTTATATATATAAATGCCATTTTCCCCTGAACTGCTATGCTAAGAGAAGATTTGAAGTAAGCAATAGACCACCTAGAATGTTGGTCTGCATTTACTGAAGTATAGACAATCACCTTCCAATTTGGAATACTTAGTCGATTTTCTCAGCTAATTTTTCTTCTATTTTTAATAGATATTTAATCTTTATGTGAATTGTTTTATCTCCTATTGGGTTTTAATGAGATGTGAAGTATTTTATTTTCTAGCTGTTATAGAATTAAACAGTATCTATTGACATTAACAATTAGTTATAATTACCTGCAATAGGTGTATTTTTAAACCAGTTATAAAGAATTGAAAAGCTGTTTTCTAGGCATAAAGAAAGTGTGTGTAGGGGGTGGGTGGGTGGCAAGTTGCACATGAAATGATAAACGAATTCATAACTTCTTAAAATGCAAGAAATACATAAGATATTTCTAATAATTTTTTTATAGCTTATCACTAATTCTCCTTGGACTATAGATGATTTTTTATAAATATCATACAAACTTTACAATAACTAGCCTATAATTAAAAGATAATTTTTTCACTGGGAAAAGGGTTATATTTTTTCCTTCAACTTAATATTGTTTTGTTTAAATAGTCTATATGTGGTACCGGATAAATATGTACTTTATTTTAATTCCCATTGGTTAGTCACTTAGGTTTCTACTGATCTTTATAGATGATAAGACAGAAAATGACAAATTTGATCTAGTTGACTCCATGTGTTGTCACCCAGTCATCTAAAAAACCTTAAGACCAATTAGTCAAAGCAAGAGACTGCAGAGTGACAGTAGCTCCTTCATCTGAATATGATGAGATGTTCACATGTTATCCGGAGAAGGCAATGGCAGCCCACTCCAGTACTCTTGCCTGGAAAATCCCATGGACGGAGGAGCCTGGTGGGCTGCAGTCCATGGGATCGCTGAGGGTCAGACACAACTGAGCGACTTCACTTTCACTTTTCACTTTCATGCATTGGAGAAGGAAATGGCAACCCACTCCAGTGTTCTTGCCTGGAGAATCCCAGGGACGGGGGAGCCTGGTGGGCTCTCGTCTATGGGGTCACACAGAGTCGGACATGACTGAAGTGACTTAGCATAGCATAGCATCACATGTTATCAGAGGCTTGTTTGAAAATTCTACTTTAGTTTATTTATTTATTAATACTATTTTATTAATAAAAATCTGTAGTGTGCAAAATATTAAATACTTCTTAAGATTTTTAATTCAGCATAATTTAGGTATGAGTTTCATGCTGTCCTAAAATTGGCTTTAAAGCCTATGCTAATTATTTGTCCTTAGTCAAGCACTTTGGGGCAATGTTGGGAGCATAGAAAGAAAACAGTGTTATATGGTAGAAAGGGTGCTGATTAGGAAACCATCCCTACTTTGGCGATAGCCTCAAGTGTGAATTTTAACTCATTTCAACTATCTGAGGCTCCCTCTTCATATATAAAATTATGACTGGTGATTAAACCAGATGATTTCTATGTTCCTCTATGGTGATGTAATTCTCAGATCCCATGACTATGAAAAATTTCCATTCAATAAATAGATGTGTTCTTTTAGAAGTGTGACTCATAGTTCTTTAATATCACCAAGTATATCTGAGCTCAAATGTAAGAGAATCATATATAATAGAAATATATTAACGTGAGCATAATGCTTTGTCTATATTAATCCATTTGTTTTAATCACACACACACACACACACATACCAATACATATTTCTTCATATACGTGTACTACTTACTGTGGAAAACTCAAATGATACAAAAAATACAAAGGGTGTAAAAAGCCCTAAAGTTTTACTGCTCATGAGCAGTCAGTAAAAATAGTTTGATAATCATCTTTCCAAACATTAATCCTTGTTTTAAGGCATTAATCCTTGCATATTAAGGTAATACACAATTTTATATAAACTGTATTTTTTACACATATACTTATATATGTATGTGTATATTATTATTTAGTCACTAAGTTGTGTCTGACTCTTGTGACCCCATGGACTGTTACCCCCCCAGGCTCCTCTGTCCATGGGATTTCCCAGGCAAGATTACTGGAGTGAGTTGCCATTTCCTTCTCCCTGGGATCTTAGCTTTATACTACAATTTAATATCTGATGGGTCTAGACCACTTCACACACATTCACTACTTTTTGTTCATTTACTTTCCTAAGTATGTTCAGAAGTTTAATTTTTTTCTGACATATTTTAGAACATTTCATTGGATCTAACCTCCTGAAACACATTATAGAATTGTAATTAATTCTGTAGTGAATATATAAATTAATTTTAAAAAGATAAACACTTTTTACAATGTCAAGTTATTTTTTTCCCACCAATAAGGACTCTTCTATTTTCAAATCTTTGATGTTTATTTCAATAATACATATATCTAGGTTGCATACATTTGTAATTATATATAAATATTACTTGATATTTTAGGATTTTGTGAACGTACATTTGAGATTTTTTTAAAAATTATATTCTATAAATAATTACTTTTCTGAAGTGATTCCTAAACAGTCACCCTAAAGAATGATTTTATACTTTCTGACACGACTGAGCGGCTTCACTTTCACTTTTCACTTTCACGCATTGGAGAAGGAAATGGCAACCCATTCCAGCGTTCTTGCCTGGAGAATCCCAGGGATGGCGGAGCCTGGTGGGCTGCCGTCTATGCACAGAGTCGCACAGAGTCGGACACGACTGAAGCGACTTAGCAGCAGCAGCTTTTCATATAACTTAAATTTTCCAAGTGAACAATTAAGTATTTGAAAATATTAATAATGTTATCCATGTCTTTTCATACTTAGATTAACTGGATGAGGACTAGATCCAAGTTGTTTACTAACAATACTATCCTTTCATTAACAGTGCTAGGAACCTGGAAGATGCTCAAATAACTCTGAGTGGGTTAAAAGATTTTGATTACATGGTTCTAGCTTAGGATTTAAAGAAGAGAAGGAGTAGCTGTCACTTTGCTTAATTTCTGGAATACTTCAAAAATTCTACCATTAAACCAGACTTGGTCTTTTGGTCAGAGTCACAAGATACTCATGTTAAAATCTTAATTACTCATTCATTTCTTACATGCTAATAGTCTTATTAAAATAGAACCTAAATTGTATCAAATGCAGTTTAGTATCTGTTGGCATTTTTTTTCTTTTCACATATTAACGTGGTAAATTAGAGTGTTTCTAGTTGATATGGAGGCTAAAACTTACACAGTTTAAAGGACTCTCTTTAAGAAGGGGTACAAAATTGTGAATGCCTAGTTGACTGTGAAAGTGAATATTTATTTAGAATGAAAAAGGAAAAGCTGCCATAGAAGAGTTCTCTAGGAGTAAAAACTTCATCAAATTCATGTTGTTGTGAATTACAGCAAATTTCTAATGTTTAACTAACCTTTTGTTTCTGAGGTGAACCCTAATTGATCATGGCATAATTCATTAGATATCTTGTTTAATTCTATTTGGTATTAATTAAAATTATTAAGATTCATATGAAATTATCTTATAGCCTTTTTTTCAGGATTTATTTATAAAGTTTTAAATCAGTGATATGTTTTGTGAAAACAAATGAAAAGTGTCCTTTCCTTTCTCTGTAGTTTTTATATTTCAGTGGGCTTAATGTTGTTGCTTAAACTTGTAAGTCTTTTGTATTGAAATGATCAGTAACAACTTGACGAGGTCTAAGAAGAAACATTTATAATAGGAACAATATCATTTTAGTCTGAAAAAAGGTCATATTTTTATTCCATCAAACTGATGTGGAGAGAGAAAAAAGGCCAAGATATTTACAGATAGTCTCAAGTAAGTTTATTTGTGATCCAGTCTGCCATTATTATTGCTATTTTAATATAATTGTTTATCAGAAATACAGCAAGTCCTCAACACCATTATATCCATGTTTTTTTCACTTTGTATACTGTTCTGCTTTTAAGACACATCCATAATCACATGTAACCTGCTTCACTAGTCAACTCCTTAGACAGCTTCCCAGATTTTAACTGTATGTTGTGAACATGTTGGTGCTGCCATAGGGTGTTAGTTGCTCAATCGCATCCAACTCTTTGCAACCCCGTGGACTGTAGCCCGCCAGGCTGCTCTGTCTATGGGATTTTCCAAGCAAGAATACTGGAGTGGGTTGCTATTTCCTTCTCCAGGGGATCTGGCTGAGCCAGGCATTGAAACTGGGTCTCCTCAATTGTAATCAGATTCTTTACTGTCTGAGACACCAGGGAAGCCCCACAGAAAGGACAGCAACAGATGACACCTTTCCTTCATAAACTGGTCAGGTAGTAAATTATTTGTGAGATAGAGACATATTTCTCTCTCTCAATGTTCCCACTGCTGATGCATTTTGGGCTTAAAGAATTGAGTTCAAGTATAAATTTAGAGTTTCAGCACATCTAAAAAGCCAGGAAACAGTTTGAACTGAGTCTTAAACAATATTGGAAACTTTTTAAAAATAATATCCTTAATAACTTTTTCTTACCAATCCAGTCCCTTTTGCAAAATAAGTACTTTTGTATATAGTGCAATACATCTGACATTAGATCCCTAAGGAAAGTTATGCCCAACCTAGATAGCATGTCCATCTAGTCAAGGCTATGGTTTTTCCAGTGGTCATGTATGGATGTGAGATTTGGACTGTGAAGAAAGCTGAGCACCAAAGAATTGATGCTTTTGAAGTGTGGTGTTGGAGAAGACTCTTGAGAGTCCCTTGGACTGCAAAGTGATCCAACCAGTCCATTCTGAAGGAGATCAGCCCTGGGATTTCTTTGGAAGGAATGATGCTAAAGCTGAAACTCCAGTACTTTGGCCACCTTATGCGAAGAGTTGACTCATTGGAAAAGACTGTGATGCTGGGAGGGATTGGGGGCAGGAGGAGAAGGGGACGACAGAGGATAAGATGGCCAGATGGCATCACTGACTCAATGGACGTAAGTCTGAGTGAACTCCGGGAGTTAGTGATGGACAGGGAGGCCTGGCCTGCTGCAATTCAGGGGTTGCAAAGAGTCGGACGACTGAGTGACTGAACTGAACTGAACTGAACTGAAAAATAAATATAACAAATATGGAGTGTCCCCAAAATCTAACACAGGGAAAACTTCATATTTATACTGTAGTTTACTGATTGGCTGAATATCACAAATGAATTGAACTATAAACTGGTACATCAACTATTTCCTGTATGTGTCTACTGAGTGCATTTTGACTAAGAGTCTTTGACTTTGTACTGAATACATGTCTTTTGATAAACTGATACAATCTTAGAAACTTGCATTACTTCAGTTCAGTTCAGTTCAGTCGCTCAGTCGTGTCCGACTCTTTGCAACCCCTGAATTGCAGCAGGCCAGGCCTCCCTGTCCATCACCAACTCCCGGAGTTCACTCAGACTCACGTCCATTGAGTCAGTGATGCCATCCGGCCATCTTATCCTCTGTCGTCCCCTTCTCCTCCTGTCCCCAATCCCTCCCAGCATCAGAGTCTTTTCCAATGAGTCAACTCTTTGCATGAGGTGGCCAAAGTACAGGAGTTTCAGCTTCAGCATCATTCCCTCCAAAGAAATCCCAGGGCTGATCTCCTTCAGAATGGACTGATTGGATATCCTTGCAGTCCAAGGGACTCTCAAGAGTCTTCTCCAACACCATAGTTCAAAAGCATCAATTCTTCAGCGCTCAGCCTTCTTCATAGTCCAACTCTCACATCCATACATGACCACAGGAAAAACCATAGCCTTGACTAGACGGACTTTTGTTGGCAAAGTAATGTCTCTGCTTTTGAATATGCTATCTAGGTTGGACATAACTTTCCTTCCAAGGAGTAAGCGTCTTTTAATCTCATGGCTGCAGTCACCATCTGCAGTGATTTTGGGGCCCCCAAAAATAAAGTCTTACATTGTTTCCACTGTTTCTCTATCTATTTCCCATGAAGTGATGGGATCAGATGCCATGATCTTCATTTTCTGAATGTTGAGCTTTAAGCCAACTTTTTCTCTCTCCACTTTCAACAGACTGTATTCAGCTTCATATTTTCTTAAGATTTTTTTCTGTGCCAAATGTTATGATTTTAAAAATCAAAATAAATCAACCCAATAGTATATTAGGAACTCATGGTCGGCAGTATTAGTGACAGTACCTTTTTTTGAGTTTTAAGTAAAATTACTGTGATAGTCATTTTACAAATTAGTTATCAAAATGTATATACTTTGATGGTGATGTACCTTGTTTTATACAATTCATAGGTTACACCTCAAACATTTTTACTGATTATATGTAACATCTTTAATGTATTTATAAAGATTACTTGTAAAAACTGATCAAACACTTAAATGTGGAAAACAAAGTAGGTAACTTTTTACCATTCAGTTACCTAAGTTCTCATTTTTCCGGTTTTTTTTGAAATCTCTCTGAAAATTAGTGTATTGACCCACCATTCACTTTTTTTAGTGTTTCTTTTCCTATTTTTTACTTCTTTTCTTTTTTAAAAAAAATTATTTTCATTTTACCATTTTTATGCTATAGATTTTTGTGCTAGATATTTTTTGAAAGCAAAATACACCTTTAATATAGGGGAAAAGCTCTGTTCATAATTCAAATGTCCATTTTCCTTAATAAAGTACATCAGTATAGCTTTAAAAAAAAACAATAGTGCCTTGGGAACTCATTTTAATTAAAGTAATCAAATTACATTTGCTACCTAATTTAAACACCCTATAAACAGTCTTCAATTTGAATATACAAAGAGAGAAGCAGTGCAAGTAGGCCAAATGAAAGTTCTACTTCATTATGGCTTTGCACAGGAAGACCCTTGTCTCGAAGCATGTATGAAAGTAGTAAAAATTGTTAAAGAAAAAAAAAGTATAAGTTGTGTGAGTATGAATTTGTGCTAACTCTCTGTGTATATCTAATATTTACTCATATCATAACCAGGATTTGCTTATCTACAAGATAATGAATACCTATAACTCTTTTCAAATCAATATGTACATTCATTGTTTTATTATAATAACGACAAGCCAAAGAAGAAAGCTGTATGGGAAATTCAAAATTATATTGAGTGATAAAAAATATGAAAGTTGCAGGGAATGAAATGCCATTAAAATTTATATTCATTAGGGAAAATATTGTGGAGTAATTGAAACCCAACTGGAGCTCAAAGGACATATAGGCCTGAAATAGAGGGCGACGTGGAGAAAGATGTCACTGCTGTTTTTTCAAGATGAGGTTTTGCAAGATAGTTACCTCCCTGTTTATACTTGGGCTTTCCTGGTGGCTCAGATGCTAAAGAATCTGACTGCAATGCGGGAGATTTGGGTTTGATCCCTGGGTTGGGAAGATCCCAAGGAGGAGGGAATGGCTACCCACTCCAGTATTCTTGGCCGGAGAATTCGGCAGACAGAGGAGCCTGGTGGGCTACAGTCCATGGGGTAGCAAAATGTCGAACACAACTGAGCAACTTTCACTTTACTTATACCTAGTGGCTCAGGTCTTTGCCAGGCTAGTTTGTTTGTTTCTTTAACAATACTATGAAACCAAAAAATCAGAACAGAAGAGACTAGATATTTTGTTCAAAGTCATGAAGATTTATGCTTCACAGACCAAAGTGTGTCAATCCTGGTATTTTGTATATTAATGCACACTATCACATTTTATCACTATTAGAAAGAAGGAATAAAAAGAAAATACAACATAGGCTATCACTTTAGATTCTTGAATAAACAGTATTTGCTAAGATGTGGATGAATTCTTTTAGAATCATTATAATTAACAAGTGATGACCATGTTCATAAGAGAGGTAATATAAGAAATTTGTATTTTAAAATTAGTTCTATTTGTGTACCAAGTTACTGACTAAAGTTGTCTCTTTGGAAGAATAATTGTTCAGTTGCTAAGTCATGTCTGACTCTGTAACCTCATGTACTGCAGCACATCCGGCTCCCTGTCCTTCACTATCTCCTAGAGTTTGCTCAAATTCATGTCCAAGGAAGAGGAATTATAGTACAATTAATTTGAAAACATTTTCTTTGCTAAGGTTGTTTCTTCTGGATGTTTGCTTGTTGTCATTCAAGTGTGTATATCTAAATAAAATAAACTTATCATTTAAAATTCTCATGAAAATATTTATAATTTTTAGGAGTAACTGTACTCTAAACGCTGTCTAGTAAATGTCTACTTTGGTAAGTTAACAAGAAGCTAACTAATGACAAAATACTCTTGATTTTTAAAAATTGAGATGTGCATGTGCCTGGCAAAGGAGTTTTCTACACTAAGCCCTACATATTTGAAACATTAATTTCAGATGTGTCTATGGCAGTATAATGCATTCTTGTAGTCTTCCAAGATGTGCCAAATTTTGTAATCTTTCCTAAGAGCCATAGATCAAGAGACCTGCTATATATAAAGTAAAGAATGACCATGACTATTCAAAGAGAGTTGCCAGTACTAGCAATTACCAAATTTCTGTTCATCAACATACATGGCTTGCATGTCAAGAAATCCTGTAACCACATTTAACATGGAATTCTAGATAATTCTGAGTATTGCCAGTCATCCTCAATATTGGCAAGGCAACATCCCAATTCAACTCTATAAATAAATATGCCAAACCTCTTATAATTTATATTATGGTCCCAGACTGAAGGATGGGGAGCGTGCACACTATGATCCTTAAAAAAGTTAATTTCATGTTTCCTAAATCATGTTTGTTACTTTTGATGAAATAGTGGTGCTGTCCAGATTCTTCTCTCTCCCTGAATCTTCATTACCAGATCTTATTTTTCCCACAAATAGCAAAAAGAAGGAAAGATGCTATTTCTCTTCTGTTACTCAACTGTGTCCAATATTGGGATCTTGAGGCATTCCTCTTGGGCACTTTGTCAAGTGTACAACCTCTTATTTTAATGTGAATAGGAAAAAAAAAAAGCTGCTCTCCTCATGTTGCAGAGACTTCTTCACTTCTATGTAATGTAGTCGCAACATGTTTATGCTGTTGCCGTAAGTAGTAATGGTAACATTACCACATATGGGTAGCATTTTTTAGCTCTTTCACTATACATTATCTACTTGCTAGCCTATCTCATTTAATCCTAAACCACCTGTGTCTTGGAGGTGTTAATCCTGTTTTCCAACTGAGCGTGACTGAATTTTAAAGAGTGCTGTCTTTGTCTAAGTCACGTAGTTGAAATGGAAATACAAAGCAGATCTCTCTTAGATGAAAACTATCTGAATACACATGTTTTAAAAACTCGGCATTTACCAGTTGTATTTGCCAGAGATTGAAAAAGAGAAAGTAGCATACATAACTCCTGTCACAGAAAATGTAGCTTGTAACCAGGAGCTATTGTCTATAGGTGTGACAGTTCCATCTAAATTAGATCCAAAACAAGCTGTGCAAAAACAAAGAGGTTGAAGATCCTTCCAGGAATCTATCCGCATAAATGCATATGCATGCAGACCCTTCCACAGGGAATCAAAAGAAAATGAGAGTTGTTTGTATGTGGAAGACCAGAGAGTAGTAAAAGACTAGAGTGTACGGCAAATGTGGCAAGAGGTCCAATATCACTGGAAAAGCCAGATGTTGGCATATGCAATTTCATGACGAGTTTTGTGAGACTCAGTGTCAGATAAACTTTAGAGCCCACATTCCCAGGGAAGTACAAAGTACATGGGGTGGAGTCACCATTCTTTAAATCCAACAATGCTGTGGCTTGGAGGACACTGGGAACTTGGGAATCTAGAAGAGATTCTTTTGGCATTTTCTCAGGGCATTAGTAAAAAACTAAGTAAAATAAGAAGAAACAAGATCATTTATGTGGCTCCTGTTTTTATTTAAGACTCACTCTTGATCACTAGAAGAAGTTCATATAAGAATCACTTACTAACATTCTAGAAACATGTAAGAATAACAGCTAAAGGCTTTGAAATAATCTCTCAAAGGGTGGCTTTGAGAGGTATTGCCTTAAGTCAAGCAGATGGAAGCAGAGTCATGGTAATTTGAGTTGATCCAAATTTTACTGTTGATCTAGCTTGAACCCACTAACTGCTTGATGCCTGGCACATTCGTGATCAAAATCCTAAAACATTACTCAGTATTTCCTCTGTGTTCTAAATATCCCCAGTATCAAGATTTGAAACACACCGTCTTCTAATCCTAGGACTCCCTCCCATGTCAGTCTTGCAGATCTTAACATTTGGTTTCCAAATCCAAGTTAACTTCCAACTTTCTTAACTAACTTGACTTATTTTCTTTCTCTCTCACCTCCGAATCTGACAAAGTGGACACGAAATGAATATTGTTGGAATTGGCAGTATTGAACAAGCTTTGAAAATTGACCTAAGATTAGCAAAAAAAAAAAGGGCAAAAAATCATGTTACCACCTTGGAAGGAGAAAAATGGGATCAAATTCTTTAAAAACTGTAGCCTTGGAAATTTATTTCATTTATTGGGCTATATTGGGTATCTTTAGGACATTACTTTTTTCTTACTTTACTGCCCAAGAACTCCAGGATCCCCTTGCTTCCTATCTCAAGCATATTTTTTAAAAATTAAATCAATAACAACCAAGTGCTAATAATAGAAAGAATATTTTTTAAAAACTATTTAAGTCTCAGTATTACCCTAGGTACAAAAACATTTCTCTTTGTAAAGTGTATATATATATATATATATATATATATATATATATACACACACACTACTGTTTCAATGACCTCATTTTGCAGTTACCTCTTTGTTATACTCTTCACTTACACAGTGAGCCTGAAAAGAGATTTCCAGCCTTTTCTTTTCCATTTTGAAATCTCAGAGGACAACATTGTGCTGGATTTAAAACACGCATGAGTGAAGAAAAATGAGCTCTGTCAAATTGCTCTGCTTTGGACTGACTCATATATTTTCCCTATATCCATACACCAGACAAAATAGAAGGATAGAATGATTTGTCATTTTCTGTTCTGGGATGTTTGATTTCAAACACCTTTTTCAATGTCTGAAAAAAGTGGTTACCTTCTGTTTTAAAGTTATAATCTAGTAGTCAAGCCTATGTAGGGCCTGGGTAAAATGGTAAAGTTTGATATATCTCAGGGAGCACTGCCATTTGGATAGGTTTCCAATTTCTGACTCTCTTGTTTATCCCAGTTGTTGATTAAAATGGGTCATGATTTCTGTCATTGGTTATCCCATTGTAAACATACAAGTTTAATATTGAAAGGAGTCGGTACAGATGGCTCCCATGATAATTCCTAACTTGTACATTATTTGATTTAATTTCATTTGGAATGTCAGTTTTAAGCACTGAGCACAAATGAAAATTTTATATGAGACTCCTTATTCATCATTAGGACTAAATTGCATGTATAGTTCATACAGGTAGCTCTGGATTTTTCATTACTACAACATTTCTGTGAAGTACTCATTCTAGCTCTGAAAGTGATTTTCAGATCATTTATTCATGTCTTCACAACTATAGAAGCCACACTAGTAATGTCAGTGGTTAATTGAAATCATGGATCATGTCTTAGTTTGAAAATGTCTCTACAGCTTTTGTCTATAATAAAACCGACTAAGGTTTTGGATTGGAGAAAATCATAATATAAATTAAAAGTGTTTCTCTCCTTAAAAATATATTTAAGATAGGGTTTCAGTATGGCTTAATTTTACTTTGTTGTTGTTGTCTCACTTTGCACGGCAATGAAGCCTGAAATACTTCAGGGAAAGAGAAAAATAAAAAAGAAAGAGAAAGAAAACAAGTGAATCTTTCTAATTCACGGGCTCTGGTAGCATCTTCCTAATAACTAACACCATGAAAATGATATTATGCTCTCAAAGAGCTTACAATAAAATTGTATTTAAAAACAAAACAAAACAAAACATTCTTTTCTTGTTTGTTTTGTCAAAAAATATGCATTTGAGCCTCTTTTTATTTTCTCCACCTCTGAGACACATGTAACTGTAACCTAGCAAAATTATTTTGGTTTTTTTGTTATGCTATTGCTTTGTATCAGTAGCAGGCCCAATTCAGTATATTCAGAGAGATCTCTATTCATGTAGGTGTCTCAGAAAATATTTGTAAGGGCTGTTATTTTAGTCCTTAGGAAACAATTCTGTCATATGATGTGAATGAGCAAGATAACAGTAAAAGAGACATTTGATAATATTCTTTGAATCCATGGATACACTAAATAAAATTGGGTAATTAAAATAGCTCTTTCCCTTCCCTCATTGAAAAACTAAATTTTCTTCTCTAGGCCTCAGTTTCTTATCTGTTTATTTAGGGACTTGCACTGGATAATGTACAAATGGGGTCTCATTTTACATATTTGAATTTCTGTTTAAGATGTATAGAGCACATACACTAACATTGTCCATTCGTCCCAATTTTAGAAAATTTGGCATAAAATTGTTTATGCTATTTTCCTGATATTCCTAAATCTCAAGAGTATCAGCAGTTATGTCACTCCTACTTCCTTTCAGTCTTAATTTTTAAAAATTTGTGCTTCTTTCTTATTTTCTCAATCAATCCTACCAGAGTTTTATTTATTTTATACATCTTTCAAAGGGTCAACTTTTGGTATTATTAACCTTCACTATTTTGTTTATTTTTCTTGTTATTAGTTGATTAGTTTTCTGCCTTATTATTTTTGAGGTTTACTTTGTTATATTTTATAATTTTATTAGAACCTTTAAATTTATTACTTTTAGTTTACTTTTTCTTTTACATTAGTAAATATTTTATTAATATTTAACATTAACTCTTAGATGTATCTGAAATATTTTTACAAATAATATTTAACTTCTGTTCTACATATTTAGAAATTTCCATTATGATATTCTTTGACCCATGCATTATTTATATACATGTTTTTTTGAGTTTCTAAATTTCTGAGAATCATTGCCTACTTTTTGATTTCTAATTATACTGATTTTTCTGTGTGGTTTTTAGCTTATTGATTATTTTGTATTTTTCAAATTTTCCTTTGTGACCCATTGTTATTATAAAAATATTATCTGTTTCATTCTAGAGATTCAAAAGTATTTTCTCAAATTAGTAAATCAACAACCAGATACCTTGGAGGGAAAATGAGTGCCATCAATAGACTAAACTACATTTAAAAGAGTAAATAAACTGCCCTTGTGACAATGTGACCAGATTGATTCATTAAAAGATTCGAAAAGGCAAGGACATTTGCATTCGAGCTTCTATTCTTTTATAAAGAGAAATGCTCTCTAAAGAGTTGAAATGTAAATAAGTTCAATTCTTCATAAAAGTGTTCTTAAATAAGACTTCTCCACAGTGCGTGTCGCCTGCCCTGTTTCAGTAAAAGGGCACATTGAGGGACAGGCCTGTGGGACAGAGACTTAATGACTGTCAAAGAAATGCGGGCCAGTTGCCTGTTCTAGTCAACATGAACATAAATGGGCGACCAAAGGGTATTTGCCATCTTCTTTGAGTTATAATATAGGTTTGTATATACTTGTCTATAGTTCAGTTACAGTACACAATTTATACTCTTAATGCTATTATCTGTGTTAGGGTTTTCTTAATTAATGTATTGTAACATCAGGAAAGACTTTATTATATCTCAAAATTTGAAGTACGTGTTTTAAACCTTGGAAGCATACAAAGAATAACTATAAAATAGCATACACTGGATGGTGGGAAAGATATGATTTTGAAAGAACAGTAACTACTTCCTCTTTTATATGATGGACTCTATGGATGATGTGCAATTTTGGCAAATCAAAAGAAAGAAGTAAAAGTCTATATATCTTTTTTTTTTTAGGTATACTGTTTTATTAACATTTAAACCAATGTTATGATCATTGAAATAAAATTATAATAGACAGAGCTTTTAATGTTGAAAGCAAATAATTGTTGAAATAAAATTATAATAGGCAGAGCTTTTAATGGAGCAACATATTGAACACAGCAGATTACATAGACAAAAGCCCTGGAATTGGAAGTAAAACCCACCATTGACTAAACAGAAGTCCTTGGTTGCTGACAGAATCTCTGACTTAAGACAAAGCTGAAGGAATCAGTAATGAAGTCTAGGATCCTTAAACGTGAGCAGATATCGCAGATTCCAAACCTTAGATGGTTTTCCGAAGCAGGGAAAGTCTCTATATCTTAAAGTCTATAAATCATGGTAACCACTAGAAGGTTTCTTAAATAATGATAAAATAAAAGAAATAGCATAATCCAGAATTGGGACGTGGAGAGAAGAGAGGGATAGCATTTTTGTCTCCTAAATTTCTTATTTTTCATAATGGTAAGTTAATAGATATTGTTGAATTGGCAGTTCCAGTATTTGGCATGCATGTGTTTATATAATTGTTCATATACAGCTGTAATATTTGTAATATTTAAAAATAACAATAAAGTTAAAGTTACTGCCAACAGAAAAGTTAAAACTTTGGATAGTGCAGATTATGTGTATATGTGTGTGTGCTTCTGAACTTTTAATTTTTTAGCCTTCTCTATGGTTGAAAATATTTAATTATGGCCATGACTTAATAATTTTACTATCCCTGTTATACAGGCAAAGAAACCATCCTATATACAGGCAAAGAAACACTGTTCAGATAATTAACTTGCTACATCTGTATATACTGGTATCTGTATATACTGATATGGAAAAAGGACGACAATATCTTTATAAGTAAAATAAAAACATACTACATATAACTGTGTATATTGTGTTCAGCTGTGTCTGACTCTTTGTGACCCCATGGACTGTAGCCCACCAGGCTCCTCTTTCCATGGGATTCTCCAGGCAAGAATACTGGAGGGGGTTGCCATGCCCTGCTCCAGGGGATCTTGCTAGCCCAGGTACTGAACCCAGGTCTCCCACACTGCAGGTGAATTCTTTACCATCTGAGCCACCAGGGAAGCCCAGTTGTGAATATTACGTATTCTAATTGTTTAAGAATAATGAAGATACATATATGTTTCTTTTAATCAATGCATGGGAAATACTCAGAGAGAAACACACCAAACTAATAACAGAGGCTATGTGGGCAATGCTGTTTTTTGTATTCCATCATATTTATTATTTAAATAAATTATTTTCACTGAAACAATTCATTGATTATACGGTAAAATTTTAAGAGTAAAGGAGATTCTAGATAACTTAGTTAACAGTATATCTAACTTAACTTAGTTTACTCTGTGCTTCCAATGTTTAGATTTTCAACTCTGTAGATACAGGAGTGTGCCTTGCTCACTGCTCAGCAGCCAGACCAAGTCAGTCACAAATAATAGAACTCTTTAAATATTTCTGGAATGAATTCATAAATTTAAACAGATTGCTTAATATAATATGTGATATATAGTAGGCATACAATCTGGAATGAATTCATAAATGTGGATTGCTTAATATGTGGCATAGAATATGTATGCAGTAGATGAAACCTCTTGTTTTGTTAAATAGCGTATATGAACCAATAAAAATAATTAGTTTTCAGCAATTAAAAATCATTCAGATAGCAATGTGAATGATGGCTGATGGAAAACTTTGTTTTTTTCTATTATTTTCCTACGTGTATTTTTAAAATTATCTACTTGTACCCATATTTCATTTTTAAAATAATAGAGCTATTAAAAAGTTAACTTCTGAATCTTTTCACTCAAGATTAAAACAGAACATTCTCATTTGTACCTTTATATTTTTGTCAGTGGCATATACCTGCCTTTCTTTACAGATTATGTTTAATCCAGATTTCTCTAAAATGGATAATACATTGCCTAAAGCTTCTTTATTATCATTCTTCATATCAGCAACCAGCAGCAGAAATCTTTGCTTACTTTTAGGTTTTAGAATTCTGATAAGCAGCTTGGTGCTCCTTTCTTGTAAGTTCTATCTACAATAAAATCCCATTGAGTACAAGAGTATATAATGGCATTTACTTCCTCAATTAATTTCATTGTGACTGTGCTAGAACTTGTGTCAATAAAGTCATTCTGAATGTCTTTAATAGACAAGAAGCCTCAGTCATGATCATAGTGAGGAAAAGGGAGAATTGCACATGTGCTAATTTGATGGTTATGGCTTCCGATGAGTTTCCATTTCCCTCAGGCTTTGGACTAAAGCTGAAAGCAAAAGTAAAATGCGAGATGCCAGAGGTACTTTGCTGCTCTGATTTAGCTTAAATTAAATCAGTTACTGACAGGACTGGCACTGAACAGTATGATAGTAGCCATAACCCAGTAACCTAGAAGAGGAGGTCTGGAAGTCTTCAGGCAGATGAGAGCTTGGTCACTTGTCATGGTGTCTTCCTCTTATATTAATAAAGAGAAACTGATCAGTCTCTCTAAACAGGCAAAGTTATGTTTCTCTTCAAACTCAAAGTACAACCTGACATAGCTCTTTCTCATATTCTGATGTTGGTGAGAGGAAAATTGGAAATGTCTCAAATGGTAAAATTATGATCAGAAAGGAAAAATGTAACCATTTTGCTTTGGTATAAATAAAGTCGTCAATCCAGTAATAGACTGTTGAATGGCTTGTTTAAATGCAAGAATTTAGTATAGCATTCAAGAATTACGATATTATTCTCTTTATTTAACAAGCATAATATGATAGGAAAAATAGCCTCTTGTCTCCATTTTAGAAATGAGGTATAAGTAACATATTATAAATTTGTCCCAGTTCATCGATGTGACAGCTAATAGATGCACATATTGGGAATTTGCTTAGTAGATTATCATTTACTGTCACTTTTTTAATTAGAATGTGATCTTCCATTGTCTTTAATCTATTTGCATCATGATGACAAATTTCTTTCCCTTAAGCAAAATCTTTATTTATCATAAGGCAATTTCACCAAAACTGCTATATACAGGAGGAAACTATAATAGGAATCAATTAGTTTTTGAATTTTCAGACTACTTGGCATCTTGAAAAAACTAATGAAAAATATTTTATTTTTAGTAAAAATGTGACATTTACCTTCTCAAAAAAACTCATATTTTATCTTAAATATGTAATTATTTTGCCCTTAATTTTGTAAGTATGCCATGGAAAATTTGAGTAGACTAAGGCATTGTTGATACATATACAACTGAAACTTAAGTGCAAGTATAATTAAACACTTCCAGTCAGCTCTGATGGCAGGAGTCTTCTGTGTGGTTTTAACTCTGCACATGCACCTCTTTTGCACCTATAAAGAGGCTGTAAAAGTAAAGAGTTCTACTGGTGTAAAGGAGTTATTTTTAGAGGAACTCTGGGTAAATGGGTTATGGAGGAAGGAGATTGGAAAAAAATAGAGTAAAAAGTCGGAATTGCCTTTTGAGGGGAAAAAAAATCCCACAATTTTGACTGGATATGCGGTGACAATCCTTCAGCTTCTATTGGGAGTATAACAGTAAGTGCATATAGATGATGTTTAACTAATGACACTGTTTAAATTATTTCAGAGTGGGCTGTCCATAACATGGTATAATTAGCTAGTACCAACTCCAGAGTAAGAGAAAAGTAAATGCTACTCCATATTAAGAGACATCTTTACCTTTATTTTAGAGACTTGGTATGAAGTAACTATAATTCCAACTGTATTGATACTTAACTTTTATTCTTTGTATTTATTTCAGTTAATCCATACTTAAAAAAAATCTCAGTTCTAAAACTCACTTTCATCCCTTTCATCTCCTAAAGTTTTAGCATCATAGTGTACTATATGAGCACTGCATACCATTGTCTCAATGTCTTTAGGAAAGACACACTGCCTTACCTCCAGAATGCTCCACCCTCAATGACTGTGTTGTTTTCATACATACATGATTATAGCCAAAATTTATTGGACGTATATTGTGCCAACAACCTTTCTAAGTGCTTTGACATACACTAAGTTTATTCCTGACTTCATCCTTAAGAGAGAATCCTATTGTATTTGCCAGCTTATACAGATGAAAGCCTGAGACACAGAGAAATGAAGAAACTTGATGAAAGTAACTTTTCTGGGAACTGGAAATTTTGAAGTTTAAATTCAGGTAGCCTGATTCCAGACTTTATCCTGAATCTTAAACATAGAGTTTTGATATTTTGAAATACAAATGCCTCTTGCAAGGATGACCTTTAATGTGGCTTCTAGACATTATTTATGCTTCAGAATGAATGAAGGAAAGAAAATTTTGATGATTATAAATTTGACATTGGAAGAGAGATGGTTCTTGGGAATGAAATATGACGAAGAACTGAGATGCTAGAATCTGGGAAACACAAGACCCTTAGTTGACAATTTGATTAGAAAAATATGTGAAAGTTATCTTATGCTCTTTGTCTGAGAAGTAAGGGGTGGTAGACTCCCTCTTCAGGTGACTAGTTTAATAGCACTTGGCCTACACAGCTGAGAGAACCACCCCCCAAAAAACCCAGATACCTATGAATACATCTGCTTCTTTTCTTTAAGCCTGTTCTTTCAAGAAGATAATTTTGTAGTTTGGAAAGATCTGGTTGTAAGAATATTTTTGTGAAAAACTCTGCAAGTAAATAATAAGGCAGCTTGTTACTTTGAGAATTTCTAATAGTGGGGGGCAGGTATTTGAAAACAGTAATGACAGTAATTAAATATAGAGTCGTTATTTTTCTATAGTATATAACTAATAGGAGCTAAGGTCTAGTTCTCTGTATATGAATGAGTGGAAGAATGAATGAATGAATAGATAATGAGAGAGAATGGGAGAACGATGATGGTTTTTTGGAAAAGCAGTCATGTTTGGTATTATCTATTATGAGTAAAACTATTTTAGAAATTGAATTTTTGAAAATTAACTTACATAGAGTTGATTTTATATTCTCAACTAAGTTTTAGTCAATATCAAATATGAAACCTCAGCAGCATTCAATTGATTTGCTGGGTTTAGACAAAAAAGAATCTCATGGAAAATGTTGTGCCTTTGTTAACTCATAGTCGCTGAAAGGATCACTTTTTCAATAAAGCCACATTTTCTTTAATAATATGTATTAGGTTGGCAGTGGAGATTTATATAGTAGAGATGTTAATTATCTAGCATCCTTTTGGGGCCAGTCTTTCTCCTGTATTTAGATATAATAAGGTTTAAATTATTTCAGAAGGATATGCAATGTTTATAATGTCTTTATGGGGAGAGGAGTAAAAATGAACAAGAGTTAAAACTTAGAAAATTCCATCATTCAGAACTGTAAGTTTCCAACTATAAATATGGAATGTTTATGTTATATGTGCAGTACTATCTTCCAACAATACAGCCTGTCTATACTGCTAGGAAGATCTGAGTAGCACATGAAAGATCACTTGGTAATCAATTAAAACTCTTAAAACTGATTTATATACAAGCTGTCAAATAATGCTTAAAATGCAATGCTCTCCTTATCAAAGGCTGCAGAAATGGTATCAGATACCAGGAAAACAGTCAGTTGTGCCTCCTAAATTTAGTTTCAACCTAGGAAAAACATGTTCACTCTATTGAACCAGAAAGTAGAAGCAATTTTGACAAGAAGCTTGAGTTCATACATCTAGTAAACAGGCTGTCTTAGATGAAAAGAAATATATGCTTTACAATATTTGCTAATTTATATGTTTTTGCACAAGATTACTGAAACTACCAATTTGTGTCATTTATATTGTGGTTTTGGCTTTTATCTATCTTTGATAGATAAACTGATTTTTATGGTAATTTTTTACCATAATTCTTTGTCCAATAAAAGTTATAAATGTGTCTTTCAGATGTTAAACCAAGTATACTAGTTTTCAAGGGAACATACATTCT